>NW_027017719.1:0-324166 GCF_036013445.1 Caloenas nicobarica
CATTAGAACTACGGATCTGCTGGAGATGCCTTTAAATTTCACCCTCAGACTGCTTCATTCAGAATTACACCACCGCTGCGGTGTCGGGGTGGGGAGAACCCCCCCTTTCGTCGCTTTAGAATCTTCTCGCTGAAGTTTAGATACAAGCAAGGCCACACAAGTGGCACAATCGCTGGTGCTAAGTGGGAGCTGCCTGGCCTTGGCAAAACTTCTCAGTTACAATGAGCTAAGTTTATCTTGAAGCTTGACACAGGCTTTAAATTTATGTTCAAGCTGTACAGCGCAGACCCGGGATATTTTGCTTATTTATTTATTTATTTATTTTAAATATTCCCATTTAATTCCAAACATAATACACTTTATATGCAATTCCAATTAGCTCAGCAGTAGCTACATTCTTTAGCCCTATTTACTTTTTGTAATTTCTTAAAGATGTTAATAAACAGCATATTAACTATTAATTTATTAATTTATTTCTCTTAGATCTAAATCAGTTCATATTTTAGCAACTTTTAAATACAACTTTTTATTTCTTATACTTCTAACTAGCACATAAATTTCATACGAATCAAAGTTTAACAAGCCTTTTTTTTTTTTTTTTTGACTTACAGTACTATACTTCATCTCATTTTTTTCCAAAGTTCTGTAGAACAACGTTAATTGCAATATAGCGCTAAACCCCAGAATTCCACATTCAAACTACATTTTTCTTTTATCAGAGTATTTCCCAAAAAGTTATTCTAATAAGTAAGGATGCATCCTAAAGGGGATCAAGGTTGTATTTTAGTAGCGGAACCGGTTCCCATTTTGTAATTATCTCCGCAAACAAAATTATTTTGGTACCAAATATATATATATATATATATACAAACTAAAATACTGAGCTCAGACATGAGAACCAAACACTGAGTTCAAATATGCAGATGGATCACAGTTACACTTATTCAAGACAATATCTCAATTTTAGCATTGCACCTTTGGACTGCTTGCAGCTCAGCAAGGAGGAGATTGTCGCTGGATCTCCCTGACAAAACAGGTCAGTGCGCGCTGGAGCCCAAGCGGCACCTGCCCCCCCCCCGCTGCCCTAGCAAGCTGAACTGGGCAAGGCTTTTATATGCGTCTCATCTGAAGTGCTACAACTGTTATCCCAAAACAGGATTCTTTACCCGGTGTGCATACAAAAGAGCCATATTTAGTACACCGAGATGAGACACAGCCTATCACAGAGTTGCGCAAGTCTGGATGTTGGAATAAACTAGCATGGTAGAAAGAAAAGTAACAACTGTTACACACAAAATCTTATCATCACATTCACACAGTAAAAAACTGAATTACTCACCTTCTTGTGTATAATCACAAAATGCATATTTTGAGTCAACAGATTCTCATGATTCTGTGAACTTGCTATATTATACAACAGGCAAAGACTTATTAAACTGTAATATGCTTAAACAGATACCTACAAAGAAAACAGGTTAATAAGGAAAGCATCTTGCAGACCCGAGTAAACCCCCTATGACTCGTGTGCCATCAGCCAATTCTTCCCCAGCCTGTTGCAAAACTGCCCAAAACAATCTAACGATCTTCTGTAGAGTTTTACCCCTGTCCTGCTCTTCTCGCCTTAAAAACAACACTACTTGCAACAAAATGTTATACTTCAAGGTTCTATTCTCCGGCCACTTTTCCCATACATCTAACTTACACAGCAACCACCACTGATTATAATAATTCACAAGATCTTCCTTCCTCGTATTTCCAAGTGCTTTCTTATGTTCTAAAACACCTCCCCAAATGTAATTTAGCATTTGACGGGTGGGCTCACCATGGAGACCCGAGTCACTAACTGTGGCCCGTAATTGCGACAGCAGCTTCCAATCTAGGGCAGTGATGGTGGCGTTCAGGCCACCAGCAGTGGGAGAATATATTACTGGAAAGGCAATGGCCAGGGCCTCAGCCGCCTCTTTGTCCCCTGACATCCAGGCTTGATTAGAAACCTCTTGCCACAACTTCTGCTGCTCGTTCGCCACCCGCTCTGCACCTCCCCTCATATCAGTGTCTTTAGAGTCTATAGGCGCACGAGCCTTCCCCTCCCCTTCGGGGGGAGATGACCAGTGCTCCTCGTTCGGTTGACCGGGAGACAGCATAGGAGGCGCAGAAGGAATTGAACTGGCCTATGAACCCGACGGCAGGAAAACAACATTAGTGGCAGGGGGCAACGGGCATGACGAGGCAAAAGCCGAACCCTCTCCAGTGGCTGCATTAGTGGCCGATGGGGAAGCTAGGGCTGCCGAGGCGGCATGGGTGGCCTTCTGCTCTGCATGATATTGTTTTAAGGCATTTGTTACCACCCGCCAGGGCCGTCCCAACTTCCTAGCTGCCTTTTCCTCCTTGATAGCTGTATTCCACAATTTTTCTCCAAAGCGACACCACTCCTCTACATCAAAAACCTCATTAGGATCCTTAAAACAACCCTTGGCTACTCCATACGTGAGCAACCCTGCTAACTCCTTGTCTAAATCAATATCCTTAAGCTGACGCTTCTGTAAGAAGCACTTAAATAAATCATAAGCCGCTTGTCTATCCATACCTTGTTTCTTCAGCGCGCTGTTGCAGCCCTTGCAAGACGTCGGCGGCCTTTAGCGGCGGAACCCTTCTTTAAGGTCGTTCCGGGCACGGAGTCCAGCTCTTTTGCCTTCTCGTGCTGCTTCGAGACCGCTATCCCCTACTCGCTGGACCGTGCTAGACCGTGGCTGCAGGGCTTCCTTTTTGTCCCTGTTCGGGCGCCATTTGTCGCATTTGTCACAGCGAGGGAAGACGCAAACACTTAATATAAGTATCAGCAAACTTCAACTTTATTACAGAGCAGTTCACTTTTATACATGTTCCAATAATTATGCCTACTAGTCATAACCTGATCGGCTAAAATCTAGGGATTACATTAACCTAATTCGTCTAGCAACAGATATTCAGTATAATCAGTAACTGGCTTATGCATATTACAAAGCGCAAGCTCATTATTGGTTACAACTTAACTGCCAGCTCCACCCTTAGATCCGCATTCTTCTCGTTACTACATCTGCTTTTCCCAACGAACTTCTAACAGCAAGGCTTTTGTTTGTTACACACTAAATGTCAAGGTTCTTATAACTTTGTCAAGTCAGCGTCTTGCTTGCAGTTCACATGAGCTGAGTTCGCTGCTTATCTAACTCTTGTTCTGCTAACTGTATTAGATTTACATGACCCCTACTATCTTACCATCCCTCCACAATTCCCCCTTTTTTGTTTTTGCGCAAACCAAGTGCACAATTAACAATATAGTAACAATCACAGACAGTATTATTAATCCATGTAAAAGTAGATTTCTCAGCTATCTTAATTCCCACAAAAATCCATATGTGCAGATTGAGGCCTGAAAACTAAGGTTTTGGGTCTAATCATTTTATACTATTAGATAATGTTAACCATTATATCTTACAGTGCTAATTCTTAAATTATGCACTTGTTTTTCAGGGCACTGGCTAAATCCTAAATCAGGCCTTGTACATTATCTGAGACCGTTCTTTTGGAAGTGTTGTTTTACTTGATTTTGCTCATAAGCATTATAATTCCGTTTCAATGGTATTACATATATTTAGCACTCTGATAACATAAAATACAGGTTCAGATATCAGTTAAGGAGATTATTTGAATACAATAACATAAGAATAATGAGGATCCACAACGTGCATGTAGTCACTCACAAGAAACAAAACTAGAGGCCTCTCACTTCAGGGTACTCACAATAAACAATTACCTGCCTAAATTAGGCAAGGGCTCATTCAAGGCAAGGACTCTAGTTCACAGACCCGCAGCTCCGAGAAGATCACTCAAGGGGCATCTTCGGCGGGAACCCCGTTTTCTAGTCTAGTCAGATGTGGCTGTGGGCATTACAACATAGCTCTGGGCACGTCTTGTTGAGGACCCTGTCAATTGACCGAGGGTCCCACCCCTTCTGTCCCACCAGCTGGTAGAGGTGAAGTCACCCTGCCCCGAGACCAGGGAGGATGTGACTGATAACACCTGGGTACCACTCTAAGTGTGCACCTGGGGACAGGTAATAAAGAGCCATCAACGGCCCCATTGAAGGCTCTAAATCTTAGGGGAATGTGCAACTGCCACACAATCCACCTTGCGACCACAGTCATGATCTGACAGGCTACTTTGGAGTGGTGGTGCAGTCACCTCTTGCCTCCAAAGTCAAAAGGGGGCATTCTGTTGGTGAGTTTAAATGTCCATCGTGGATCACCATACCCTATGTGCCATTTTCCTGTTATAAATTATCATTACAAAGCAACTTACAATGAAATAGAATAATACAAATTACAACAATTAAGGAAAACAAATGCACTGAAAGTTTTTTCACCAGTTCATTCCTAATCCAAATAATTTAAAACTGTATCATTCTCATATGATAGTGCCTCTAATTTACAGGGGGTCCAGTACAAATTCGAAACATCTTCTGTGGTTATTTTAGATACCTTGCATATTAAGACCCAGAATGGAAACAAAATCTAAATTACTCTGAACCACTCCTCCATTCCTCATCACTGATAAAACAGGTGAAACTTCCCTGACAAACAATTGTCAATTAAATTTCTTATAAATACATACAGGAGGGATCTCAACAAAATACTGCTGCATTTGATTAAGTTTAATCCAATCCTTGTTTTCCAGCAATTGACCTTCTGGTGGTATCCATGCACCATCTACCCAATGCATGTCATTGTTACTGCACTGTTGCAAGAGATAATACCCGAATAGGCTAAGAAAGTGTTAACTGGAGTGAGGGGCCTGCTGCTGTCATAACAGTACTTGCATTTTGTTGTAACTTCTTTAGCTGCCCCAAGGTAACATCATTGGCCTCTTGCCTTGGTCTCTTCTGTTTCTTCGTTGCCGTCTGCTGCAGGGACAGACATTGCATCTCTGGCATTGGGTTCTTGCACTGGTTTTCCAGCTCATAGTGAGGTTTAACGTATTTCACAGGAAGTCAGTTTGGTCCTGTCGGAATAAGAACACACACGTGTCCCCTTCCCCCTTTTTGTACTAATAACGTTTGTTTCAGTGTGGAATGCACTTGTTCAATTATAGCTTATTCAGTGGCAGAATGTGGAATACCTGTGACATGCGAAACATCCCATTGCTATAAAAAATATTACGCGGATCTAGCAGTTTAGCCAGGACCGTTGCCAGTTTTAATTTGTTATGGCACACCCAGCATAGCAAAACAGTGGGTCCAGTGGCACTAGACATCCATGTTTTTCTCACTAGTACAAGCAGATGCACAAAGCATACCTGAAAAAGTATCTATAGAAATGTGTACATATTTCGAACGACCAAAGGATGAGACATATGTAACATCAGTCTGCTAAATGGCATTAGCTATGAGCCTGTGAGGGTTAACTCCAAGGGAGCGTAAATTTGTAATTAGGCCTTGACATTTTAGCCAAGAGCAAACTATGTCTTTTATTCGTCCGAGTGTCGGATAAAACATTTATTTTAAAGTAGCAGTATTCTAATGGAAGAAAATATGTGAAGCCCTGGCAGACTGGAAACGGACTGTAGCTACAGTATGAGTCCGCAACTTCCTTCTGTTATGGGATCTGGTAAAGTCGTACGGGAGCATATATGAGTAACAGATAGTGGGTGTCTGCAATGCTGTAATGCAGTTTGCAATGATACAAACAATTCAAAGAGCTACTGTTGCGAGATTTTTTCAAAAAAGGTGAAGGGGATGGTCCCGACTACTTACTCAGAATCACAAATCAAATTTAGAGGTTCCTCCTTAAAAAGCTCTAAGGCATGTAAGGCTGCATTAAGTTCTATTAATTGGGTTGAACCTTCAATAATTTTAACAGAATGATGCTAATTGTTATCTTCACATCAGACTACTACAGCTTTGTGAGACTTTCTTAAACTATCTACAAAAACTGTGCAAGCGTGTAGGATGAGACCAAATACAAGTATGTCCTGTAGCTTGACATCAAAGACATGCAGATTCTACATCAATTTACATCCAGGCATGCCAAAAGCTATGCTATTAAGAAAATCACCTAATGTAATTTAAAAGGACATAGATTGCAAATAATAAAAAAAAGATCAAAATTAGATTTCACAAAGGGTACATATATGACAAAAGGATCATGACTCATTAAGACTTAAATTAATTCCCTGCATTTTTTGATCAGTAACAATCAGTATATCAGTCTGTTAGCATTGTCAACATACTGTCCCACAATAGCCACAGGTTGGTTTTGTGTTGTAACTATAAGTAGACAAATACGCAAGTCCAATCGAATGCAGTTAGCTTGTAAGGTTGTCATAAATTTGTTCATCAAAATCTCTAACTCCATTTTGGCTTTCATATTTATTGGATATTGTTCTTCCTTACCAGATTGAAGTCCTATTTAAGTATTATCAGTGTAGTGTTGGCTTTACCGATACTTCGGCTGCGGGTACTAGTGGAAATACAGCATCTAAAATTTCCTTGGAGATTTCTCACTTGCAGCAAGCAGATCTGCACCATCCAAACATCTTCTTATGGGACATGCAACTGAATGGAATTCTCAGAAAACATGAATTGAGTTTACAATTTACTTAACAAATCTTGACCCAAGAAAGGTATAGGACTTTCTGGCAAATACGAGAATTCATCTGTTAAAACTTTGTTCCAAATTTGGCATTCCATTGGTTTCAAAAAATGGCCTTCTTTTTCCACAATTTCAAAAACTATCACGGTGAATTTAATAAGAAGTTTCTTACAATTAGTTACCACAGAAAAAGTCTATATAAAAAAGGTTTTGGTTTAATTTCCCAGCTTCATTAGAACTACGGATCTGCTGGAGATGCCTTTAAATTTCACCCTCAGACTGCTTCATTCAGAATTACACCACCGCTGCAGTGTCGGGGTGGGGAGAACCCCCCCTTTCGTCGCTTTAGAATCTTCTCGCTGAAGTTTAGATACAAGCAAGGCCACACAAGTGGCACAATCGCTGGTGCTAAGTGGGAGCTGCCTGGCCTTGGCAAAACTTCTCAGTTACAATGAGCTGAGTTTATCTTGAAGCTTGACACAGGCTTTAAATTTATGTTCAAGCTGTACAGCGCAGACCCGGGATATTTTGCTTATTTATTTATTTATTTATTTTAAATATTCCCATTTAATTCCAAACATAATACACTTTATATGCAATTCCAATTAGCTCAGCAGTAGCTACATTCTTTAGCCCTATTTACTTTTTGTAATTTCTTAAAGATGTTAATAAACAGCATATTAACTATTAATTTATTAATTTATTTCTCTTAGATCTAAATCAGTTCATATTTTAGCAACTTTTAAATACAACTTTTTATTTCTTATACTTCTAACTAGCACATAAATTTCATACGAATCAAAGTTTAACAAGCCTTTTTTTTTTTTTTTTTGACTTACAGTACTATACTTCATCTCATTTTTTTCCAAAGTTCTGTAGAACAACGTTAATTGCAATATAGCGCTAAACCCCAGAATTCCACATTCAAACTACATTTTTCTTTTATCAGAGTATTTCCCAAAAAGTTATTCTAATAAGTAAGGATGCATCCTAAAGGGGATCAAGGTTGTATTTTAGTAGCGGAACCGGTTCCCATTTTGTAATTATCTCCGCAAACAAAATTATTTTGGTACCAAATATATATATATATATATATACAAACTAAAATACTGAGCTCAGACATGAGAACCAAACACTGAGTTCAAATATGCAGATGGATCACAGTTACACTTATTCAAGACAATATCTCAATTTTAGCATTGCACCTTTGGACTGCTTGCAGCTCAGCAAGGAGGAGATTGTCGCTGGATCTCCCTGACAAAACAGGTCAGTGCGCGCTGGAGCCCAAGCGGCACCTGCCCCCGCCCCGCTGCCCTAGCAAGCTGAACTGGGCAAGGCTTTTATATGCGTCTCATCTGAAGTGCTACAACTGTTATCCCAAAACAGGATTCTTTACCCGGTGTGCATACAAAAGAGCCATATTTAGTACACCGAGATGAGACACAGCCTATCACAGAGTTGCGCAAGTCTGGATGTTGGAATAAACTAGCATGGTAGAAAGAAAAGTAACAACTGTTACACACAAAATCTTATCATCACATTCACACAGTAAAAAACTGAATTACTCACCTTCTTGTGTATAATCACAAAATGCATATTTTGAGTCAACAGATTCTCATGATTCTGTGAACTTGCTATATTATACAACAGGCAAAGACTTATTAAACTGTAATATGCTTAAACAGATACCTACAAAGAAAACAGGTTAATAAGGAAAGCATCTTGCAGACCCGAGTAAACCCCCTATGACTCGTGTGCCATCAGCCAATTCTTCCCCAGCCTGTTGCAAAACTGCCCAAAACAATCTAACGATCTTCTGTAGAGTTTTACCCCTGTCCTGCTCTTCTCGCCTTAAAAACAACACTACTTGCAACAAAATGTTATACTTCAAGGTTCTATTCTCCGGCCACTTTTCCCATACATCTAACTTACACAGCAACCACCACTGATTATAATAATTCACAAGATCTTCCTTCCTCGTATTTCCAAGTGCTTTCTTATGTTCTAAAACACCTCCCCAAATGTAATTTAGCATTTGACGGGTGGGCTCACCATGGAGACCCGAGTCACTAACTGTGGCCCGTAATTGCGACAGCAGCTTCCAATCTAGGGCAGTGATGGTGGCGTTCAGGCCACCAGCAGTGGGAGAATATATTACTGGAAAGGCAATGGCCAGGGCCTCAGCCGCCTCTTTGTCCCCTGACATCCAGGCTTGATTAGAAACCTCTTGCCACAACTTCTGCTGCTCGTTCGCCACCCGCTCTGCACCTCCCCTCGTATCAGTGTCTTTAGAGTCTATAGGCGCACGAGCCTTCCCCTCCCCTTCGGGGGGAGATGACCAGTGCTCCTCGTTCGGTTGACCGGGAGACAGCATAGGAGGCGCAGAAGGAATTGAACTGGCCTATGAACCCGACGGCAGGAAAACAACATTAGTGGCAGGGGGCAACGGGCATGACGAGGCAAAAGCCGAACCCTCTCCAGTGGCTGCATTAGTGGCCGATGGGGAAGCTAGGGCTGCCGAGGCGGCATGGGTGGCCTTCTGCTCTGCATGATATTGTTTTAAGGCATTTGTTACCACCCGCCAGGGCCGTCCCAACTTCCTAGCTGCCTTTTCCTCCTTGATAGCTGTATTCCACAATTTTTCTCCAAAGCGACACCACTCCTCTACATCAAAAACCTCATTAGGATCCTTAAAACAACCCTTGGCTACTCCATACGTGAGCAACCCTGCTAACTCCTTGTCTAAATCAATATCCTTAAGCTGACGCTTCTGTAAGAAGCACTTAAATAAATCATAAGCCGCTTGTCTATCCATACCTTGTTTCTTCAGCGCGCTGTTGCAGCCCTTGCAAGACGTCGGCGGCCTTTAGCGGCGGAACCCTTCTTTAAGGTCGTTCCGGGCACGGAGTCCAGCTCTTTTGCCTTCTCGTGCTGCTTCGAGACCGCTATCCCCTACTCGCTGGACCGTGCTAGACCGTGGCTGCAGGGCTTCCTTTTTGTCCCTGTTCGGGCGCCATTTGTCGCATTTGTCACAGCGAGGGAAGACGCAAACACTTAATATAAGTATCAGCAAACTTCAACTTTATTACAGAGCAGTTCACTTTTATACATGTTCCAATAATTATGCCTACTAGTCATAACCTGATCGGCTAAAATCTAGGGATTACATTAACCTAATTCGTCTAGCAACAGATATTCAGTATAATCAGTAACTGGCTTATGCATATTACAAAGCGCAAGCTCATTATTGGTTACAACTTAACTGCCAGCTCCACCCTTAGATCCGCATTCTTCTCGTTACTACATCTGCTTTTCCCAACGAACTTCTAACAGCAAGGCTTTTGTTTGTTACACACTAAATGTCAAGGTTCTTATAACTTTGTCAAGTCAGCGTCTTGCTTGCAGTTCACATGAGCTGAGTTCGCTGCTTATCTAACTCTTGTTCTGCTAACTGTATTAGATTTACATGACCCCTACTATCTTACCATCCCTCCACAATTCCCCCTTTTTTGTTTTTGCGCAAACCAAGTGCACAATTAACAATATAGTAACAATCACAGACAGTATTATTAATCCATGTAAAAGTAGATTTCTCAGCTATCTTAATTCCCACAAAAATCCATATGTGCAGATTGAGGCCTGAAAACTAAGCTTTTGGGTCTAATCATTTTATACTATTAGATAATGTTAACCATTATATCTTACAGTGCTAATTCTTAAATTATGCACTTGTTTTTCAGGGCACTGGCTAAATCCTAAATCAGGCCTTGTACATTATCTGAGACCGTTCTTTTGGAAGTGTTGTTTTACTTGATTTTGCTCATAAGCATTATAATTCCGTTTCAATGGTATTACATATATTTAGCACTCTGATAACATAAAATACAGGTTCAGATATCAGTTAAGGAGATTATTTGAATACAATAACATAAGAATAATGAGGATCCACAACGTGCATGTAGTCACTCACAAGAAACAAAACTAGAGGCCTCTCACTTCAGGGTACTCACAATAAACAATTACCTGCCTAAATTAGGCAAGGGCTCATTCAAGGCAAGGACTCTAGTTCACAGACCCGCAGCTCCGAGAAGATCACTCAAGGGGCATCTTCGGCGGGAACCCCGTTTTCTAGTCTAGTCAGATGTGGCTGTGGGCATTACAACATAGCTCTGGGCACGTCTTGTTGAGGACCCTGTCAATTGACCGAGGGTCCCACCCCTTCTGTCCCACCAGCTGGTAGAGGTGAAGTCACCCTGCCCCGAGACCAGGGAGGATGTGACTGATAACACCTGGGTACCACTCTAAGTGTGCACCTGGGGACAGGTAATAAAGAGCCATCAACGGCCCCATTGAAGGCTCTAAATCTTAGGGGAATGTGCAACTGCCACACAATCCACCTTGCGACCACAGTCATGATCTGACAGGCTACTTTGGAGTGGTGGTGCAGTCACCTCTTGCCTCCAAAGTCAAAAGGGGGCATTCTGTTGGTGAGTTTAAATGTCCATCGTGGATCACCATACCCTATGTGCCATTTTCCTGTTATAAATTATCATTACAAACCAACTTACAATGAAATAGAATAATACAAATTACAACAATTAAGGAAAACAAATGCACTGAAAGTTTTTTCACCAGTTCATTCCTAATCCAAATAATTTAAAACTGTATCATTCTCATATGATAGTGCCTCTAATTTACAGGGGGTCCAGTACAAATTCGAAACATCTTCTGTGGTTATTTTAGATACCTTGCATATTAAGACCCAGAATGGAAACAAAATCTAAATTACTCTGAACCACTCCTCCATTCCTCATCACTGATAAAACAGGTGAAACTTCCCTGACAAACAATTGTCAATTAAATTTCTTATAAATACATACAGGAGGGATCTCAACAAAATACTGCTGCATTTGATTAAGTTTAATCCAATCCTTGTTTTCCAGCAATTGACCTTCTGGTGGTATCCATGCACCATCTACCCAATGCATGTCATTGTTACTGCACTGTTGCAAGAGATAATACCCGAATAGGCTAAGAAAGTGTTAACTGGAGTGAGGGGCCTGCTGCTGTCATAACAGTACTTGCATTTTGTTGTAACTTCTTTAGCTGCCCCAAGGTAACATCATTGGCCTCTTGCCTTGGTCTCTTCTGTTTCTTCGTTGCCGTCTGCTGCAGGGACAGACATTGCATCTCTGGCATTGGGTTCTTGCACTGGTTTTCCAGCTCATAGTGAGGTTTAACGTATTTCACAGGAAGTCAGTTTGGTCCTGTCGGAATAAGAACACACACGTGTCCCCTTCCCCCTTTTTGTACTAATAACGTTTGTTTCAGCGTGGAATGCACTTGTTCAATAATAGCTTATTCAGTGGCAGAATGTGGAATACCTGTGACATGCGAAACATCCCATTGCTATAAAAAATATTACGCGGATCTAGCAGTTTAGCCAGGACCGTTGCCAGTTTTAATTTGTTATGGCACACCCAGCATAGCAAAACAGTGGGTCCAGTGGCACTAGACATCCATGTTTTTCTCACTAGTACAAGCAGATGCACAAAGCATACCTGAAAAAGTATCTATAGAAATGTGTACATATTTCGAACGACCAAAGGATGAGACATATGTAACATCAGTCTGCTAAATGGCATTAGCTATGAGCCTGTGAGGGTTAACTCCAAGGGAGCGTAAATTTGTAATTAGGCCTTGACATTTTAGCCAAGAGCAAACTATGTCTTTTATTCGTCCGAGTGTCGGATAAAACATTTATTTTAAAGTAGCAGTATTCTAATGGAAGAAAATATGTGAAGCCCTGGCAGACTGGAAACGGACTGTAGCTACAGTATGAGTCCGCAACTTCCTTCTGTTATGGGATCTGGTAAAGTCGTACGGGAGCATATATGAGTAACAGATAGTGGGTGTCTGCAATGCTGTAATGCAGTTTGCAATGATACAAACAATTCAAAGAGCTACTGTTGCGAGATTTTTTCAAAAAAGGTGAAGGGGATGGTCCCGACTACTTACTCAGAATCACAAATCAAATTTAGAGGTTCCTCCTTAAAAAGCTCTAAGGCATGTAAGGCTGCATTAAGTTCTATTAATTGGGTTGAACCTTCAATAATTTTAACAGAATGATGCTAATTGTTATCTTCACATCAGATTACTACAGCTTTGTGAGACTTTCTTAAACTATCTACAAAAACTGTGCAAGCGTGTAGGATGAGACCAAATACAAGTATGTCCTGTAGCTTGACATCAAAGACATGCAGATTCTACATCAATTTACATCCAGGCATGCCAAAAGCTATGCTATTAAGAAAATCACCTAATGTAATTTAAAAGGACATAGATTGCAAATAATAAAAAAAAGATCAAAATTAGATTTCACAAAGGGTACATATATGACAAAAGGATCATGACTCATTAAGACTTAAATTAATTCCCTGCATTTTTTGATCAGTAACAATCAGTATATCAGTCTGTTAGCATTGTCAACATACTGTCCCACAATAGCCACAGGTTGGTTTTGTGTTGTAACTATAAGTAGACAAATACGCAAGTCCAATCGAATGCAGTTAGCTTGTAAGGTTGTCATAAATTTGTTCATCAAAATCTCTAACTCCATTTTGGCTTTCATATTTATTGGATATTGTTCTTCCTTACCAGATTGAAGTCCTATTTAAGTATTATCAGTGTAGTGTTGGCTTTACCGATACTTCGGCTGCGGGTACTAGTGGAAATACAGCATCTAAAATTTCCTTGGAGATTTCTCACTTGCAGCAAGCAGATCTGCACCATCCAAACATCTTCTTACGGGACATGCAACTGAATGGAATTCTCAGAAAACATGAATTGAGTTTACAATTTACTTAACAAATCTTGACCCAAGAAAGGTATAGGACTTTCTGGCAAATACGAGAATTCATCTGTTAAAACTTTGTTCCAAATTTGGCATTCCATTGGTTTCAAAAAATGGCCTTCTTTTTCCACAATTTCAAAAACTATCACGGTGAATTTAATAAGAAGTTTCTTACAATTAGTTACCACAGAAAAAGTCTATATAAAAAAGGTTTTGGTTTAATTTCCCAGCTTCATTAGAACTACGGATCTGCTGGAGATGCCTTTAAATTTCACCCTCAGACTGCTTCATTCAGAATTACACCACCGCTGCGGTGTCGGGGTGGGGAGAACCCCCCCTTTCGTCGCTTTAGAATCTTCTCGCTGAAGTTTAGATACAAGCAAGGCCACACAAGTGGCACAATCGCTGGTGCTAAGTGGGAGCTGCCTGGCCTTGGCAAAACTTCTCAGTTACAATGAGCTGAGTTTATCTTGAAGCTTGACACAGGCTTTAAATTTATGTTCAAGCTGTACAGCGCAGACCCGGGATATTTTGCTTATTTATTTATTTATTTATTTTAAATATTCCCATTTAATTCCAAACATAATACACTTTATATGCAATTCCAATTAGCTCAGCAGTAGCTACATTCTTTAGCCCTATTTACTTTTTGTAATTTCTTAAAGATGTTAATAAACAGCATATTAACTATTAATTTATTAATTTATTTCTCTTAGATCTAAATCAGTTCATATTTTAGCAACTTTTAAATACAACTTTTTATTTCTTATACTTCTAACTAGCACATAAATTTCATACGAATCAAAGTTTAACAAGCCTTTTTTTTTTTTTTTGACTTACAGTACTATACTTCATCTCATTTTTTTCCAAAGTTCTGTAGAACAACGTTAATTGCAATATAGCGCTAAACCCCAGAATTCCACATTCAAACTACATTTTTCTTTTATCAGAGTATTTCCCAAAAAGTTATTCTAATAAGTAAGGATGCATCCTAAAGGGGATCAAGGTTGTATTTTAGTAGCGGAACCGGTTCCCATTTTGTAATTATCTCCGCAAACAAAATTATTTTGGTACCAAATATATATATATATATATACAAACTAAAATACTGAGCTCAGACATGAGAACCAAACACTGAGTTCAAATATGCAGATGGATCACAGTTACACTTATTCAAGACAATATCTCAATTTTAGCATTGCACCTTTGGACTGCTTGCAGCTCAGCAAGGAGGAGATTGTCGCTGGATCTCCCTGACAAAACAGGTCAGTGCGCGCTGGAGCCCAAGCGGCACCTGCCCCCGCCCCGCTGCCCTAGCAAGCTGAACTGGGCAAGGCTTTTATATGCGTCTCATCTGAAGTGCTACAACTGTTATCCCAAAACAGGATTCTTTACCCGGTGTGCATACAAAAGAGCCAAATTTAGTACACCGAGATGAGACACAGCCTATCACAGAGTTGCGCAAGTCTGGATGTTGGAATAAACTAGCATGGTAGAAAGAAAAGTAACAACTGTTACACACAAAATCTTATCATCACATTCACACAGTAAAAAACTGAATTACTCACCTTCTTGTGTATAATCACAAAATGCATATTTTGAGTCAACAGATTCTCATGATTCTGTGAACTTGCTATATTATACAACAGGCAAAGACTTATTAAACTGTAATATGCTTAAACAGATACCTACAAAGAAAACAGGTTAATAAGGAAAGCATCTTGCAGACCCGAGTAAACCCCCTATGACTCGTGTGCCATCAGCCAATTCTTCCCCAGCCTGTTGCAAAACTGCCCAAAACAATCTAACGATCTTCTGTAGAGTTTTACCCCTGTCCTGCTCTTCTCGCCTTAAAAACAACACTACTTGCAACAAAATGTTATACTTCAAGGTTCTATTCTCCGGCCACTTTTCCCATACATCTAACTTACACAGCAACCACCACTGATTATAATAATTCACAAGATCTTCCTTCCTCGTATTTCCAAGTGCTTTCTTATGTTCTAAAACACCTCCCCAAATGTAATTTAGCATTTGACGGGTGGGCTCACCATGGAGACCCGAGTCACTAACTGTGGCCCGTAATTGCGACAGCAGCTTCCAATCTAGGGCAGTGATGGTGGCGTTCAGGCCACCAGCAGTGGGAGAATATATTACTGGAAAGGCAATGGCCAGGGCCTCAGCCGCCTCTTTGTCCCCTGACATCCAGGCTTGATTAGAAACCTCTTGCCACAACTTCTGCTGCTCGTTCGCCACCCGCTCTGCACCTCCCCTCGTATCAGTGTCTTTAGAGTCTATAGGCGCACGAGCCTTCCCCTCCCCTTCGGGGGGAGATGACCAGTGCTCCTCGTTCGGTTGACCGGGAGACAGCATAGGAGGCGCAGAAGGAATTGAACTGGCCTATGAACCCGACGGCAGGAAAACAACATTAGTGGCAGGGGGCAACGGGCATGACGAGGCAAAAGCCGAACCCTCTCCAGTGGCTGCATTAGTGGCCGATGGGGAAGCTAGGGCTGCCGAGGCGGCATGGGTGGCCTTCTGCTCTGCATGATATTGTTTTAAGGCATTTGTTACCACCCGCCAGGGCCGTCCCAACTTCCTAGCTGCCTTTTCCTCCTTGATAGCTGTATTCCACAATTTTTCTCCAAAGCGACACCACTCCTCTACATCAAAAACCTCATTAGGATCCTTAAAACAACCCTTGGCTACTCCATACGTGAGCAACCCTGCTAACTCCTTGTCTAAATCAATATCCTTAAGCTGACGCTTCTGTAAGAAGCACTTAAATAAATCATAAGCCGCTTGTCTATCCATACCTTGTTTCTTCAGCGCGCTGTTGCAGCCCTTGCAAGACGTCGGCGGCCTTTAGCGGCGGAACCCTTCTTTAAGGTCGTTCCGGGCACGGAGTCCAGCTCTTTTGCCTTCTCGTGCTGCTTCGAGACCGCTATCCCCTACTCGCTGGACCGTGCTAGACCGTGGCTGCAGGGCTTCCTTTTTGTCCCTGTTCGGGCGCCATTTGTCGCATTTGTCACAGCGAGGGAAGACGCAAACACTTAATATAAGTATCAGCAAACTTCAACTTTATTACAGAGCAGTTCACTTTTATACATGTTCCAATAATTATGCCTACTAGTCATAACCTGATCGGCTAAAATCTAGGGATTACATTAACCTAATTCGTCTAGCAACAGATATTCAGTATAATCAGTAACTGGCTTATGCATATTACAAAGCGCAAGCTCATTATTGGTTACAACTTAACTGCCAGCTCCACCCTTAGATCCGCATTCTTCTCGTTACTACATCTGCTTTTCCCAACGAACTTCTAACAGCAAGGCTTTTGTTTGTTACACACTAAATGTCAAGGTTCTTATAACTTTGTCAAGTCAGCGTCTTGCTTGCAGTTCACATGAGCTGAGTTCGCTGCTTATCTAACTCTTGTTCTGCTAACTGTATTAGATTTACATGACCCCTACTATCTTACCATCCCTCCACAATTCCCCCTTTTTTGTTTTTGCGCAAACCAAGTGCACAATTAACAATATAGTAACAATCACAGACAGTATTATTAATCCATGTAAAAGTAGATTTCTCAGCTATCTTAATTCCCACAAAAATCCATATGTGCAGATTGAGGCCTGAAAACTAAGGTTTTGGGTCTAATCATTTTATACTATTAGATAATGTTAACCATTATATCTTACAGTGCTAATTCTTAAATTATGCACTTGTTTTTCAGGGCACTGGCTAAATCCTAAATCAGGCCTTGTACATTATCTGAGACCGTTCTTTTGGAAGTGTTGTTTTACTTGATTTTGCTCATAAGCATTATAATTCCGTTTCAATGGTATTACATATATTTAGCACTCTGATAACATAAAATACAGGTTCAGATATCAGTTAAGGAGATTATTTGAATACAATAACATAAGAATAATGAGGATCCACAACGTGCATGTAGTCACTCACAAGAAACAAAACTAGAGGCCTCTCACTTCAGGGTACTCACAATAAACAATTACCTGCCTAAATTAGGCAAGGGCTCATTCAAGGCAAGGACTCTAGTTCACAGACCCGCAGCTCCGAGAAGATCACTCAAGGGGCATCTTCGGCGGGAACCCCGTTTTCTAGTCTAGTCAGATGTGGCTGTGGGCATTACAACATAGCTCTGGGCACGTCTTGTTGAGGACCCTGTCAATTGACCGAGGGTCCCACCCCTTCTGTCCCACCAGCTGGTAGAGGTGAAGTCACCCTGCCCCGAGACCAGGGAGGATGTGACTGATAACACCTGGGTACCACTCTAAGTGTGCACCTGGGGACAGGTAATAAAGAGCCATCAACGGCCCCATTGAAGGCTCTAAATCTTAGGGGAATGTGCAACTGCCACACAATCCACCTTGCGACCACAGTCATGATCTGACAGGCTACTTTGGAGTGGTGGTGCAGTCACCTCTTGCCTCCAAAGTCAAAAGGGGGCATTCTGTTGGTGAGTTTAAATGTCCATCGTGGATCACCATACCCTATGTGCCATTTTCCTGTTATAAATTATCATTACAAACCAACTTACAATGAAATAGAATAATACAAATTACAACAATTAAGGAAAACAAATGCACTGAAAGTTTTTTCACCAGTTCATTCCTAATCCAAATAATTTAAAACTGTATCATTCTCATATGATAGTGCCTCTAATTTACAGGGGGTCCAGTACAAATTCGAAACATCTTCTGTGGTTATTTTAGATACCTTGCATATTAAGACCCAGAATGGAAACAAAATCTAAATTACTCTGAACCACTCCTCCATTCCTCATCACTGATAAAACAGGTGAAACTTCCCTGACAAACAATTGTCAATTAAATTTCTTATAAATACATACAGGAGGGATCTCAACAAAATACTGCTGCATTTGATTAAGTTTAATCCAATCCTTGTTTTCCAGCAATTGACCTTCTGGTGGTATCCATGCACCATCTACCCAATGCATGTCATTGTTACTGCACTGTTGCAAGAGATAATACCCGAATAGGCTAAGAAAGTGTTAACTGGAGTGAGGGGCCTGCTGCTGTCATAACAGTACTTGCATTTTGTTGTAACTTCTTTAGCTGCCCCAAGGTAACATCATTGGCCTCTTGCCTTGGTCTCTTCTGTTTCTTCGTTGCCGTCTGCTGCAGGGACAGACATTGCATCTCTGGCATTGGGTTCTTGCACTGGTTTTCCAGCTCATAGTGAGGTTTAACGTATTTCACAGGAAGTCAGTTTGGTCCTGTCGGAATAAGAACACACACGTGTCCCCTTCCCCCTTTTTGTACTAATAACGTTTGTTTCAGTGTGGAATGCACTTGTTCAATAATAGCTTATTCAGTGGCAGAATGTGGAATACCTGTGACATGCGAAACATCCCATTGCTATAAAAAATATTACGCGGATCTAGCAGTTTAGCCAGGACCGTTGCCAGTTTTAATTTGTTATGGCACACCCAGCATAGCAAAACAGTGGGTCCAGTGGCACTAGACATCCATGTTTTTCTCACTAGTACAAGCAGATGCACAAAGCATACCTGAAAAAGTATCTATAGAAATGTGTACATATTTCGAACGACCAAAGGATGAGACATATGTAACATCAGTCTGCTAAATGGCATTAGCTATGAGCCTGTGAGGGTTAACTCCAAGGGAGCGTAAATTTGTAATTAGGCCTTGACATTTTAGCCAAGAGCAAACTATGTCTTTTATTCGTCCGAGTGTCGGATAAAACATTTATTTTAAAGTAGCAGTATTCTAATGGAAGAAAATATGTGAAGCCCTGGCAGACTGGAAACGGACTGTAGCTACAGTATGAGTCCGCAACTTCCTTCTGTTATGGGATCTGGTAAAGTCGTACGGGAGCATATATGAGTAACAGATAGTGGGTGTCTGCAATGCTGTAATGCAGTTTGCAATGATACAAACAATTCAAAGAGCTACTGTTGCGAGATTTTTTCAAAAAAGGTGAAGGGGATGGTCCCGACTACTTACTCAGAATCACAAATCAAATTTAGAGGTTCCTCCTTAAAAAGCTCTAAGGCATGTAAGGCTGCATTAAGTTCTATTAATTGGGTTGAACCTTCAATAATTTTAACAGAATGATGCTAATTGTTATCTTCACATCAGACTACTACAGCTTTGTGAGACTTTCTTAAACTATCTACAAAAACTGTGCAAGCGTGTAGGATGAGACCAAATACAAGTATGTCCTGTAGCTTGACATCAAAGACATGCAGATTCTACATCAATTTACATCCAGGCATGCCAAAAGCTATGCTATTAAGAAAATCACCTAATGTAATTTAAAAGGACATAGATTGCAAATAATAAAAAAAAGATCAAAATTAGATTTCACAAAGGGTACATATATGACAAAAGGATCATGACTCATTAAGACTTAAATTAATTCCCTGCATTTTTTGATCAGTAACAATCAGTATATCAGTCTGTTAGCATTGTCAACATACTGTCCCACAATAGCCACAGGTTGGTTTTGTGTTGTAACTATAAGTAGACAAATACGCAAGTCCAATCGAATGCAGTTAGCTTGTAAGGTTGTCATAAATTTGTTCATCAAAATCTCTAACTCCATTTTGGCTTTCATATTTATTGGATATTGTTCTTCCTTACCAGATTGAAGTCCTATTTAAGTATTATCAGTGTAGTGTTGGCTTTACCGATACTTCGGCTGCGGGTACTAGTGGAAATACAGCATCTAAAATTTCCTTGGAGATTTCTCACTTGCAGCAAGCAGATCTGCACCATCCAAACATCTTCTTATGGGACATGCAACTGAATGGAATTCTCAGAAAACATGAATTGAGTTTACAATTTACTTAACAAATCTTGACCCAAGAAAGGTATAGGACTTTCTGGCAAATACGAGAATTCATCTGTTAAAACTTTGTTCCAAATTTGGCATTCCATTGGTTTCAAAAAATGGCCTTCTTTTTCCACAATTTCAAAAACTATCACGGTGAATTTAATAAGAAGTTTCTTACAATTAGTTACCACAGAAAAAGTCTATATAAAAAAGGTTTTGGTTTAATTTCCCAGCTTCATTAGAACTACGGATCTGCTGGAGATGCCTTTAAATTTCACCCTCAGACTGCTTCATTCAGAATTACACCACCGCTGCAGTGTCGGGGTGGGGAGAACCCCCCCTTTCGTCGCTTTAGAATCTTCTCGCTGAAGTTTAGATACAAGCAAGGCCACACAAGTGGCACAATCGCTGGTGCTAAGTGGGAGCTGCCTGGCCTTGGCAAAACTTCTCAGTTACAATGAGCTGAGTTTATCTTGAAGCTTGACACAGGCTTTAAATTTATGTTCAAGCTGTACAGCGCAGACCCGGGATATTTTGCTTATTTATTTATTTATTTATTTTAAATATTCCCATTTAATTCCAAACATAATACACTTTATATGCAATTCCAATTAGCTCAGCAGTAGCTACATTCTTTAGCCCTATTTACTTTTTGTAATTTCTTAAAGATGTTAATAAACAGCATATTAACTATTAATTTATTAATTTATTTCTCTTAGATCTAAATCAGTTCATATTTTAGCAACTTTTAAATACAACTTTTTATTTCTTATACTTCTAACTAGCACATAAATTTCATACGAATCAAAGTTTAACAAGCCTTTTTTTTTTTTTTTTTGACTTACAGTACTATACTTCATCTCATTTTTTTCCAAAGTTCTGTAGAACAACGTTAATTGCAATATAGCGCTAAACCCCAGAATTCCACATTCAAACTACATTTTTCTTTTATCAGAGTATTTCCCAAAAAGTTATTCTAATAAGTAAGGATGCATCCTAAAGGGGATCAAGGTTGTATTTTAGTAGCGGAACCGGTTCCCATTTTGTAATTATCTCCGCAAACAAAATTATTTTGGTACCAAATATATATATATATATATATACAAACTAAAATACTGAGCTCAGACATGAGAACCAAACACTGAGTTCAAATATGCAGATGGATCACAGTTACACTTATTCAAGACAATATCTCAATTTTAGCATTGCACCTTTGGACTGCTTGCAGCTCAGCAAGGAGGAGATTGTCGCTGGATCTCCCTGACAAAACAGGTCAGTGCGCGCTGGAGCCCAAGCGGCACCTGCCCCCGCCCCGCTGCCCTAGCAAGCTGAACTGGGCAAGGCTTTTATATGCGTCTCATCTGAAGTGCTACAACTGTTATCCCAAAACAGGATTCTTTACCCGGTGTGCATACAAAAGAGCCATATTTAGTACACCGAGATGAGACACAGCCTATCACAGAGTTGCGCAAGTCTGGATGTTGGAATAAACTAGCATGGTAGAAAGAAAAGTAACAACTGTTACACACAAAATCTTATCATCACATTCACACAGTAAAAAACTGAATTACTCACCTTCTTCTGTATAATCACAAAATGCATATTTTGAGTCAACAGATTCTCATGATTCTGTGAACTTGCTATATTATACAACAGGCAAAGACTTATTAAACTGTAATATGCTTAAACAGATACCTACAAAGAAAACAGGTTAATAAGGAAAGCATCTTGCAGACCCGAGTAAACCCCCTATGACTCGTGTGCCATCAGCCAATTCTTCCCCAGCCTGTTGCAAAACTGCCCAAAACAATCTAACGATCTTCTGTAGAGTTTTACCCCTGTCCTGCTCTTCTCGCCTTAAAAACAACACTACTTGCAACAAAATGTTATACTTCAAGGTTCTATTCTCCGGCCACTTTTCCCATACATCTAACTTACACAGCAACCACCACTGATTATAATAATTCACAAGATCTTCCTTCCTCGTATTTCCAAGTGCTTTCTTATGTTCTAAAACACCTCCCCAAATGTAATTTAGCATTTGACGGGTGGGCTCACCATGGAGACCCGAGTCACTAACTGTGGCCCGTAATTGCGACAGCAGCTTCCAATCTAGGGCAGTGATGGTGGCGTTCAGGCCACCAGCAGTGGGAGAATATATTACTGGAAAGGCAATGGCCAGGGCCTCAGCCGCCTCTTTGTCCCCTGACATCCAGGCTTGATTAGAAACCTCTTGCCACAACTTCTGCTGCTCGTTCGCCACCCGCTCTGCACCTCCCCTCGTATCAGTGTCTTTAGAGTCTATAGGCGCACGAGCCTTCCCCTCCCCTTCGGGGGGAGATGACCAGTGCTCCTCGTTCGGTTGACCGGGAGACAGCATAGGAGGCGCAGAAGGAATTGAACTGGCCTATGAACCCGACGGCAGGAAAACAACATTAGTGGCAGGGGGCAACGGGCATGACGAGGCAAAAGCCGAACCCTCTCCAGTGGCTGCATTAGTGGCCGATGGGGAAGCTAGGGCTGCCGAGGCGGCATGGGTGGCCTTCTGCTCTGCATGATATTGTTTTAAGGCATTTGTTACCACCCGCCAGGGCCGTCCCAACTTCCTAGCTGCCTTTTCCTCCTTGATAGCTGTATTCCACAATTTTTCTCCAAAGCGACACCACTCCTCTACATCAAAAACCTCATTAGGATCCTTAAAACAACCCTTGGCTACTCCATACGTGAGCAACCCTGCTAACTCCTTGTCTAAATCAATATCCTTAAGCTGACGCTTCTGTAAGAAGCACTTAAATAAATCATAAGCCGCTTGTCTATCCATACCTTGTTTCTTCAGCGCGCTGTTGCAGCCCTTGCAAGACGTCGGCGGCCTTTAGCGGCGGAACCCTTCTTTAAGGTCGTTCCGGGCACGGAGTCCAGCTCTTTTGCCTTCTCGTGCTGCTTCGAGACCGCTATCCCCTACTCGCTGGACCGTGCTAGACCGTGGCTGCAGGGCTTCCTTTTTGTCCCTGTTCGGGCGCCATTTGTCGCATTTGTCACAGCGAGGGAAGACGCAAACACTTAATATAAGTATCAGCAAACTTCAACTTTATTACAGAGCAGTTCACTTTTATACATGTTCCAATAATTATGCCTACTAGTCATAACCTGATCGGCTAAAATCTAGGGATTACATTAACCTAATTCGTCTAGCAACAGATATTCAGTATAATCAGTAACTGGCTTATGCATATTACAAAGCGCAAGCTCATTATTGGTTACAACTTAACTGCCAGCTCCACCCTTAGATCCGCATTCTTCTCGTTACTACATCTGCTTTTCCCAACGAACTTCTAACAGCAAGGCTTTTGTTTGTTACACACTAAATGTCAAGGTTCTTATAACTTTGTCAAGTCAGCGTCTTGCTTGCAGTTCACATGAGCTGAGTTCGCTGCTTATCTAACTCTTGTTCTGCTAACTGTATTAGATTTACATGACCCCTACTATCTTACCATCCCTCCACAATTCCCCCTTTTTTGTTTTTGCGCAAACCAAGTGCACAATTAACAATATAGTAACAATCACAGACAGTATTATTAATCCATGTAAAAGTAGATTTCTCAGCTATCTTAATTCCCACAAAAATCCATATGTGCAGATTGAGGCCTGAAAACTAAGGTTTTGGGTCTAATCATTTTATACTATTAGATAATGTTAACCATTATATCTTACAGTGCTAATTCTTAAATTATGCACTTGTTTTTCAGGGCACTGGCTAAATCCTAAATCAGGCCTTGTACATTATCTGAGACCGTTCTTTTGGAAGTGTTGTTTTACTTGATTTTGCTCATAAGCATTATAATTCCGTTTCAATGGTATTACATATATTTAGCACTCTGATAACATAAAATACAGGTTCAGATATCAGTTAAGGAGATTATTTGAATACAATAACATAAGAATAATGAGGATCCACAACGTGCATGTAGTCACTCACAAGAAACAAAACTAGAGGCCTCTCACTTCAGGGTACTCACAATAAACAATTACCTGCCTAAATTAGGCAAGGGCTCATTCAAGGCAAGGACTCTAGTTCACAGACCCGCAGCTCCGAGAAGATCACTCAAGGGGCATCTTCGGCGGGAACCCCGTTTTCTAGTCTAGTCAGATGTGGCTGTGGGCATTACAACATAGCTCTGGGCACGTCTTGTTGAGGACCCTGTCAATTGACCGAGGGTCCCACCCCTTCTGTCCCACCAGCTGGTAGAGGTGAAGTCACCCTGCCCCGAGACCAGGGAGGATGTGACTGATAACACCTGGGTACCACTCTAAGTGTGCACCTGGGGACAGGTAATAAAGAGCCATCAACGGCCCCATTGAAGGCTCTAAATCTTAGGGGAATGTGCAACTGCCACACAATCCACCTTGCGACCACAGTCATGATCTGACAGGCTACTTTGGAGTGGTGGTGCAGTCACCTCTTGCCTCCAAAGTCAAAAGGGGGCATTCTGTTGGTGAGTTTAAATGTCCATCGTGGATCACCATACCCTATGTGCCATTTTCCTGTTATAAATTATCATTACAAACCAACTTACAATGAAATAGAATAATACAAATTACAACAATTAAGGAAAACAAATGCACTGAAAGTTTTTTCACCAGTTCATTCCTAATCCAAATAATTTAAAACTGTATCATTCTCATATGATAGTGCCTCTAATTTACAGGGGGTCCAGTACAAATTCGAAACATCTTCTGTGGTTATTTTAGATACCTTGCATATTAAGACCCAGAATGGAAACAAAATCTAAATTACTCTGAACCACTCCTCCATTCCTCATCACTGATAAAACAGGTGAAACTTCCCTGACAAACAATTGTCAATTAAATTTCTTATAAATACATACAGGAGGGATCTCAACAAAATACTGCTGCATTTGATTAAGTTTAATCCAATCCTTGTTTTCCAGCAATTGACCTTCTGGTGGTATCCATGCACCATCTACCCAATGCATGTCATTGTTACTGCACTGTTGCAAGAGATAATACCCGAATAGGCTAAGAAAGTGTTAACTGGAGTGAGGGGCCTGCTGCTGTCATAACAGTACTTGCATTTTGTTGTAACTTCTTTAGCTGCCCCAAGGTAACATCATTGGCCTCTTGCCTTGGTCTCTTCTGTTTCTTCGTTGCCGTCTGCTGCAGGGACAGACATTGCATCTCTGGCATTGGGTTCTTGCACTGGTTTTCCAGCTCATAGTGAGGTTTAACGTATTTCACAGGAAGTCAGTTTGGTCCTGTCGGAATAAGAACACACACGTGTCCCCTTCCCCCTTTTTGTACTAATAACGTTTGTTTCAGTGTGGAATGCACTTGTTCAATAATAGCTTATTCAGTGGCAGAATGTGGAATACCTGTGACATGCGAAACATCCCATTGCTATAAAAAATATTACGCGGATCTAGCAGTTTAGCCAGGACCGTTGCCAGTTTTAATTTGTTATGGCACACCCAGCATAGCAAAACAGTGGGTCCAGTGGCACTAGACATCCATGTTTTTCTCACTAGTACAAGCAGATGCACAAAGCATACCTGAAAAAGTATCTATAGAAATGTGTACATATTTCGAACGACCAAAGGATGAGACATATGTAACATCAGTCTGCTAAATGGCATTAGCTATGAGCCTGTGAGGGTTAACTCCAAGGGAGCGTAAATTTGTAATTAGGCCTTGACATTTTAGCCAAGAGCAAACTATGTCTTTTATTCGTCCGAGTGTCGGATAAAACATTTATTTTAAAGTAGCAGTATTCTAATGGAAGAAAATATGTGAAGCCCTGGCAGACTGGAAACGGACTGTAGCTACAGTATGAGTCCGCAACTTCCTTCTGTTATGGGATCTGGTAAAGTCGTACGGGAGCATATATGAGTAACAGATAGTGGGTGTCTGCAATGCTGTAATGCAGTTTGCAATGATACAAACAATTCAAAGAGCTACTGTTGCGAGATTTTTTCAAAAAAGGTGAAGGGGATGGTCCCGACTACTTACTCAGAATCACAAATCAAATTTAGAGGTTCCTCCTTAAAAAGCTCTAAGGCATGTAAGGCTGCATTAAGTTCTATTAATTGGGTTGAACCTTCAATAATTTTAACAGAATGATGCTAATTGTTATCTTCACATCAGACTACTACAGCTTTGTGAGACTTTCTTAAACTATCTACAAAAACTGTGCAAGCGTGTAGGATGAGACCAAATACAAGTATGTCCTGTAGCTTGACATCAAAGACATGCAGATTCTACATCAATTTACATCCAGGCATGCCAAAAGCTATGCTATTAAGAAAATCACCTAATGTAATTTAAAAGGACATAGATTGCAAATAATAAAAAAAAGATCAAAATTAGATTTCACAAAGGGTACATATATGACAAAAGGATCATGACTCATTAAGACTTAAATTAATTCCCTGCATTTTTTGATCAGTAACAATCAGTATATCAGTCTGTTAGCATTGTCAACATACTGTCCCACAATAGCCACAGGTTGGTTTTGTGTTGTAACTATAAGTAGACAAATACGCAAGTCCAATCGAATGCAGTTAGCTTGTAAGGTTGTCATAAATTTGTTCATCAAAATCTCTAACTCCATTTTGGCTTTCATATTTATTGGATATTGTTTTTCCTTACCAGATTGAAGTCCTATTTAAGTATTATCAGTGTAGTGTTGGCTTTACCGATACTTCGGCTGCGGGTACTAGTGGAAATACAGCATCTAAAATTTCCTTGGAGATTTCTCACTTGCAGCAAGCAGATCTGCACCATCCAAACATCTTCTTATGGGACATGCAACTGAATGGAATTCTCAGAAAACATGAATTGAGTTTACAATTTACTTAACAAATCTTGACCCAAGAAAGGTATAGGACTTTCTGGCAAATACGAGAATTCATCTGTTAAAACTTTGTTCCAAATTTGGCATTCCATTGGTTTCAAAAAATGGCCTTCTTTTTCCACAATTTCAAAAACTATCACGGTGAATTTAATAAGAAGTTTCTTACAATTAGTTACCACAGAAAAAGTCTATATAAAAAAGGTTTTGGTTTAATTTCCCAGCTTCATTAGAACTACGGATCTGCTGGAGATGCCTTTAAATTTCACCCTCAGACTGCTTCATTCAGAATTACACCACCGCTGCGGTGTCGGGGTGGGGAGAACCCCCCCTTTCGTCGCTTTAGAATCTTCTCGCTGAAGTTTAGATACAAGCAAGGCCACACAAGTGGCACAATCGCTGGTGCTAAGTGGGAGCTGCCTGGCCTTGGCAAAACTTCTCAGTTACAATGAGCTGAGTTTATCTTGAAGCTTGACACAGGCTTTAAATTTATGTTCAAGCTGTACAGCGCAGACCCGGGATATTTTGCTGATTTATTTATTTATTTATTTTAAATATTCCCATTTAATTCCAAACATAATACACTTTATATGCAATTCCAATTAGCTCAGCAGTAGCTACATTCTTTAGCCCTATTTACTTTTTGTAATTTCTTAAAGATGTTAATAAACAGCATATTAACTATTAATTTATTAATTTATTTCTCTTAGATCTAAATCAGTTCATATTTTAGCAACTTTTAAATACAACTTTTTATTTCTTATACTTCTAACTAGCACATAAATTTCATACGAATCAAAGTTTAACAAGCCTTTTTTTTTTTTTTTGACTTACAGTACTATACTTCATCTCATTTTTTTCCAAAGTTCTGTAGAACAACGTTAATTGCAATATAGCGCTAAACCCCAGAATTCCACATTCAAACTACATTTTTCTTTTATCAGAGTATTTCCCAAAAAGTTATTCTAATAAGTAAGGATGCATCCTAAAGGGGATCAAGGTTGTATTTTAGTAGCGGAACCGGTTCCCATTTTGTAATTATCTCCGCAAACAAAATTATTTTGGTACCAAATATATATATATATATATATACAAACTAAAATACTGAGCTCAGACATGAGAACCAAACACTGAGTTCAAATATGCAGATGGATCACAGTTACACTTATTCAAGACAATATCTCAATTTTAGCATTGCACCTTTGGACTGCTTGCAGCTCAGCAAGGAGGAGATTGTCGCTGGATCTCCCTGACAAAACAGGTCAGTGCGCGCTGGAGCCCAAGCGGCACCTGCCCCCCCCCCGCTGCCCTAGCAAGCTGAACTGGGCAAGGCTTTTATATGCGTCTCATCTGAAGTGCTACAACTGTTATCCCAAAACAGGATTCTTTACCCGGTGTGCATACAAAAGAGCCAAATTTAGTACACCGAGATGAGACACAGCCTATCACAGAGTTGCGCAAGTCTGGATGTTGGAATAAACTAGCATGGTAGAAAGAAAAGTAACAACTGTTACACACAAAATCTTATCATCACATTCACACAGTAAAAAACTGAATTACTCACCTTCTTGTGTATAATCACAAAATGCATATTTTGAGTCAACAGATTCTCATGATTCTGTGAACTTGCTATATTATACAACAGGCAAAGACTTATTAAACTGTAATATGCTTAAACAGATACCTACAAAGAAAACAGGTTAATAAGGAAAGCATCTTGCAGACCCGAGTAAACCCCCTATGACTCGTGTGCCATCAGCCAATTCTTCCCCAGCCTGTTGCAAAACTGCCCAAAACAATCTAACGATCTTCTGTAGAGTTTTACCCCTGTCCTGCTCTTCTCGCCTTAAAAACAACACTACTTGCAACAAAATGTTATACTTCAAGGTTCTATTCTCCGGCCACTTTTCCCATACATCTAACTTACACAGCAACCACCACTGATTATAATAATTCACAAGATCTTCCTTCCTCGTATTTCCAAGTGCTTTCTTATGTTCTAAAACACCTCCCCAAATGTAATTTAGCATTTGACGGGTGGGCTCACCATGGAGACCCGAGTCACTAACTGTGGCCCGTAATTGCGACAGCAGCTTCCAATCTAGGGCAGTGATGGTGGCGTTCAGGCCACCAGCAGTGGGAGAATATATTACTGGAAAGGCAATGGCCAGGGCCTCAGCCGCCTCTTTGTCCCCTGACATCCAGGCTTGATTAGAAACCTCTTGCCACAACTTCTGCTGCTCGTTCGCCACCCGCTCTGCACCTCCCCTCGTATCAGTGTCTTTAGAGTCTATAGGCGCACGAGCCTTCCCCTCCCCTTCGGGGGGAGATGACCAGTGCTCCTCGTTCGGTTGACCGGGAGACAGCATAGGAGGCGCAGAAGGAATTGAACTGGCCTATGAACCCGACGGCAGGAAAACAACATTAGTGGCAGGGGGCAACGGGCATGACGAGGCAAAAGCCGAACCCTCTCCAGTGGCTGCATTAGTGGCCGATGGGGAAGCTAGGGCTGCCGAGGCGGCATGGGTGGCCTTCTGCTCTGCATGATATTGTTTTAAGGCATTTGTTACCACCCGCCAGGGCCGTCCCAACTTCCTAGCTGCCTTTTCCTCCTTGATAGCTGTATTCCACAATTTTTCTCCAAAGCGACACCACTCCTCTACATCAAAAACCTCATTAGGATCCTTAAAACAACCCTTGGCTACTCCATACGTGAGCAACCCTGCTAACTCCTTGTCTAAATCAATATCCTTAAGCTGACGCTTCTGTAAGAAGCACTTAAATAAATCATAAGCCGCTTGTCTATCCATACCTTGTTTCTTCAGCGCGCTGTTGCAGCCCTTGCAAGACGTCGGCGGCCTTTAGCGGCGGAACCCTTCTTTAAGGTCGTTCCGGGCACGGAGTCCAGCTCTTTTGCCTTCTCGTGCTGCTTCGAGACCGCTATCCCCTACTCGCTGGACCGTGCTAGACCGTGGCTGCAGGGCTTCCTTTTTGTCCCTGTTCGGGCGCCATTTGTCGCATTTGTCACAGCGAGGGAAGACGCAAACACTTAATATAAGTATCAGCAAACTTCAACTTTATTACAGAGCAGTTCACTTTTATACATGTTCCAATAATTATGCCTACTAGTCATAACCTGATCGGCTAAAATCTAGGGATTACATTAACCTAATTCGTCTAGCAACAGATATTCAGTATAATCAGTAACTGGCTTATGCATATTACAAACCGCAAGCTCATTATTGGTTACAACTTAACTGCCAGCTCCACCCTTAGATCCGCATTCTTCTCGTTACTACATCTGCTTTTCCCAACGAACTTCTAACAGCAAGGCTTTTGTTTGTTACACACTAAATGTCAAGGTTCTTATAACTTTGTCAAGTCAGCGTCTTGCTTGCAGTTCACATGAGCTGAGTTCGCTGCTTATCTAACTCTTGTTCTGCTAACTGTATTAGATTTACATGACCCCTACTATCTTACCATCCCTCCACAATTCCCCCTTTTTTGTTTTTGCGCAAACCAAGTGCACAATTAACAATATAGTAACAATCACAGACAGTATTATTAATCCATGTAAAAGTAGATTTCTCAGCTATCTTAATTCCCACAAAAATCCATATGTGCAGATTGAGGCCTGAAAACTAAGTTTTTGGGTCTAATCATTTTATACTATTAGATAATGTTAACCATTATATCTTACAGTGCTAATTCTTAAATTATGCACTTGTTTTTCAGGGCACTGGCTAAATCCTAAATCAGGCCTTGTACATTATCTGAGACCGTTCTTTTGGAAGTGTTGTTTTACTTGATTTTGCTCATAAGCATTATAATTCCGTTTCAATGGTATTACATATATTTAGCACTCTGATAACATAAAATACAGGTTCAGATATCAGTTAAGGAGATTATTTGAATACAATAACATAAGAATAATGAGGATCCACAACGTGCATGTAGTCACTCACAAGAAACAAAACTAGAGGCCTCTCACTTCAGGGTACTCACAATAAACAATTACCTGCCTAAATTAGGCAAGGGCTCATTCAAGGCAAGGACTCTAGTTCACAGACCCGCAGCTCCGAGAAGATCACTCAAGGGGCATCTTCGGCGGGAACCCCGTTTTCTAGTCTAGTCAGATGTGGCTGTGGGCATTACAACATAGCTCTGGGCACGTCTTGTTGAGGACCCTGTCAATTGACCGAGGGTCCCACCCCTTCTGTCCCACCAGCTGGTAGAGGTGAAGTCACCCTGCCCCGAGACCAGGGAGGATGTGACTGATAACACCTGGGTACCACTCTAAGTGTGCACCTGGGGACAGGTAATAAAGAGCCATCAACGGCCCCATTGAAGGCTCTAAATCTTAGGGGAATGTGCAACTGCCACACAATCCACCTTGCGACCACAGTCATGATCTGACAGGCTACTTTGGAGTGGTGGTGCAGTCACCTCTTGCCTCCAAAGTCAAAAGGGGGCATTCTGTTGGTGAGTTTAAATGTCCATCGTGGATCACCATACCCTATGTGCCATTTTCCTGTTATAAATTATCATTACAAACCAACTTACAATGAAATAGAATAATACAAATTACAACAATTAAGGAAAACAAATGCACTGAAAGTTTTTTCACCAGTTCATTCCTAATCCAAATAATTTAAAACTGTATCATTCTCATATGATAGTGCCTCTAATTTACAGGGGGTCCAGTACAAATTCGAAACATCTTCTGTGGTTATTTTAGATACCTTGCATATTAAGACCCAGAATGGAAACAAAATCTAAATTACTCTGAACCACTCCTCCATTCCTCATCACTGATAAAACAGGTGAAACTTCCCTGACAAACAATTGTCAATTAAATTTCTTATAAATACATACAGGAGGGATCTCAACAAAATACTGCTGCATTTGATTAAGTTTAATCCAATCCTTGTTTTCCAGCAATTGACCTTCTGGTGGTATCCATGCACCATCTACCCAATGCATGTCATTGTTACTGCACTGTTGCAAGAGATAATACCCGAATAGGCTAAGAAAGTGTTAACTGGAGTGAGGGGCCTGCTGCTGTCATAACAGTACTTGCATTTTGTTGTAACTTCTTTAGCTGCCCCAAGGTAACATCATTGGCCTCTTGCCTTGGTCTCTTCTGTTTCTTCGTTGCCGTCTGCTGCAGGGACAGACATTGCATCTCTGGCATTGGGTTCTTGCACTGGTTTTCCAGCTCATAGTGAGGTTTAACGTATTTCACAGGAAGTCAGTTTGGTCCTGTCGGAATAAGAACACACACGTGTCCCCTTCCCCCTTTTTGTACTAATAACGTTTGTTTCAGTGTGGAATGCACTTGTTCAATAATAGCTTATTCAGTGGCAGAATGTGGAATACCTGTGACATGCGAAACATCCCATTGCTATAAAAAATATTACGCGGATCTAGCAGTTTAGCCAGGACCGTTGCCAGTTTTAATTTGTTATGGCACACCCAGCATAGCAAAACAGTGGGTCCAGTGGCACTAGACATCCATGTTTTTCTCACTAGTACAAGCAGATGCACAAAGCATACCTGAAAAAGTATCTATAGAAATGTGTACATATTTCGAACGACCAAAGGATGAGACATATGTAACATCAGTCTGCTAAATGGCATTAGCTATGAGCCTGTGAGGGTTAACTCCAAGGGAGCGTAAATTTGTAATTAGGCCTTGACATTTTAGCCAAGAGCAAACTATGTCTTTTATTCGTCCGAGTGTCGGATAAAACATTTATTTTAAAGTAGCAGTATTCTAATGGAAGAAAATATGTGAAGCCCTGGCAGACTGGAAACGGACTGTAGCTACAGTATGAGTCCGCAACTTCCTTCTGTTATGGGATCTGGTAAAGTCGTACGGGAGCATATATGAGTAACAGATAGTGGGTGTCTGCAATGCTGTAATGCAGTTTGCAATGATACAAACAATTCAAAGAGCTACTGTTGCGAGATTTTTTCAAAAAAGGTGAAGGGGATGGTCCCGACTACTTACTCAGAATCACAAATCAAATTTAGAGGTTCCTCCTTAAAAAGCTCTAAGGCATGTAAGGCTGCATTAAGTTCTATTAATTGGGTTGAACCTTCAATAATTTTAACAGAATGATGCTAATTGTTATCTTCACATCAGACTACTACAGCTTTGTGAGACTTTCTTAAACTATCTACAAAAACTGTGCAAGCGTGTAGGATGAGACCAAATACAAGTATGTCCTGTAGCTTGACATCAAAGACATGCAGATTCTACATCAATTTACATCCAGGCATGCCAAAAGCTATGCTATTAAGAAAATCACCTAATGTAATTTAAAAGGACATAGATTGCAAATAATAAAAAAAAGATCAAAATTAGATTTCACAAAGGGTACATATATGACAAAAGGATCATGACTCATTAAGACTTAAATTAATTCCCTGCATTTTTTGATCAGTAACAATCAGTATATCAGTCTGTTAGCATTGTCAACATACTGTCCCACAATAGCCACAGGTTGGTTTTGTGTTGTAACTATAAGTAGACAAATACGCAAGTCCAATCGAATGCAGTTAGCTTGTAAGGTTGTCATAAATTTGTTCATCAAAATCTCTAACTCCATTTTGGCTTTCATATTTATTGGATATTGTTCTTCCTTACCAGATTGAAGTCCTATTTAAGTATTATCAGTGTAGTGTTGGCTTTACCGATACTTCGGCTGCGGGTACTAGTGGAAATACAGCATCTAAAATTTCCTTGGAGATTTCTCACTTGCAGCAAGCAGATCTGCACCATCCAAACATCTTCTTATGGGACATGCAACTGAATGGAATTCTCAGAAAACATGAATTGAGTTTACAATTTACTTAACAAATCTTGACCCAAGAAAGGTATAGGACTTTCTGGCAAATACGAGAATTCATCTGTTAAAACTTTGTTCCAAATTTGGCATTCCATTGGTTTCAAAAAATGGCCTTCTTTTTCCACAATTTCAAAAACTATCACGGTGAATTTAATAAGAAGTTTCTTACAATTAGTTACCACAGAAAAAGTCTATATAAAAAAGGTTTTGGTTTAATTTCCCAGCTTCATTAGAACTACGGATCTGCTGGAGATGCCTTTAAATTTCACCCTCAGACTGCTTCATTCAGAATTACACCACCGCTGCGGTGTCGGGGTGGGGAGAACCCCCCCTTTCGTCGCTTTAGAATCTTCTCGCTGAAGTTTAGATACAAGCAAGGCCACACAAGTGGCACAATCGCTGGTGCTAAGTGGGAGCTGCCTGGCCTTGGCAAAACTTCTCAGTTACAATGAGCTGAGTTTATCTTGAAGCTTGACACAGGCTTTAAATTTATGTTCAAGCTGTACAGCGCAGACCCGGGATATTTTGCTGATTTATTTATTTATTTATTTTAAATATTCCCATTTAATTCCAAACATAATACACTTTATATGCAATTCCAATTAGCTCAGCAGTAGCTACATTCTTTAGCCCTATTTACTTTTTGTAATTTCTTAAAGATGTTAATAAACAGCATATTAACTATTAATTTATTAATTTATTTCTCTTAGATCTAAATCAGTTCATATTTTAGCAACTTTTAAATACAACTTTTTATTTCTTATACTTCTAACTAGCACATAAATTTCATACGAATCAAAGTTTAACAAGCCTTTTTTTTTTTTTTTGACTTACAGTACTATACTTCATCTCATTTTTTTCCAAAGTTCTGTAGAACAACGTTAATTGCAATATAGCGCTAAACCCCAGAATTCCACATTCAAACTACATTTTTCTTTTATCAGAGTATTTCCCAAAAAGTTATTCTAATAAGTAAGGATGCATCCTAAAGGGGATCAAGGTTGTATTTTAGTAGCGGAACCGGTTCCCATTTTGTAATTATCTCCGCAAACAAAATTATTTTGGTACCAAATATATATATATATATATACAAACTAAAATACTGAGCTCAGACATGAGAACCAAACACTGAGTTCAAATATGCAGATGGATCACAGTTACACTTATTCAAGACAATATCTCAATTTTAGCATTGCACCTTTGGACTGCTTGCAGCTCAGCAAGGAGGAGATTGTCGCTGGATCTCCCTGACAAAACAGGTCAGTGCGCGCTGGAGCCCAAGCGGCACCTGCCCCCCCCCCGCTGCCCTAGCAAGCTGAACTGGGCAAGGCTTTTATATGCGTCTCATCTGAAGTGCTACAACTGTTATCCCAAAACAGGATTCTTTACCCGGTGTGCATACAAAAGAGCCAAATTTAGTACACCGAGATGAGACACAGCCTATCACAGAGTTGCGCAAGTCTGGATGTTGGAATAAACTAGCATGGTAGAAAGAAAAGTAACAACTGTTACACACAAAATCTTATCATCACATTCACACAGTAAAAAACTGAATTACTCACCTTCTTGTGTATAATCACAAAATGCATATTTTGAGTCAACAGATTCTCATGATTCTGTGAACTTGCTATATTATACAACAGGCAAAGACTTATTAAACTGTAATATGCTTAAACAGATACCTACAAAGAAAACAGGTTAATAAGGAAAGCATCTTGCAGACCCGAGTAAACCCCCTATGACTCGTGTGCCATCAGCCAATTCTTCCCCAGCCTGTTGCAAAACTGCCCAAAACAATCTAACGATCTTCTGTAGAGTTTTACCCCTGTCCTGCTCTTCTCGCCTTAAAAACAACACTACTTGCAACAAAATGTTATACTTCAAGGTTCTATTCTCCGGCCACTTTTCCCATACATCTAACTTACACAGCAACCACCACTGATTATAATAATTCACAAGATCTTCCTTCCTCGTATTTCCAAGTGCTTTCTTATGTTCTAAAACACCTCCCCAAATGTAATTTAGCATTTGACGGGTGGGCTCACCATGGAGACCCGAGTCACTAACTGTGGCCCGTAATTGCGACAGCAGCTTCCAATCTAGGGCAGTGATGGTGGCGTTCAGGCCACCAGCAGTGGGAGAATATATTACTGGAAAGGCAATGGCCAGGGCCTCAGCCGCCTCTTTGTCCCCTGACATCCAGGCTTGATTAGAAACCTCTTGCCACAACTTCTGCTGCTCGTTCGCCACCCGCTCTGCACCTCCCCTCGTATCAGTGTCTTTAGAGTCTATAGGCGCACGAGCCTTCCCCTCCCCTTCGGGGGGAGATGACCAGTGCTCCTCGTTCGGTTGACCGGGAGACAGCATAGGAGGCGCAGAAGGAATTGAACTGGCCTATGAACCCGACGGCAGGAAAACAACATTAGTGGCAGGGGGCAACGGGCATGACGAGGCAAAAGCCGAACCCTCTCCAGTGGCTGCATTAGTGGCCGATGGGGAAGCTAGGGCTGCCGAGGCGGCATGGGTGGCCTTCTGCTCTGCATGATATTGTTTTAAGGCATTTGTTACCACCCGCCAGGGCCGTCCCAACTTCCTAGCTGCCTTTTCCTCCTTGATAGCTGTATTCCACAATTTTTCTCCAAAGCGACACCACTCCTCTACATCAAAAACCTCATTAGGATCCTTAAAACAACCCTTGGCTACTCCATACGTGAGCAACCCTGCTAACTCCTTGTCTAAATCAATATCCTTAAGCTGACGCTTCTGTAAGAAGCACTTAAATAAATCATAAGCCGCTTGTCTATCCATACCTTGTTTCTTCAGCGCGCTGTTGCAGCCCTTGCAAGACGTCGGCGGCCTTTAGCGGCGGAACCCTTCTTTAAGGTCGTTCCGGGCACGGAGTCCAGCTCTTTTGCCTTCTCGTGCTGCTTCGAGACCGCTATCCCCTACTCGCTGGACCGTGCTAGACCGTGGCTGCAGGGCTTCCTTTTTGTCCCTGTTCGGGCGCCATTTGTCGCATTTGTCACAGCGAGGGAAGACGCAAACACTTAATATAAGTATCAGCAAACTTCAACTTTATTACAGAGCAGTTCACTTTTATACATGTTCCAATAATTATGCCTACTAGTCATAACCTGATCGGCTAAAATCTAGGGATTACATTAACCTAATTCGTCTAGCAACAGATATTCAGTATAATCAGTAACTGGCTTATGCATATTACAAACCGCAAGCTCATTATTGGTTACAACTTAACTGCCAGCTCCACCCTTAGATCCGCATTCTTCTCGTTACTACATCTGCTTTTCCCAACGAACTTCTAACAGCAAGGCTTTTGTTTGTTACACACTAAATGTCAAGGTTCTTATAACTTTGTCAAGTCAGCGTCTTGCTTGCAGTTCACATGAGCTGAGTTCGCTGCTTATCTAACTCTTGTTCTGCTAACTGTATTAGATTTACATGACCCCTACTATCTTACCATCCCTCCACAATTCCCCCTTTTTTGTTTTTGCGCAAACCAAGTGCACAATTAACAATATAGTAACAATCACAGACAGTATTATTAATCCATGTAAAAGTAGATTTCTCAGCTATCTTAATTCCCACAAAAATCCATATGTGCAGATTGAGGCCTGAAAACTAAGTTTTTGGGTCTAATCATTTTATACTATTAGATAATGTTAACCATTATATCTTACAGTGCTAATTCTTAAATTATGCACTTGTTTTTCAGGGCACTGGCTAAATCCTAAATCAGGCCTTGTACATTATCTGAGACCGTTCTTTTGGAAGTGTTGTTTTACTTGATTTTGCTCATAAGCATTATAATTCCGTTTCAATGGTATTACATATATTTAGCACTCTGATAACATAAAATACAGGTTCAGATATCAGTTAAGGAGATTATTTGAATACAATAACATAAGAATAATGAGGATCCACAACGTGCATGTAGTCACTCACAAGAAACAAAACTAGAGGCCTCTCACTTCAGGGTACTCACAATAAACAATTACCTGCCTAAATTAGGCAAGGGCTCATTCAAGGCAAGGACTCTAGTTCACAGACCCGCAGCTCCGAGAAGATCACTCAAGGGGCATCTTCGGCGGGAACCCCGTTTTCTAGTCTAGTCAGATGTGGCTGTGGGCATTACAACATAGCTCTGGGCACGTCTTGTTGAGGACCCTGTCAATTGACCGAGGGTCCCACCCCTTCTGTCCCACCAGCTGGTAGAGGTGAAGTCACCCTGCCCCGAGACCAGGGAGGATGTGACTGATAACACCTGGGTACCACTCTAAGTGTGCACCTGGGGACAGGTAATAAAGAGCCATCAACGGCCCCATTGAAGGCTCTAAATCTTAGGGGAATGTGCAACTGCCACACAATCCACCTTGCGACCACAGTCATGATCTGACAGGCTACTTTGGAGTGGTGGTGCAGTCACCTCTTGCCTCCAAAGTCAAAAGGGGGCATTCTGTTGGTGAGTTTAAATGTCCATCGTGGATCACCATACCCTATGTGCCATTTTCCTGTTATAAATTATCATTACAAACCAACTTACAATGAAATAGAATAATACAAATTACAACAATTAAGGAAAACAAATGCACTGAAAGTTTTTTCACCAGTTCATTCCTAATCCAAATAATTTAAAACTGTATCATTCTCATATGATAGTGCCTCTAATTTACAGGGGGTCCAGTACAAATTCGAAACATCTTCTGTGGTTATTTTAGATACCTTGCATATTAAGACCCAGAATGGAAACAAAATCTAAATTACTCTGAACCACTCCTCCATTCCTCATCACTGATAAAACAGGTGAAACTTCCCTGACAAACAATTGTCAATTAAATTTCTTATAAATACATACAGGAGGGATCTCAACAAAATACTGCTGCATTTGATTAAGTTTAATCCAATCCTTGTTTTCCAGCAATTGACCTTCTGGTGGTATCCATGCACCATCTACCCAATGCATGTCATTGTTACTGCACTGTTGCAAGAGATAATACCCGAATAGGCTAAGAAAGTGTTAACTGGAGTGAGGGGCCTGCTGCTGTCATAACAGTACTTGCATTTTGTTGTAACTTCTTTAGCTGCCCCAAGGTAACATCATTGGCCTCTTGCCTTGGTCTCTTCTGTTTCTTCGTTGCCGTCTGCTGCAGGGACAGACATTGCATCTCTGGCATTGGGTTCTTGCACTGGTTTTCCAGCTCATAGTGAGGTTTAACGTATTTCACAGGAAGTCAGTTTGGTCCTGTCGGAATAAGAACACACACGTGTCCCCTTCCCCCTTTTTGTACTAATAACGTTTGTTTCAGTGTGGAATGCACTTGTTCAATAATAGCTTATTCAGTGGCAGAATGTGGAATACCTGTGACATGCGAAACATCCCATTGCTATAAAAAATATTACGCGGATCTAGCAGTTTAGCCAGGACCGTTGCCAGTTTTAATTTGTTATGGCACACCCAGCATAGCAAAACAGTGGGTCCAGTGGCACTAGACATCCATGTTTTTCTCACTAGTACAAGCAGATGCACAAAGCATACCTGAAAAAGTATCTATAGAAATGTGTACATATTTCGAACGACCAAAGGATGAGACATATGTAACATCAGTCTGCTAAATGGCATTAGCTATGAGCCTGTGAGGGTTAACTCCAAGGGAGCGTAAATTTGTAATTAGGCCTTGACATTTTAGCCAAGAGCAAACTATGTCTTTTATTCGTCCGAGTGTCGGATAAAACATTTATTTTAAAGTAGCAGTATTCTAATGGAAGAAAATATGTGAAGCCCTGGCAGACTGGAAACGGACTGTAGCTACAGTATGAGTCCGCAACTTCCTTCTGTTATGGGATCTGGTAAAGTCGTACGGGAGCATATATGAGTAACAGATAGTGGGTGTCTGCAATGCTGTAATGCAGTTTGCAATGATACAAACAATTCAAAGAGCTACTGTTGCGAGATTTTTTCAAAAAAGGTGAAGGGGATGGTCCCGACTACTTACTCAGAATCACAAATCAAATTTAGAGGTTCCTCCTTAAAAAGCTCTAAGGCATGTAAGGCTGCATTAAGTTCTATTAATTGGGTTGAACCTTCAATAATTTTAACAGAATGATGCTAATTGTTATCTTCACATCAGACTACTACAGCTTTGTGAGACTTTCTTAAACTATCTACAAAAACTGTGCAAGCGTGTAGGATGAGACCAAATACAAGTATGTCCTGTAGCTTGACATCAAAGACATGCAGATTCTACATCAATTTACATCCAGGCATGCCAAAAGCTATGCTATTAAGAAAATCACCTAATGTAATTTAAAAGGACATAGATTGCAAATAATAAAAAAAAGATCAAAATTAGATTTCACAAAGGGTACATATATGACAAAAGGATCATGACTCATTAAGACTTAAATTAATTCCCTGCATTTTTTGATCAGTAACAATCAGTATATCAGTCTGTTAGCATTGTCAACATACTGTCCCACAATAGCCACAGGTTGGTTTTGTGTTGTAACTATAAGTAGACAAATACGCAAGTCCAATCGAATGCAGTTAGCTTGTAAGGTTGTCATAAATTTGTTCATCAAAATCTCTAACTGCATTTTGGCTTTCATATTTATTGGATATTGTTTTTCCTTACCAGATTGAAGTCCTATTTAAGTATTATCAGTGTAGTGTTGGCTTTACCGATACTTCGGCTGCGGGTACTAGTGGAAATACAGCATCTAAAATTTCCTTGGAGATTTCTCACTTGCAGCAAGCAGATCTGCACCATCCAAACATCTTCTTATGGGACATGCAACTGAATGGAATTCTCAGAAAACATGAATTGAGTTTACAATTTACTTAACAAATCTTGACCCAAGAAAGGTATAGGACTTTCTGGCAAATACGAGAATTCATCTGTTAAAACTTTGTTCCAAATTTGGCATTCCATTGGTTTCAAAAAATGGCCTTCTTTTTCCACAATTTCAAAAACTATCACGGTGAATTTAATAAGAAGTTTCTTACAATTAGTTACCACAGAAAAAGTCTATATAAAAAAGGTTTTGGTTTAATTTCCCAGCTTCATTAGAACTACGGATCTGCTGGAGATGCCTTTAAATTTCACCCTCAGACTGCTTCATTCAGAATTACACCACCGCTGCGGTGTCGGGGTGGGGAGAACCCCCCCTTTCGTCGCTTTAGAATCTTCTCGCTGAAGTTTAGATACAAGCAAGGCCACACAAGTGGCACAATCGCTGGTGCTAAGTGGGAGCTGCCTGGCCTTGGCAAAACTTCTCAGTTACAATGAGCTGAGTTTATCTTGAAGCTTGACACAGGCTTTAAATTTATGTTCAAGCTGTACAGCGCAGACCCGGGATATTTTGCTTATTTATTTATTTATTTATTTTAAATATTCCCATTTAATTCCAAACATAATACACTTTATATGCAATTCCAATTAGCTCAGCAGTAGCTACATTCTTTAGCCCTATTTACTTTTTGTAATTTCTTAAAGATGTTAATAAACAGCATATTAACTATTAATTTATTAATTTATTTCTCTTAGATCTAAATCAGTTCATATTTTAGCAACTTTTAAATACAACTTTTTATTTCTTATACTTCTAACTAGCACATAAATTTCATACGAATCAAAGTTTAACAAGCCTTTTTTTTTTTTTTTGACTTACAGTACTATACTTCATCTCATTTTTTTCCAAAGTTCTGTAGAACAACGTTAATTGCAATATAGCGCTAAACCCCAGAATTCCACATTCAAACTACATTTTTCTTTTATCAGAGTATTTCCCAAAAAGTTATTCTAATAAGTAAGGATGCATCCTAAAGGGGATCAAGGTTGTATTTTAGTAGCGGAACCGGTTCCCATTTTGTAATTATCTCCGCAAACAAAATTATTTTGGTACCAAATATATATATATATATATATACAAACTAAAATACTGAGCTCAGACATGAGAACCAAACACTGAGTTCAAATATGCAGATGGATCACAGTTACACTTATTCAAGACAATATCTCAATTTTAGCATTGCACCTTTGGACTGCTTGCAGCTCAGCAAGGAGGAGATTGTCGCTGGATCTCCCTGACAAAACAGGTCAGTGCGCGCTGGAGCCCAAGCGGCACCTGCCCCCCCCCCGCTGCCCTAGCAAGCTGAACTGGGCAAGGCTTTTATATGCGTCTCATCTGAAGTGCTACAACTGTTATCCCAAAACAGGATTCTTTACCCGGTGTGCATACAAAAGAGCCAAATTTAGTACACCGAGATGAGACACAGCCTATCACAGAGTTGCGCAAGTCTGGATGTTGGAATAAACTAGCATGGTAGAAAGAAAAGTAACAACTGTTACACACAAAATCTTATCATCACATTCACACAGTAAAAAACTGAATTACTCACCTTCTTGTGTATAATCACAAAATGCATATTTTGAGTCAACAGATTCTCATGATTCTGTGAACTTGCTATATTATACAACAGGCAAAGACTTATTAAACTGTAATATGCTTAAACAGATACCTACAAAGAAAACAGGTTAATAAGGAAAGCATCTTGCAGACCCGAGTAAACCCCCTATGACTCGTGTGCCATCAGCCAATTCTTCCCCAGCCTGTTGCAAAACTGCCCAAAACAATCTAACGATCTTCTGTAGAGTTTTACCCCTGTCCTGCTCTTCTCGCCTTAAAAACAACACTACTTGCAACAAAATGTTATACTTCAAGGTTCTATTCTCCGGCCACTTTTCCCATACATCTAACTTACACAGCAACCACCACTGATTATAATAATTCACAAGATCTTCCTTCCTCGTATTTCCAAGTGCTTTCTTATGTTCTAAAACACCTCCCCAAATGTAATTTAGCATTTGACGGGTGGGCTCACCATGGAGACCCGAGTCACTAACTGTGGCCCGTAATTGCGACAGCAGCTTCCAATCTAGGGCAGTGATGGTGGCGTTCAGGCCACCAGCAGTGGGAGAATATATTACTGGAAAGGCAATGGCCAGGGCCTCAGCCGCCTCTTTGTCCCCTGACATCCAGGCTTGATTAGAAACCTCTTGCCACAACTTCTGCTGCTCGTTCGCCACCCGCTCTGCACCTCCCCTCGTATCAGTGTCTTTAGAGTCTATAGGCGCACGAGCCTTCCCCTCCCCTTCGGGGGGAGATGACCAGTGCTCCTCGTTCGGTTGACCGGGAGACAGCATAGGAGGCGCAGAAGGAATTGAACTGGCCTATGAACCCGACGGCAGGAAAACAACATTAGTGGCAGGGGGCAACGGGCATGACGAGGCAAAAGCCGAACCCTCTCCAGTGGCTGCATTAGTGGCCGATGGGGAAGCTAGGGCTGCCGAGGCGGCATGGGTGGCCTTCTGCTCTGCATGATATTGTTTTAAGGCATTTGTTACCACCCGCCAGGGCCGTCCCAACTTCCTAGCTGCCTTTTCCTCCTTGATAGCTGTATTCCACAATTTTTCTCCAAAGCGACACCACTCCTCTACATCAAAAACCTCATTAGGATCCTTAAAACAACCCTTGGCTACTCCATACGTGAGCAACCCTGCTAACTCCTTGTCTAAATCAATATCCTTAAGCTGACGCTTCTGTAAGAAGCACTTAAATAAATCATAAGCCGCTTGTCTATCCATACCTTGTTTCTTCAGCGCGCTGTTGCAGCCCTTGCAAGACGTCGGCGGCCTTTAGCGGCGGAACCCTACTTTAAGGTCGTTCCGGGCATGGAGTCCAGCTCTTTTGCCTTCTCGTGCTGCTTCGAGACCGCTATCCCCTACTCGCTGGACCGTGCTAGACTGTGGCTGCAGGGCTTCCTTTTTGTCCCTGTTCGGGCGCCATTTGTCGCATTTGTCACAGCGAGGGAAGGCGCAAACACTTAATATAAGTATCAGCAAACTTCAACTTTATTACAGAGCAGTTCACTTTTATACATGTTCCAATAATTATGCCTACTAGTCATAACCTGATCGGCTAAAATCTAGGGATTACATTAACCTAATTCGTCTAGCAACAGATATTCAGTATAATCAGTAACTGGCTTATGCATATTACAAAGCGCAAGCTCATTATTGGTTACAACTTAACTGCCAGCTCCACCCTTAGATCCGCATTCTTCTCGTTACTACATCTGCTTTTCCCAACGAACTTCTAACAGCAAGGCTTTTGTTTGTTACACACTAAATGTCAAGGTTCTTATAACTTTGTCAAGTCAGCGTCTTGCTTGCAGTTCACATGAGCTGAGTTCGCTGCTTATCTAACTCTTGTTCTGCTAACTGTATTAGATTTACATGACCCCTACTATCTTACCATCCCTCCACAATTCCCCCTTTTTTGTTTTTGCGCAAACCAAGTGCACAATTAACAATATAGTAACAATCACAGACAGTATTATTAATCCATGTAAAAGTAGATTTCTCAGCTATCTTAATTCCCACAAAAATCCATATGTGCAGATTGAGGCCTGAAAACTAAGTTTTTGGGTCTAATCATTTTATACTATTAGATAATGTTAACCATTATATCTTACAGTGCTAATTCTTAAATTATGCACTTGTTTTTCAGGGCACTGGCTAAATCCTAAATCAGGCCTTGTACATTATCTGAGACCGTTCTTTTGGAAGTGTTGTTTTACTTGATTTTGCTCATAAGCATTATAATTCCGTTTCAATGGTATTACATATATTTAGCACTCTGATAACATAAAATACAGGTTCAGATATCAGTTAAGGAGATTATTTGAATACAATAACATAAGAATAATGAGGATCCACAACGTGCATGTAGTCACTCACAAGAAACAAAACTAGAGGCCTCTCACTTCAGGGTACTCACAATAAACAATTACCTGCCTAAATTAGGCAAGGGCTCATTCAAGGCAAGGACTCTAGTTCACAGACCCGCAGCTCCGAGAAGATCACTCAAGGGGCATCTTCGGCGGGAACCCCGTTTTCTAGTCTAGTCAGATGTGGCTGTGGGCATTACAACATAGCTCTGGGCACGTCTTGTTGAGGACCCTGTCAATTGACCGAGGGTCCCACCCCTTCTGTCCCACCAGCTGGTAGAGGTGAAGTCACCCTGCCCCGAGACCAGGGAGGATGTGACTGATAACACCTGGGTACCACTCTAAGTGTGCACCTGGGGACAGGTAATAAAGAGCCATCAACGGCCCCATTGAAGGCTCTAAATCTTAGGGGAATGTGCAACTGCCACACAATCCACCTTGCGACCACAGTCATGATCTGACAGGCTACTTTGGAGTGGTGGTGCAGTCACCTCTTGCCTCCAAAGTCAAAAGGGGGCATTCTGTTGGTGAGTTTAAATGTCCATTGTGGATCACCATACCCTATGTGCCATTTTCCTGTTATAAATTATCATTACAAACCAACTTACAATGAAATAGAATAATACAAATTACAACAATTAAGGAAAACAAATGCACTGAAAGTTTTTTCACCAGTTCATTCCTAATCCAAATAATTTAAAACTGTATCATTCTCATATGATAGTGCCTCTAATTTACAGGGGGTCCAGTACAAATTCGAAACATCTTCTGTGGTTATTTTAGATACCTTGCATATTAAGACCCAGAATGGAAACAAAATCTAAATTACTCTGAACCACTCCTCCATTCCTCATCACTGATAAAACAGGTGAAACTTCCCTGACAAACAATTGTCAATTAAATTTCTTATAAATACATACAGGAGGGATCTCAACAAAATACTGCTGCATTTGATTAAGTTTAATCCAATCCTTGTTTTCCAGCAATTGACCTTCTGGTGGTATCCATGCACCATCTACCCAATGCATGTCATTGTTACTGCACTGTTGCAAGAGATAATACCCGAATAGGCTAAGAAAGTGTTAACTGGAGTGAGGGGCCTGCTGCTGTCATAACAGTACTTGCATTTTGTTGTAACTTCTTTAGCTGCCCCAAGGTAACCTCATTGGCCTCTTGCCTTGGTCTCTTCTGTTTCTTCGTTGCCGTCTGCTGCAGGGACAGACATTGCATCTCTGGCATTGGGTTCTTGCACTGGTTTTCCAGCTCATAGTGAGGTTTAACGTATTTCACAGGAAGTCAGTTTGGTCCTGTCGGAATAAGAACACACACGTGTCCCCTTCCCCCTTTTTGTACTAATAACGTTTGTTTCAGTGTGGAATGCACTTGTTCAATAATAGCTTATTCAGTGGCAGAATGTGGAATACCTGTGACATGCGAAACATCCCATTGCTATAAAAAATATTACGCGGATCTAGCAGTTTAGCCAGGACCGTTGCCAGTTTTAATTTGTTATGGCACACCCAGCATAGCAAAACAGTGGGTCCAGTGGCACTAGACATCCATGTTTTTCTCACTAGTACAAGCAGATGCACAAAGCATACCTGAAAAAGTATCTATAGAAATGTGTACATATTTCGAACGACCAAAGGATGAGACATATGTAACATCAGTCTGCTAAATGGCATTAGCTATGAGCCTGTGAGGGTTAACTCCAAGGGAGCGTAAATTTGTAATTAGGCCTTGACATTTTAGCCAAGAGCAAACTATGTCTTTTATTCGTCCGAGTGTCGGATAAAACATTTATTTTAAAGTAGCAGTATTCTAATGGAAGAAAATATGTGAAGCCCTGGCAGACTGGAAACGGACTGTAGCTACAGTATGAGTCCGCAACTTCCTTCTGTTATGGGATCTGGTAAAGTCGTACGGGAGCATATATGAGTAACAGATAGTGGGTGTCTGCAATGCTGTAATGCAGTTTGCAATGATACAAACAATTCAAAGAGCTACTGTTGCGAGATTTTTTCAAAAAAGGTGAAGGGGATGGTCCCGACTACTTACTCAGAATCACAAATCAAATTTAGAGGTTCCTCCTTAAAAAGCTCTAAGGCATGTAAGGCTGCATTAAGTTCTATTAATTGGGTTGAACCTTCAATAATTTTAACAGAATGATGCTAATTGTTATCTTCACATCAGACTACTACAGCTTTGTGAGACTTTCTTAAACTATCTACAAAAACTGTGCAAGCGTGTAGGATGAGACCAAATACAAGTATGTCCTGTAGCTTGACATCAAAGACATGCAGATTCTACATCAATTTACATCCAGGCATGCCAAAAGCTATGCTATTAAGAAAATCACCTAATGTAATTTAAAAGGACATAGATTGCAAATAATAAAAAAAAGATCAAAATTAGATTTCACAAAGGGTACATATATGACAAAAGGATCATGACTCATTAAGACTTAAATTAATTCCCTGCATTTTTTGATCAGTAACAATCAGTATATCAGTCTGTTAGCATTGTCAACATACTGTCCCACAATAGCCACAGGTTGGTTTTGTGTTGTAACTATAAGTAGACAAATACGCAAGTCCAATCGAATGCAGTTAGCTTGTAAGGTTGTCATAAATTTGTTCATCAAAATCTCTAACTGCATTTTGGCTTTCATATTTATTGGATATTGTTTTTCCTTACCAGATTGAAGTCCTATTTAAGTATTATCAGTGTAGTGTTGGCTTTACCGATACTTCGGCTGCGGGTACTAGTGGAAATACAGCATCTAAAATTTCCTTGGAGATTTCTCACTTGCAGCAAGCAGATCTGCACCATCCAAACATCTTCTTATGGGACATGCAACTGAATGGAATTCTCAGAAAACATGAATTGAGTTTACAATTTACTTAACAAATCTTGACCCAAGAAAGGTATAGGACTTTCTGGCAAATACGAGAATTCATCTGTTAAAACTTTGTTCCAAATTTGGCATTCCATTGGTTTCAAAAAATGGCCTTCTTTTTCCACAATTTCAAAAACTATCACGGTGAATTTAATAAGAAGTTTCTTACAATTAGTTACCACAGAAAAAGTCTATATAAAAAAGGTTTTGGTTTAATTTCCCAGCTTCATTAGAACTACGGATCTGCTGGAGATGCCTTTAAATTTCACCCTCAGACTGCTTCATTCAGAATTACACCACCGCTGCAGTGTCGGGGTGGGGAGAACCCCCCCTTTCGTCGCTTTAGAATCTTCTCGCTGAAGTTTAGATACAAGCAAGGCCACACAAGTGGCACAATCGCTGGTGCTAAGTGGGAGCTGCCTGGCCTTGGCAAAACTTCTCAGTTACAATGAGCTGAGTTTATCTTGAAGCTTGACACAGGCTTTAAATTTATGTTCAAGCTGTACAGCGCAGACCCGGGATATTTTGCTTATTTATTTATTTATTTATTTTAAATATTCCCATTTAATTCCAAACATAATACACTTTATATGCAATTCCAATTAGCTCAGCAGTAGCTACATTCTTTAGCCCTATTTACTTTTTGTAATTTCTTAAAGATGTTAATAAACAGCATATTAACTATTAATTTATTAATTTATTTCTCTTAGATCTAAATCAGTTCATATTTTAGCAACTTTTAAATACAACTTTTTATTTCTTATACTTCTAACTAGCACATAAATTTCATACGAATCAAAGTTTAACAAGCCTTTTTTTTTTTTTTGACTTACAGTACTATACTTCATCTCATTTTTTTCCAAAGTTCTGTAGAACAACGTTAATTGCAATATAGCGCTAAACCCCAGAATTCCACATTCAAACTACATTTTTCTTTTATCAGAGTATTTCCCAAAAAGTTATTCTAATAAGTAAGGATGCATCCTAAAGGGGATCAAGGTTGTATTTTAGTAGCGGAACCGGTTCCCATTTTGTAATTATCTCCGCAAACAAAATTATTTTGGTACCAAATATATATATATATATATACAAACTAAAATACTGAGCTCAGACATGAGAACCAAACACTGAGTTCAAATATGCAGATGGATCACAGTTACACTTATTCAAGACAATATCTCAATTTTAGCATTGCACCTTTGGACTGCTTGCAGCTCAGCAAGGAGGAGATTGTCGCTGGATCTCCCTGACAAAACAGGTCAGTGCGCGCTGGAGCCCAAGCGGCACCTGCCCCCCCCCCGCTGCCCTAGCAAGCTGAACTGGGCAAGGCTTTTATATGCGTCTCATCTGAAGTGCTACAACTGTTATCCCAAAACAGGATTCTTTACCCGGTGTGCATACAAAAGAGCCAAATTTAGTACACCGAGATGAGACACAGCCTATCACAGAGTTGCGCAAGTCTGGATGTTGGAATAAACTAGCATGGTAGAAAGAAAAGTAACAACTGTTACACACAAAATCTTATCATCACATTCACACAGTAAAAAACTGAATTACTCACCTTCTTCTGTATAATCACAAAATGCATATTTTGAGTCAACAGATTCTCATGATTCTGTGAACTTGCTATATTATACAACAGGCAAAGACTTATTAAACTGTAATATGCTTAAACAGATACCTACAAAGAAAACAGGTTAATAAGGAAAGCATCCTGCAGACCCGAGTAAACCCCCTATGACTCGTGTGCCATCAGCCAATTCTTCCCCAGCCTGTTGCAAAACTGCCCAAAACAATCTAACGATCTTCTGTAGAGTTTTACCCCTGTCCTGCTCTTCTCGCCTTAAAAACAACACTACTTGCAACAAAATGTTATACTTCAAGGTTCTATTCTCCGGCCACTTTTCCCATACATCTAACTTACACAGCAACCACCACTGATTATAATAATTCACAAGATCTTCCTTCCTCGTATTTCCAAGTGCTTTCTTATGTTCTAAAACACCTCCCCAAATGTAATTTAGCATTTGACGGGTGGGCTCACCATGGAGACCCGAGTCACTAACTGTGGCCCGTAATTGCGACAGCAGCTTCCAATCTAGGGCAGTGATGGTGGCGTTCAGGCCACCAGCAGTGGGAGAATATATTACTGGAAAGGCAATGGCCAGGGCCTCAGCCGCCTCTTTGTCCCCTGACATCCAGGCTTGATTAGAAACCTCTTGCCACAACTTCTGCTGCTCGTTCGCCACCCGCTCTGCACCTCCCCTCGTATCAGTGTCTTTAGAGTCTATAGGCGCATGAGCCTTCCCCTCCCCTTCGGGGGGACATGACCAGTGCTCCTCGTTCGGTTGACCGGGAGACAGCATAGGAGGCGCAGAAGGAATTGAACTGGCCTATGAACCCGACGGCAGGAAAACAACATTAGTGGCAGGGGGCAACGGGCATGACGAGGCAAAAGCCGAACCCTCTCCAGTGGCTGCATTAGTGGCCGATGGGGAAGCTAGGGCTGCCGAGGCGGCATGGGTGGCCTTCTGCTCTGCATGATATTGTTTTAAGGCATTTGTTACCACCCGCCAGGGCCGTCCCAACTTCCTAGCTGCCTTTTCCTCCTTGATAGCTGTATTCCACAATTTTTCTCCAAAGCGACACCACTCCTCTACATCAAAAACCTCATTAGGATCCTTAAAACAACCCTTGGCTACTCCATACGTGAGCAACCCTGCTAACTCCTTGTCTAAATCAATATCCTTAAGCTGACGCTTCTGTAAGAAGCACTTAAATAAATCATAAGCCGCTTGTCTATCCATACCTTGTTTCTTCAGCGCGCTGTTGCAGCCCTTGCAAGACGTCGGCGGCCTTTAGCGGCGGAACCCTTCTTTAAGGTCGTTCCGGGCACGGAGTCCAGCTCTTTTGCCTTCTCGTGCTGCTTCGAGACCGCTATCCCCTACTCGCTGGACCGTGCTAGACCGTGGCTGCAGGGCTTCCTTTTTGTCCCTGTTCGGGCGCCATTTGTCGCATTTGTCACAGCGAGGGAAGACGCAAACACTTAATATAAGTATCAGCAAACTTCAACTTTATTACAGAGCAGTTCACTTTTATACATGTTCCAATAATTATGCCTACTAGTCATAACCTGATCGGCTAAAATCTAGGGATTACATTAACCTAATTCGTCTAGCAACAGATATTCAGTATAATCAGTAACTGGCTTATGCATATTACAAACCGCAAGCTCATTATTGGTTACAACTTAACTGCCAGCTCCACCCTTAGATCCGCATTCTTCTCGTTACTACATCTGCTTTTCCCAACGAACTTCTAACAGCAAGGCTTTTGTTTGTTACACACTAAATGTCAAGGTTCTTATAACTTTGTCAAGTCAGCGTCTTGCTTGCAGTTCACATGAGCTGAGTTCGCTGCTTATCTAACTCTTGTTCTGCTAACTGTATTAGATTTACATGACCCCTACTATCTTACCATCCCTCCACACCCTGCCTTGCCCTGCCTTGCCTTGCCTGCCTTGCCTTGCCTTGCCTTGCCCTGCCTCGCCCTGTCTTGCTTTGCCCTACCTTGCCTTGCCCTGCCTCGCCCTGCCTTTCCTTTTCCCACCTTGCGTGCCTTGCCCTGCCCTCCCCTGCCTTGCCGTGCCTTAACTTGTCCTGCCTTGCCCTGCCTTGCTTTGCCTTGCCTTACCCTGCCTTGCCTTGCTTTGCCTTCTTGTACCTTGCCTTGACCTGCCTTGCCTTCCCTTGCCCTGCCTTGCCTTACCCTGCCTTGCCTTGCCCTGCCTTTCCTTGCCTTGCCCTACCTTGGTTTGACCTTGCCTTGCAAGGGTTCCTTGCCCTACCCTGCTTTGACCTGCCTTGCATTGCTGTAGCTTGCCTTGCCCTTCCTTACCTTGCCTTGCCCTACCTTGGTTTGACCTTGCCTTGCAAGGGTTCCTTGCCCTACCCTGCTTTGACCTGCCTTGCATTGCCGTAGCTTGCCTTGTCCTTCCTTACCCTGACTTGCCCTGCCTTGCCTTTCTTTGCCCTGCCTTGCCTTTCTTTGCCCTGCCTTGCCCTGTTCAGCCCTGCCCTGCCCTGTTCTGCCTTGCCCTGCCTTCCCTTGCCCTGCCCTACCCAGCCTTACCCTGCCCTGCCTTGAGCTACCGTGCCCTGTCTTGCCTTACCTCGCCTTTCCTTGCCCTGCCTTGCCTTGCCCTTCCTTACCTTGCACTGCCCTGCCTTGCCTTGCCTTGCCTTGCTTTGCTTTGCCCTGCCCTGCCTTGCCCTGCCCTGACTTGCCTTGTCCTGCATTGCCTTTTCCTGCCTTTCCTTGCCCTTCCTTGTAATGTGCTGCCCTTCCCTGCATTGCCTTGCCTTGCCCTGCCTTGCTTTGCCTGGCAGGGAAAGGAAAGGAAAGGAAAGGGAAGGAAAGGGAAGGAAAGGGAAGGACAACAAAATAAAAAATTCAAAGCAAAACAACACTTGTATTCATTGTGTTATTTGTCCTTGAAATGGATTTTGGAACTGAAACCCCCCAGTCCTTTCAGGCAAACAGTGTCTTTGTTAATTGACTGACTGTGAGGAAAGAGAAGAGGAGAGGAGAGGAGAGGAGAGGAGAGGAGAGGAGAGGAGAGGAGAGGAGAGGAGAGGAGAGGAGAGGAGAGGAGAGGAGTTCTGTTAGGCCTGGAGTTCTGCGTGACAAGCCCTGAGTGAAGCCTGAGGGCTCCATACCTGATACCACAGGCAGTATGGCTACTGGAAGTAAGGCTCCCCTGGCAAAAAATCTGCACTGTAATTTTGCAAAAGAGGGACACTCTTAGGTTGCTCACTCCCCTATTTTGTAGGTACAGGGACTGATTCGGGGCCAGCACCCCAAAGGCTTCCTCCAAAGGGTGCTGGGCGCAGGGGGGGCAGGCGGGGCTGCACATGTGTGGCTCCTTCACCCCTATGTCACAATACCAGCACCCGGCAACGCAGCAGTCACGAGGCCCCGCGCAGGATCCAAAGGAGCGGCCTCCGGTGCCCACTGCCAGAGCTCAAAAAAATTAACATAAAATAAAGTAAATTAATAAATAAACCACAAAATAAAATAAAGTAAAATCAAACCAAAGCAACCCTTGTATTCATTGCGTTATGTGTCTGTATGGGAATGTAGCGGATGATTTGGCGAGGAGGTTAGTTAAGTTTAAATACACTCAAGTGACTTGCACCTGTCTGTAGAAAAAGTACATACATCACACTAATTGTTTTACTGACCTTGTGCGCTTAACAAGTAGAACGTCTGTGTTAGATAACATAGGCCTGTGAGAAGCTCTAGGCACCTTATCACTATGTCTGAGATTCTTGCTTTGTTGTGAGAAAGAGCGGGAGGCTGTGCCTGCCTGAAACCTTGAAATACAGGCGAGCTCAGCAGGCACAGTGATCTTCCAGTAGGGCTGAACTTACCAGCGCCTGCGTCCCCGCTTGTGTCACCTCTGCCTGGGAGCTTAGGTGCGACTTCGGAGATCCCCCAGTAGAGAGGTAACTAAAATACAACTTGCTCTTTGCAATGCCTTTGTGGCCTCTGGCTCTTCTTGCGATACGCCTGTGTATGTGTACACATTTGGCGTTAGTCGGAAGTCACTAGAAGCAGCCATGCTGGGGTTTGCAAAAACACCGGGGACAGGGGAGGCCTCGAGGGTGACTCCCCAAACTCCAGGATGGCTCGGTACGGAGCGCTGGGCCCCCGTGGCTGCTCTCCTGTCTGAACTGGCTCCGCCGGAGGCATGGCCTCAGATTGATGATGGGGCGGTGGTTATCCCCCGGGTAATTCAGACAGCTATGCTAAGGTTTCCATGGAGAGCGGCATCGACTTCTTCTCGCAAATTAGCGGGGAGATTGGGATGGTTATTCGTTACTGGTCTTAGAGCTCTTGATCGTGAAGTTGTTGCATTGCAGAGTAAAGTAAGAGGATTGGAAAAGCAGGTTGGGATTTTACGGGATGCAAAGGTGATCGCACAAGAAGTAATTACTGTCCAAGCAGAGCGGTGCTATGAGCTGCAAGATAACGTAGAGCGGTTGCTAGTGTGTATTGCTAAGGAACAAAGGGAAAAATATGCAAAAAGTGAGTTTCTTTGTTCTCAGGTTTGTGCTCTTACCACAAAACGCTCTTGGAATCCCAAGGAATGGGATGGAAATATTTGGAGTGAATCCTCAGACTCCAATAGTGAGTCTGAATTTGATCCTGACTTAAACAGCAGGGAGGTGGTGGGAGCACAACCCCCCATACACATGATGCAGCAGCACGAACAAGCAGATGAGGGAGGGCAAATCGCGCGTACTCACTCTCCAAAGGAGTTAACGGCATTTTCAGAGATCTCTCAGCAGACATGTCCCCATTGTCCCCCTTGACCCCGTTGTCCCCAATATCCCCATTGTCCCCATTATCCCAAATATCCCCATTGCCCCCATTGCTGCCATTGCCCCCAGTGTCCCCATTGCCCCCATTGCTGCCATTGCCCCCAGTGTCCCCATTGCCCCCATTGCCCCCATTGTCCCCCTTGACCCCATTGCCCCCAATATCCCCAATGTCCCCATTGCCCACCTTGACCCCATTGTCCCCAATATCCCCATTGTCCCCATTATCCCAAATATCCCCATTGCCCCCATTGCTGCCATTGCCCCCAGTGTCCCCATTGCCCCCATTGCCCCCATTGCCCCCAATGTCCCCATTAACCCCATTGCTCCCATTGCCCCTCTTGACCCCATTGTCCCCAATATCCCCATTGTCCCCATTATCCCAAATATCCCCATTGCCCCCATTGCTGCCATTGCCCCCAGTGTCCCCATTGCCCCATTGCCCCCATTGCCCCCATTGTCCCTCTTGACCCCATTGCCCCCAATATCCCCAATGTCCCCATTGCCCACCTTGACCCCATTGTCCCCAATATCCCCATTGCCCCCATCGCCCCCAATATCCCCATTGCCCCCATTGCCCCCATCGCCCCCAATATCCCCATTGCCCCCATTGCCCCCATCGCCCCCATTGCCCCCAATATCCCCATTACCCCCATTGCCCCCATCGCCCCCATTGCCCCCAATATCCCCATTGCCCCCATTGCCCCCATTGCCCCTATCACCCCCAATATCCCCATTGCCCCGATTACCCCCATCGCCCCCATCGCCCCCAATATCCCCATTGCCCCCATGGCCCCCACTGTCCCCACGTCCCCTCACCTCCTTCTCCGATGTCCCCCCAGCCAGTGGCCACGCAGGGGGTCCCAGGTGGGAAGCGCAGGCTGGGGGCGGGGAGGCAGACGGGCAGGACGGCGGCCGAGAAGGGGACGGGCCGGGCCAGCTGGGCCAGCGCGATGTCCCCGCTCGTGGCCTCGCCCGCGTAGGCCGGGTAGGGCAGGACCTGCCCCAGGGGGACGGACACCCCCGCCCCGGCCGGGCCCGACAGCTCCGGGGCCCCCAGGAGAACCGAGTACGAGCCGGGGTCACGGTCCCTGCGGGGACGTTGGGGGGACATGGGGATGTTGGGGACATTGGGGACATTGGGGTCACCAGGGGTCACTGGGGGTCACAGTCCTTGCGGGGACATTGGGGGGACATGGGGGATATGGGGACATTGGGGGCATGGGGGACATTGGGGACATTGGAGGCATTGGGGGCATTTGGGGAACATTGGGGTCACCAGGGGTCACTGGGGGTCACGGTCCCTGCAGGGACGTTGAGGGGACATGGGGGATGTGGCGATGTTGGGGGCATGGGGGACATTGGGGGCATCAGGGGGACATGGGGATGTTGGGGACATGGGGACGTTGGGGGCATGGGGGACATTGGGGACATGGGGACATGGGGACATTGGGGTTACCAGGGGTCAGTGGGGGTCGCAGTCCCTGTGGGGACATTGGGGACGTTGGGGGGACATGGGGACTTTGGGGTCATCAGGGGGTCATGGGGACCTTGAGGACATGGGGGACATTGGGGACATTGGGGTCACCAGGGGTCACCGGGGGTCGCGGTAACTGGGGGGACATTTGGGTCATGGGGTCACAGGGTCACCCCCAGTTCCAGCCCCATTACTGGTCCCAGTTCCCCCCAGTCCTCCCAGTTCCCCCCAGTTCCCCCCAGTCCCCCCAGCCCCACAACTGGTCCCAGTCCTCCCTCCAGCCCCACAACTGGTCCCACCCCCGTGATCTCCTGTCTGACATGTCACCCCAGCCCCACCACTGGTCCCAGTCCCCCCGGTTCTCCCAGTCCCCCCAGTTCTCATGTCTGGAAGCAGTGGGCGGCCGTGAGCAGCCAATCGGGCGCCACCAGGGAGGCGCCGCAGGCGTGGCGGCCGCGGCGCCGCAGGGACCCCTGCCAGGGCCACTGCCCCTCCCCCGCGTCCTCGCCGCCCACGTTGCGCGACAGGCCCAGCAGGGGACGCCCACAGCCTGGGGACAGGGGGGACAGTGGGGACAATGGGGACAATGGGGTAACGGGGTGATGGGACAATGGAGATAATGGGAACAGTGGGGATGGTGGGGACAATGGGGGTAATGGGGACAATGGGATAATGGGGATAATGGGATAATGGGATAATGGGATAATGGGGATAAGGGGGATAATGGGACAATGGGGACAATGGGATAATGGGGTGATGGGGACAATGGGATAATGGGATAATGGGGATAATGGGGATAATGGGAAAATGGGGATAATGGGGACAATGGGATAATAGAGTGATGGGGACAATGGGACAATGGGGACAATGAGGATAATGGGGTAATGGGGACAATGGGATAATGGGGGTAATGGGGTAATGGGGACAATGGGGACAATGGGGACAATGGGGATAATGTGGACAATGGGATAGTGGGGATAATGGGACAATGAGGTTGATGGGACAATGGGACAATGGGGACATGGGGCTCCCCCCGGGTCCCCCCACACTCACTGATCTTCGACCTCGTCAGCTGCCCCGGGGAACCTGCAGGGGGCACCAGGGGGTCAGGGGGACCCAGGTGTCCTGGCCCCACATCTCCCCCCCATTACCCCCCCAGGGGACCCAGGCGTCTGGGCCCCACATCTCCCCCCCATTACCCCCCACCAAGGGACCCAGGCGTCTGGGCCCCACACACCTGTGTCGCAGCCGTGGGTCGCATGCTGTGGGGCAGCCAGCCACAGCAGCAGCAGCAGGAGGGGGTCGGGGGTCCCCATGGCAGCCCAGCCCCCCAACCCCCGCCCCATGGCGACGCCGCTTTAAATGGGGCCCATGGGGCGGGGCCAGGCGGGGCCGCTCACCCAACGGGTTCGCCCACGCGCCGTGGGGCAGGGGTGGGGCCCGGACGCCTGGGTCCCTCACCCCACGTCACCCCCGCGTGTGGGGCCCAGACACCCGAGTCCCCTGGATTTGGGGTCACTTATTGGCAGATGTGGGGCCCGGACGCCTGGGTCCCCTGGATTTGGAGTCACTTATGGGGCAGATGTGGGGCCCAGACGCCTGGGTCCCCTCACCCCACATCACCCCCATATGTGGGGCCCGGACGCCTGGGTCCCTTGTGGTTTGGAGTTCACTTATGGGGTAGATATGGGGCCCGGACGCCTGGGTCCCTCAATTGACACCACCCCCCCCATATATGGGGCCCGGACGCCTGGGTCCCTTCCCCTCCCCCAACACACAAACACCCCCCGACCCACAAATTGCCCCAAATCACCCCAAAAAACGGCCCCTGTGGGGCACCCACCCCCCCAAACCCCCAAATCCCCACTTATGGGTCCCCCAGGACCCCAAAAACCCCAAATCCGCCACCCCCAGGACCCTCCAATATCCCCCAGAAACCCCGAAATGCCCCAAAATGCCCCAAAATGCCCCAAAATGCCTCAAAACCCACTTTGACCTCCCCAAGATGGCGGCGGGGGCGGGTTGACCTCCTCAAAATGGCGCCCGGAGTGAGCGGGGTTTTGACCTCCCCAACATGGCGGCGGGCGGGGGGGGCGTGGACTCCACCCCATTGGCTGCAGCCGCCGCGGGGGCTGCTGGGATCGTGGGGACCCGGAAGGAGGCAGCGGCGCCATCATGGTGAGCCTGGAAAAAAAAAAACAAACCCAAAAAACCCCGATTTTTCCCCCAAAATCCCACCCGGGGACCCTCCCCCACCCCAGGGAAACCCCTCGCGTTGGGGGAAGCCCCGAGTTTGCGCGGGAAACCTGCAATTTGCGCGGGAAAAGCGGCTCCTCCTCCGCCCCGCCACGCACCCCCTCGCCACGCCCCTTTTTTCCTTTTAAGGGAAACCACGCCCCCGCCTTGGCCACGCCCCCAGGACCCCCCCGGCATGTGACCCCTGACCCCCATGTGACCCCAGACCCCCCCATGTGAACCCTGACCCCCATGTGACCCGCCCCATGACCCCGTGTGACCCCAGACCACATGACCCCAGACTCCCATATGACCCCGTGACCCCCATGACCCCGGGACCCCCCGTGACCCCTGACCCCCATGTGATCCCCCTATGACCCCACATGACCCCGGACCCCAATATGACCCCAGACCCCCCCCGTGACCCCCTGACCCCCCGTGACCCCCTGACCCCCACATGACCCTGTGACCCCTGTGACCCCTGACCCCCCGTGACCCCTGACCTCCCAGGACCCCCAGGAAGTGTTCCTGATGATCCGGCGCCACAAAACCACCATCTTCACGGATGCCAAGGAGTCCAGCACCGTCCTGGAGCTCAAGCGCGTGGTGGAGGGGATCCTGCACCGGCCCCCCAACGAGCAGAGGCTCTACAAGGTACCTATGGACGCCATACGTACAGCGGAGACCCAGAGAGACACATACAGACCCAGAGAGACCCACAACTGACCCAGAGAGACCATAGAGACCATAGAGACCGGATACATCACCATAGAGACCATAGAGACCCCTAGACACCATAGAGACCATAGAGACCCATAGAGACCATAGAGACCGGATACATCACCATAGAGAATATAGAAACACATAGAGACAATAGAGACCATAGAGACCATAGAGACCATAGAGACCCATAGAGACCCATAGAGACCAGAGAGACCATAGAGACCATAGAGACCAGATACATCACCATAGAGACCATAGAGACCGCAGAGAACATAGAGACCATAGAGACCGGATACATCACCATAGAGACCACAGAGACCCATAGGGACCATAGAGACCATAGAGACCATAGAGACCATAGAGACCGGATACATCACCATAGAGACCATAGAGACCCATAGAGACCATAGAGACCATAGAGATCGAATACATCACCATAGAGACCATAGAGACCATAGAGACGCATAGAGACCATAGAGACCCATAGAGACCATAGAGATCGGATACATCACCATAGAGACCATAGAGACCCATAGGGACCATAGAGACCCTAGAGATCGGATACATCACCATACAGACCCATAGGGACCATACAGAGCATAGAGACCCATAGAGACCATAGAGACCATAGAGATCGGATACATCACCATAGAGACCATAGAGACCCATAGGGACCATAGAGACCATACAGTCCATAGAGACCATAGAGACCATAGAGACCATAGAGACCCATAGAGACCATAGAGATCATAGAGACCCATAGAGACCATAGAGATCGGATTCATCACCATAGAGACCATAGAGACCATAGAGACCATAGAAACCCATAGAGACCATAGAGACCGGATACATCACCATAGAGACCACAGAGACCCATAGGGACCATACAGACCATAGAGACCATAGAGACCATAGAGATGGGATACATCACCATAGAGACCATAGAGACCCATAGAGACCATAGAGACCATAGAGACCCATAGAGACCATAGAGACCCATAGAGACCATAGAGACCATGGACATCGGATACATCACCATAGACACCATAGAGACCATAGAGACCATAGTGACCCATAGAGACCATAGAGACCATAGAGATGGGATACATCACCATAGAGACCATAGAGACCCATAGGGACCATACAGACCATAGAGACCCATAGAGAACATAGAGACCATAGAGATCGAATACATCACTATAGAGACTATAGAGACCCATAGAGACCCATAGAGACCCATAGAGACCATAGAGACCATAGAGACCATAGAGATCGGATAGATCACCATAGAGACCCATAGGGACCATAGAGACCATAGAGACCATAGAGATCGGATACATCACCATAGAGACCATAGAGAACCATAGAGACCATAGAGACCATACAGACCGTAGAGACCATAAAGACCCATAGAGACCATACAGACCATAGAGATCGGACACATCACCATAGAGACCATAGAGACCCATAGGGACCATAGAGACCATAGAGACCATAGAGATCGGATTCATCACCATAGAGACCATAGAGACCATAGAGATCGGATACATCACCATAGAGACCCATAGGGACCCATAGAGACCATAGAGACCGGATACATCACCATAGAGACCATAGAGACCCATAGGGACCATAGAGACCATAGAGGCCATAGAGACCATAGAGACCATAGAGATCGGATACATCACCATAGAGACTATAGAGACCCATAGACCATAGAGATCGGATACATCACCATAGAGACCCATAGAGACCATAGAGACTGTATACATTACCATAGAGACCACAGAGACCCATAGGGACCATAGAGACCATTGAGATTGGATACATCACCATAGAGACCATAGAGACCGGATACATCACCATAGAGACCGTAGAGACCATAGAGACCCATAGAGTCCATAGAGACCATAGAGATCAGATTCATCACCATAGAGAACATAGAGACCATAGAGACCATAGAAACCCATAGAGACCATAGAGACCGGATACATCACCATAGAGACCACAGAGACCCATAGGGACCATAGAGACAATAGAGACCATAGAGATCGGATACATCACCATAGAGACCATAGAGACCCATAGAGACCATAGAGACCCATAGAGACCATAGAGACCATAGAGATCGGATACATCACCATAGAGACCATAGAGACCCATAGGGACCATACAGACCATAGAGACCCATAGAGACCATAGAGATCGGATACATCACCATAGAGACCATAGAGACCCATAGGGACCATACAGAGCATAGAGACCCGTAGAGACCATAGAGACCATAGAGATCGGATACATCACCATAGAGACCATACAGTCCATAGAGACCATAGAGACCATAGAGACCCATAGAGACCCATAGAGACCATAGAGACCATAGAGATCGAATACATCACCATAGAGACCACAGAGACCATAGAGACCCATAGAGACCATAGAGACCCATAGAGACCATAGAGACCCATAGAGACCATAGAGACCATTGAGATTGGATACATCACCATAGAGACCATAGAGACCGGATACATCACCATAGAGACCGTAGAGACCCATAGGGACCATAGAGAGCATACAGACCATAGAAACCCATAGAGACCCATAGAGACCATAGAGACCATAGAGATCGGATTCATCACCATAGAGACCATAGGGACCATAGAGACCATAGAGATGGGATACATCACCATAGAGACCCATAGAGACCATAGAGATCATAGAGACCCATAGAGACCATAGAGACCATAGAGACCATAGAGATCGAATACATCACCATAGAGACCACAGAGACCATAGAGACCCATAGAGACCATAGAGACCCATAGAGACCATAGAGACCATAGAGATCAGATTCATCACCATAGAGAACATAGAGACCATAGAGACCATAGAAACCCATAGAGACCGGATACATCACCATAGAGACCACAGAGACCCATAGGGACCATAGAGACAATAGAGACCATAGAGATCGGATACATCACCATAGAGACCATAGAGACCCATAGAGACCATAGAGACCATAGAGACCCATAGAGACAATAGAGACCATAGAGATCGAATACATCACCATAGAGACCACAGAGACCATAGAGACCCATAGAGACCATAGAGACCCATAGAGACCATAGAGACCCATAGAGACCATAGAGACCATTGAGATTGGATACATCACCATAGAGACCATAGAGACCGGATACATCACCATAGAGACCGTAGAGACCCATAGGGACCATAGAGAGCATACAGACCATAGAAACCCATAGAGACCCAAAGAGACCATAGAGACCATAGAGATCGGATTCATCACCATAGAGACCATAGGGACCATAGAGACCATAGAGATGGGATACATCACCATAGAGACCCATAGAGACCATACAGAGCATAGAGACCCATAGAGACCATAGAGACCATAGAGATCGGATTCATCACCATAGAGACCATAGAGACCATAGAGACCATAGAAACCCATAGAGACCGTAGAGACCGGATACATCACCATAGAGACCACAGAGACCCATAGGGACCATACAGACCATAGAGACCATAGAGACCATAGAGATGGGATACATCACCATAGAGACCATAGAGACCCATAGAGACCATAGAGACCATAGAGACCCATAGAGACCATAGAGACCCTAGAGCCCATAGACATCGGATACATCACCATAGACACCATAGAGACCATAGAGACCATAGTGACCCATAGAGACCATAGAGACCATAGAGATGGGATACATCACCATAGAGACCATAGAGACCCATAGGGACCATACAGACCATAGAGACCCATAGAGAACATAGAGACCATAGAGATCGAATACATCACCATAGAGACTATAGAGACCCATAAAGACCCATAGAGACCCATAGAGAACATAGAGACCATAGAGATCGAATACATCACCATAGAGACTATAGAGACCCATAGAGACCCATAGAGACCCATAGAGACCATAGAGACCATAGAGACCCATAGAGACCATAGAGACCATAGAGATCGGATAGATCACCATAGAGACACATAGGGACCATAGAGACCCATAGGGACCATACAGACCATAGAGATCGGATACATCACCATAGAGACCATAGAGAACCATAGGGACCATAGAGACCATACGGACCGTAGAGGCCATAAAGACCCATAGAGACCATACAGACCATAGAGATCGGATACATCACCATAGAGACCATAGAGACCCATAGGGACCATAGAGACCATAGAGACCATAGAGATCGGATTCATCACCCTAGAGACCATAGAGACCATAGAGATCGGATACATCACCATAGAGACCCATAGGGACCCATAGAGACCATAGAGACCGGATACATCACCATAGAGACCATAGAGACCCATAGGGACCATAGAGACCATAGAGGCCATAGAGACCATAGAGACCATAGAGATCGGATACATCACCATAGAGACTATAGAGACCCATAGACCATAGAGATCGGATACATCACCATAGAGACCCATAGAGACCATAGAGACTGTATACATTACCATAGAGACCACAGAGACCCATAGGGACCATAGAGACCATAGAGAGCCATAGAGACCATAGAGACCATAGAGACCCATAGAGACCATAGAGACCATAGAGATCAGATTCATCACCATAGAGAAGATAGAGACCATAGAGACCATAGAAACCCATAGAGACCATAGAGACCGGATACATCACCATAGAGACCACAGAGACCCATAGGGACCATAGAGACAATAGAGACCATAGAGATCGGATACATCACCATAGAGACCATAGAGACCCATAGAGACCATAGAGACCATAGAGACCCATAGAGACCATAGAGACCATAGAGATCGGATACATCACCATAGAGACCATAGAGACCCATAGGGACCATACAGACCATAGAGACCCATAGAGACCATAGAGATCGGATACATCACCATAGAGACCATAGAGACCATAGAGACCATAGAAACCCATAGAGACCATAGAGACGGGATACATCACCATAGAGACCACAGAGACCCATAGGGACCATAGAGACCATAGAGACCATAAAGACCATAGATATCGGATACATCACCATAGAGACCATAGAGACCCATAGGGACCATAGAGACCATAGAGACCCATAGAGAACATAGAGACCATAGAGATCGAATACATCACCATAGAGACTATAGAGACCCATACAGACCATAGAGACCATAGAGATGGGATGCATCACCATAGAGACCATAGAGACCCATAGAGACCATAGAGACCCATAGAGACCATATAGACCATAGAGATCGGATACATCACCATAGAGACCATAGAGACCCACAGAGATCGGATACATCACCATAGAGACCATAGAGACCCATAGGGACCATAGAGACCATACAGTCCATAGAGACCATAGAGACCATAGAGACCCATAGAGACCATAGAGATCGGATACATCACCATAGAGACCATAGAGACCCATAGGGACCATACAGACCATAGAGACCCATAGAGACCATAGAGACCATAGAGGTCGGATACATCACCATAGAGACCATAGAGACCCATAGGGACCATAGAGACCATAGAGACCATAGAGATCGGATACATCACCATAGAGACCATACAGACCCATATGGACCATACAGACCATAGAGACCCATAGAGAACATAGAGACCATAGAGATCGAATACATCACCATAGAGACTATAGAGACCCATAGAGACCATAGAGACCCATAGAGACCATAGAGACCCTTAGAGACCATAGAGATCGGATACATCACCACAGAGACCATAGAGACCCATAGGGACCATAGAGACGATAGAGACCCATAGAGACCATAGATATCGGATACATCACCATAGAGGCCATAGAGACCCATAGGGACCATACAGACCATAGAGACCATAAAGACCATAGATATCGGATACATCACCATAGAGACCATAGAGACCCATAGGGACCATAGAGACCATACAGACCATAGAGACCATAAAGACCCATAGAGATCATACAGACTATAGAGATCGGATACATCACCATAGAGACCATAGAGACCCATAGGGACCATAGAGACCCATAGACACCATAGAGACCGGATACATCACCATAGAGACCATAGAGACCCATAGGGACCATATAGACCATACAGACCATACAGACCATAGAGACCCATAGAGACCCATAGAGACCATAGAGATTGGATACATCACCATAGAGACCATAGAGACCCATAGGGACCATAGAGACACATAGAGACCCATAGAGACCATAGAGACCCATAGAGACCATAGAGAACATAGAGATCGGATACATCACCATAGAGACCTCAGAGACACATAGGGACCATAAAGACCATAGAGACCCATAGAGACCATAGAGATCGGATACATCACCATAGAGACCATAGAGACCCATAGAGACCATAGAGACCCATAGAGACCATAGAGACCCATAGAGACCATAGAGACCATAGAGATCGGATACATCACCATAGAGACCCATAGGGACCATAGAGACCATAGAGACCCATAGAGACCATAGAGATCGGATTCATCACCATAGAGACTATAGAGACCCATAGAGACCATAGAGACCCATAGAGACCATAGAGACCATAGAGACCCATAGAGACCATAGAGACCATAGAGATCGGATACATCACCATAGAGACCATAGAGACCCATAGGGACCATAGAGACCATAGAGACCCATAGAGACCATAGAGACCAGAGAGACCCATAGGGACCCATAGAGACCATAGAGATCGGATACATCACCATAGAGACCATAGAGACCCATAGGGACCATACAGACCATAAAGACCCATAGAGACGATAGAGACCATAGCGGTCGAATACATCACCATAGAGACTATAGACACCCATAGAGACCATAGAGACCCATAGAGACCCATAGAGACCCTTAGAGACCATAGAGATCGGATACATCACCATAGAGACCATAGAGACCCATAGGGACCATAGAGACCCATAGAGATCGGATACATCACCATAGAGACCAATAGGGACCATACAGAGCATAGAGACCCATAGAGACCATAAAGACCATAGATATCGGATACATCACCATAGAGACCATAGAGACCCATAGGGACCATAGAGACCATACAGACCATAGAGACCATAGAGACCATAAAGACCCATAGAGACCATAGAGAACATAGAGATCGGATACATCACCATAGAGACCTCAGAGACACATAGGGACCATAGAGACCATAGAGACCCATAGAGACCATAGAGATCGGATACATCACCATAGAGACCATAGAGACCCATAGAGACCATAGAGACCCATAGAGACCATAGAGACCCATAGGGACCATAGAGACCATAGAGACCCATAGAGACCATAGAGATCGGATTCATCACCATAGAGACTATAGAGACCCATAGAGACCATAGAGACCCATAGAGACCATAGAGACCATAGAGACCCATAGAGACCATAGAGACCATAGAGATCGGATACATCACCATAGAGACCATAGAGACCCATAGGGACCATAGAGACCCATAGAGACCATAGAGACCAGAGAGACCCATAGGGACCCATAGAGACCATAGAGATCGGATACATCACCATAGAGACCATAGAGACTCATAGGGACCATACAGACCATAAAGACCCATAGAGACCATAGAGACCATAGCGGTCGAATACATCACCATAGAGACTATAGACACCCATAGAGACCATAGAGACCCATAGAGACCCATAGAGACCCTTAGAGACCATAGAGATCGGATACATCACCATAGAGACCATAGAGACCCATAGGGACCATAGAGACCCATAGAGATCGGATACATCACCATAGAGACCAATAGGGACCATACAGAGCATAGAGACCCATAGAGACCATAAAGACCATAGATATCGGATACATCACCATAGAGACCATAGAGACCCATAGGGACCATAGAGACCATACAGACCATAGAGACCATAGAGACCATAAAGACCCATAGAGACCATACAGACCATAGAGATCGGATACATCACCATAGAGACCATAGAGACCCATAGGGACCATAGAGACCATAGAGACCATAGAGACCCATAGAAACGATAGAGACCGGATACACCACCATAGAGACCATAGAGACCCATAGGGACCAGAGAGACCATACAGACCATCGAGACCATAGAGTCCATAGACACCCATAGGGACCATACAGACCATAGAGACCCATAGAGACCATAGAGACCATAGAGATCGAATACATCACCATAGAGACTACAGAGACCCATAGAGACCCATAGAGACCCATAGAGACCATAGAGACCATAGAGACCCATAGAGACCATAGCGACCATAGAGATCGGATGCATCACCATAGAGACCATAGAGACCCATAGGGACCATAGAGACCGTAGAGATCGGATACATCACCATAGAGACCATAGAGACCCATAGGGACCATAGAGACCATAGAGACCATAGAGACAATAGAGACCATAAAGACCCATAGAGACCATAAAGACCAATAGAGACCATACAGACCATAGAGATCGGATACATCACCATAGAGACCATAGAGACCCATAGGGACCATAGAGACCATAGAGACCATATAGACCATAGAGACCCATAGAGACCATAGAGACCATAGAGATCGGATACATCACCATAGAGACCATAGAGACCCATAGGGACCATAGAGACCATAGAGACCCATAGAGACCATAGAGACCCATAGAGACCCGTAGAGACCATAGAGAACATAGAGATCGGATACATCACCATAGAGAACACAGAGACCATAGAGACCCATAGAGACCATAGAGACCCATAGAGACCATAGAGACCATTGAGACTGGATACATCACCATAGAGACCATAGAGACCGGATACATCACCATAGAGACCGTAGAGACCCATAGGGACCATAGAGACCATACAGACCATAGAAACCCATAGAGACCCATAGAGACCATAGAAACCATAGAGATCGGATTCATCACCATAGAGACCATAGAGACCATAGAGACCATAGAAACCCATAGAGACCATAGAGACCGGATACATCACCATAGAGACCACAGAGACCCATAGGGACCATAGAGACCATAGAGACCATAAAGACCATAGAGATAGGATACATCACCATAGAGACGATAGAGACCCATAGGGACCATAGAGACCATAGAGACCATAGAGATCGGATTCATCACCATAGAGACCATAGAGACCTTAGAGACCATAGAGACCATAGAGATCGGATACATCACCATAGAGACCCATAGGGACCCATAGAGACCATAGAGACCGGATACATCACCACAGAGACCATAGAGACCCATAGGGACCATAGAGACCATAGAGGCCATAGAGACCATAGAGACCATAGAGATCGGATACATAACCATAGAGACTATAGAGACGCATAGAGACCATAGAGATCGGATACATCACCATAGAGACCCGTAGAGACCATAGAGACTGTATACATTACCATAGAGACCACAGAGACCCATAGGGACCATAGAGACCATAGAGAGCCATAGAGACCATAGAGACCATAGAGACCCATAGAGACCATAGAGACCATAGACATCAGATTCATCACCATAGAGAACATAGAGACCATAGAGACCATAGAAACCCATAGAGACCGGATACATCACCATAGAGACCACAGAGACCCATAGGGACCATAGAGACAATAGAGACCATAGAGATCGGATACATCACCATAGAGACCATAGAGACCCATAGAGACCATAGAGACCATAGAGACCCATAGAGACAATAGAGACCATAGAGATCGAATACATCACCATAGAGACCACAGAGACCATAGAGACCCATAGAGACCATAGAGACCCATAGAGACCATAGAGACCCATAGAGACCATAGAGACCATTGAGATTGGATACATCACCATAGAGACCATAGAGACCGGATACATCACCATAGAGACCGTAGAGACCCATAGGGACCATAGAGAGCATACAGACCATAGAAACCCATAGAGACCCATAGAGACCATAGAGACCATAGAGATCGGATTCATCACCATAGAGACCATAGAGACCCATAGGGACCATAGAGACCATAGAGGCCATAGAGACCATAGAGACCATAGAGATCGGATACATCACCATAGAGACTATAGAGACCCATAGACCATAGAGATCGGATACATCACCATAGAGACCCATAGAGACCATAGAGACTGTATACATTACCATAGAGACCACAGAGACCCATAGGGACCATAGAGACCATTGAGATTGGATACATCACCATAGAGACCATAGAGACCGGATACATCACCATAGAGACCGTAGAGACCATAGAGACCCATAGAGTCCATAGAGACCATAGAGATCAGATTCATCACCATAGAGAACATAGAGACCATAGAGACCATAGAAACCCATAGAGACCATAGAGACCGGATACATCACCATAGAGACCACAGAGACCCATAGGGACCATAGAGACAATAGAGACCATAGAGATCGGATACATCACCATAGAGACCATAGAGACCCATAGAGACCATAGAGACCCATAGAGACCATAGAGACCATAGAGATCGGATACATCACCATAGAGACCATAGAGACCCATAGGGACCATACAGACCATAGAGACCCATAGAGACCATAGAGATCGGATACATCACCATAGAGACCATAGAGACCCATAGGGACCATACAGAGCATAGAGACCCGTAGAGACCATAGAGACCATAGAGATCGGATACATCACCATAGAGACCATACAGTCCATAGAGACCATAGAGACCATAGAGACCCATAGAGACCCATAGAGACCATAGAGACCATAGAGATCGAATACATCACCATAGAGACCACAGAGACCATAGAGACCCATAGAGACCATAGAGACCCATAGAGACCATAGAGACCATTGAGATTGGATACATCACCATAGAGACCATAGAGACCGGATACATCACCATAGAGACCGTAGAGACCCATAGGGACCATAGAGAGCATACAGACCATAGAAACCCATAGAGACCCATAGAGACCATAGAGACCATAGAGATCGGATTCATCACCATAGAGACCATAGGGACCATAGAGACCATAGAGATGGGATACATCACCATAGAGACCCATAGAGACCATAGAGATCATAGAGACCCATAGAGACCATAGAGACCATAGAGACCATAGAGATCGAATACATCACCATAGAGACCACAGAGACCATAGAGACCCATAGAGACCATAGAGACCCATAGAGACCATAGAGACCATAGAGATCAGATTCATCACCATAGAGAACATAGAGACCATAGAGACCATAGAAACCCATAGAGACCGGATACATCACCATAGAGACCACAGAGACCCATAGGGACCATAGAGACAATAGAGACCATAGAGATCGGATACATCACCATAGAGACCATAGAGACCCATAGAGACCATAGAGACCATAGAGACCCATAGAGACAATAGAGACCATAGAGATCGAATACATCACCATAGAGACCACAGAGACCATAGAGACCCATAGAGACCATAGAGACCCATAGAGACCATAGAGACCCATAGAGACCATAGAGACCATTGAGATTGGATACATCACCATAGAGACCATAGAGACCGGATACATCACCATAGAGACCGTAGAGACCCATAGGGACCATAGAGAGCATACAGACCATAGAAACCCATAGAGACCCATAGAGACCATAGAGACCATAGAGATCGGATTCATCACCATAGAGACCATAGGGACCATAGAGACCATAGAGATGGGATACATCACCATAGAGACCCATAGAGACCATAGAGATCATAGAGACCCATAGAGACCATAGAGACCATAGAGATCGGATTCATCACCATAGAGACCATAGAGACCATAGAGACCATAGAAACCCATAGAGACCATAGAGACCGGATACATCACCATAGAGACCACAGAGACCCATAGGGACCATACAGACCATAGAGACCATAGAGACCATAGAGATGGGATACATCACCATAGAGACCATAGAGACCCATAGAGACCATAGAGACCATAGAGACCCATAGAGACCATAGAGACCCTAGAGACCATAGACATCGGATACATCACCATAGACACCATAGAGACCATAGAGACCATAGTGACCCATAGAGACCATAGAGATGGGATACATCACCATAGAGACCATAGAGACCCATAGGGACCATACCGACCATAGAGACCCATAGAGAACATAGAGACCATAGAGATCGAATACATCACCATAGAGACTATAGAGACCCATAGAGACCCATAGAGACCCATAGAGACCATAGAGACCATAGAGACCCATAGAGACCATAGAGACCATAGAGATCGGATAGATCACCATAGAGACCCATAGGGACCATAGAGACCCATAGGGACCATACAGACCATAGAGATCGGATACATCACCATAGAGACCATAGAGAACCATAGGGACCAGAGAGACCATACGGACCGTAGAGGCCATAAAGACCCATAGAGACCATACAGACCATAGAGATCGGATACATCACCATAGAGACCATAGAGACCCATAGGGACCATAGAGACCATAGAGACCATAGAGATCGGATTCATCACCATAGAGACCATAGAGACCATAGAGATCGGATACATCACCATAGAGACCCATAGGGACCCATAGAGACCATAGAGACCGGATACATCACCATAGAGACCATAGAGACCCATAGGGACCATAGAGACCATAGAGGCCATAGAGACCATAGAGACCATAGAGATCGGATACATCACCATAGAGACTATAGAGACCCATAGACCATAGAGATCGGATACATCACCATAGAGACCCATAGAGACCATAGAGACTGTATACATTACCATAGAGACCACAGAGACCCATAGGGACCATAGAGACCATAGAGAGCCATAGAGACCATAGAGACCATAGAGACCCATAGAGACCATAGAGACCATAGAGATCAGATTCATCACCATAGAGAACATAGAGACCATAGAGACCATAGAAACCCATAGAGACCATAGAGACCGGAAACATCACCATAGAGACCACAGAGACCCATAGGGACCATAGAGACAATAGAGACCATAGAGATCAGATACATCACCATAGAGACCATAGAGACCCATAGAGACCATAGAGACCCATAGAGACCATAGAGACCATAGAGATCGGATACATCACCATAGAGACCATAGAGACCCATAGGGACCATACAGACCCATAGAGACCATAGAGATCGGATACATCACCATAGAGACCATAGAGACCCATAGGGACCATACAGAGCATAGAGACCCGTAGAGACCATAGAGACCATAGAGATCGGATACATCACCATAGAGACCATAGAGACCCATAGGGACCATAGAGACCATACAGTCCATAGAGACCATAGAGACCATAGAGACCCATAGAGACCCATAGAGACCATAGAGACTATAGAGATCGAATACATCACCATAGAGAACACAGAGACCATAGAGACCCATAGAGACCATAGAGACCCATAGAGACCGTAGAGACCATTGAGACTGGATACATCACCATAGAGACCATAGAGACCGGATACATCACCATAGAGACCGTAGAGACCCATAGGGACCATAGAGACCATACAGACCATAGAAACCCATAGAGACCCAGAGAGACCATAGAGACCATAGAGATCGGATTCATCACCATAGAGACCATAGAGACCATAGAGACCATAGAAACCCATAGAGACCATAGAGACCGGATACATCACCATAGAGACTACAGAGACCCATAGGGACCATAGAGACCATAGAGACCATAAAGACCATAGAGATAGGATACATCACCATAGAGACGATAGAGACCCATAGGGACCATAGAGACAATAGAGACCATAGAGACCATAGAGACCATAGAGATCGGATACATCACCATAGAGACCATAGAGACCCATAGGGACCATACAGACCATAGAGACCCATAGAGACCATAGAGATCGGATACATCACCATAGAGACCATAGAGACCCATAGGGACCATACAGAGCATAGAGACCCGTAGAGACCATAGAGACCATAGAGATCGGATACATCACCATAGAGACCATAGAGACCCATAGGGACCATAGAGACCATACAGTCCATAGAGACCATAGAGACCACAGAGACCCATAGAGACCCATAGAGACCATAGAGACCATAGAGATCGAATACATCACCATAGAGAACACAGAGACCATAGAGACCCATAGAGACCATAGAGACCCATAGAGACCATAGAGACCATTGAGACCGGATACATCACCATAGAGACCGTAGAGACCCATAGGGACCATACAGAGCATAGAGACCCATAGAGACCATAGAGACCATAGAGATCGGATACATCACCATAGAGACCATAGAGACCCATAGGGACCATACAGTCCATAGAGACCATAGAGACCCATAGAGACCCATAGAGACCATAGAGACCCATAGAGACCATAGAGACCCATAGAGACCATAGAGACCATTGAGATTGGATACATCACCATAGAGACCATAGAGACCGGATACATCACCATAGAGACCGTAGAGACCCATAGGGACCATAGAGACCATACAGACCATAGAAACCCATAGAGACCCATAGAGACCATAGAGACCATAGAGATCGGATTCATCACCATAGAGACCATAGAGACCATAGAGACCATAGAAACCCATAGAGACCATAGAGACGGGATACATCACCATAGAGACCACAGAGACCCATAGGGACCATAGAGACCATAGAGACCATAAAGACCATAGATATCGGATACATCACCATAGAGACCATAGAGACCCATAGGGACCATAGAGACCATAGAGACCCATAGAGAACATAGAGACCATAGAGATCGAATACATCACCATAGAGACTATAGAGACCCATACAGACCATAGAGACCATAGAGATGGGATGCATCACCATAGAGACCATAGAGACCCATAGAGACCATATAGACCATAGAGATCGGATACATCACCATAGAGACCATAGAGACCCACAGAGATCGGATACATCACCATAGAGACCATAGAGACCCATAGGGACCATAGAGACCATACAGTCCATAGAGACCATAGAGACCATAGAGACCCATAGAGACCATAGAGATCGGATACATCACCATAGAGACCATAGAGACCCATAGGGACCATACAGACCATAGAGACCCATAGAGACCATAGAGACCATAGAGGTCGGATACATCACCATAGAGACCATAGAGACCCATAGGGACCATAGAGACCATAGAGACCATAGAGATCGGATACATCACCATAGAGACCATACAGACCCATATGGACCATACAGACCATAGAGACCCATAGAGAACATAGAGACCATAGAGATCGAATACATCACCATAGAGACTATAGAGACCCATAGAGACCATAGAGACCCATAGAGACCATAGAGACCCTTAGAGACCATAGAGATCGGATACATCACCACAGAGACCATAGAGACCCATAGGGACCATAGAGACGATAGAGACCCATAGAGACCATAGAGATCGGATACATCACCATAGAGGCCATAGAGACCCATAGGGACCATACAGACCATAGAGACCATAAAGACCATAGATATCGGATACATCACCATAGAGACCATAGAGACCCATAGGGACCATAGAGACCATACAGACCATAGAGACCATAAAGACCCATAGAGATCATACAGACTATAGAGATCGGATACATCACCATAGAGACCATAGAGACCCATAGGGACCATAGAGACCCATAGACACCATAGAGACCGGATACATCACCATAGAGACCATAGAGACCCATAGGGACCATATAGACCATACAGACCATACAGACCATAGAGACCCATAGAGACCCATAGAGACCATAGAGATTGGATACATCACCATAGAGACCATAGAGACCCATAGGGACCATAGAGACACATAGAGACCCATAGAGACCATAGAGACCCATAGAGACCATAGAGAACATAGAGATCGGATACATCACCATAGAGACCTCAGAGACACATAGGGACCATAGAGACCATAGAGACCCATAGAGACCATAGAGATCGGATACATCACCATAGAGACCATAGAGACCCATAGAGACCATAGAGACCCATAGAGACCATAGAGACCCATAGAGACCATAGAGACCATAGAGATCGGATACATCACCTTAGAGACCCATAGGGACCATAGAGACCATAGAGACCCATAGAGACCATAGAGATCGGATTCATCACCATAGAGACTATAGAGACCCATAGAGACCATAGAGACCCATAGAGACCATAGAGACCATAGAGACCCATAGAGACCATAGAGACCATAGAGATCGGATACATCACCATAGAGACCATAGAGACCCATAGGGACCATAGAGACCATAGAGACCCATAGAGACCATAGAGACCAGAGAGACCCATAGGGACCATAGAGATCGGATACATCACCATAGAGACCATAGAGACCCATAGGGACCATACAGACCATAAAGACCCATAGAGACCATAGAGACCATAGCGGTCGAATACATCACCATAGAGACTATAGACACCCATAGAGACCATAGAGACCCATAGAGACCCATAGAGACCCTTAGAGACCATAGAGATCGGATACATCACCATAGAGACCATAGAGACTCATAGGGACCATAGAGACCCATAGAGATCGGATACATCACCATAGAGACCAATAGGGACCATACAGAGCATAGAGACCCATAGAGACCATAAAGACCATAGATATCGGATACATCACCATAGAGACCATAGAGACCCATAGGGACCATAGAGACCATACAGACCATAGAGACCATAGAGACCATAAAGACCCATAGAGACCATAGAGAACATAGAGATCGGATACATCACCATAGAGACCTCAGAGACACATAGGGACCATAGAGACCATAGAGACCCATAGAGATCATAGAGATCGGATACATCACCATAGAGACCATAGAGACCCATAGAGACCATAGAGACCCATAGAGACCATAGAGACCCATAGAGACCATAGAGACCATAGAGATCGGATACATCACCATAGAGACCCATAGGGACCATAGAGACCATAGAGACCCATAGAGACCATAGAGATCGGATTCATCACCATAGAGACTATAGAGACCCATAGAGACCATAGAGACCCATAGAGACCATAGAGACCATAGAGACCAATAGAGACCATAGAGACCATAGAGATCGGATACATCACCATAGAGACCATAGAGACCCATAGGGACCATAGAGACCATAGAGACCCATAGAGACCATAGAGACCAGAGAGACCCATAGGGACCCATAGAGACCATAGAGATCGGATACATCACCATAGAGACCATAGAGACCCATAGGGACCATACAGACCATAAAGACCCATAGAGACCATAGAGACCATAGCGGTCGAATACATCACCATAGAGACTATAGACACCCATAGAGACCATAGAGACCCATAGAGACCCATAGAGACCCTTAGAGACCATAGAGATCGGATACATCACCATAGAGACCATAGAGACCCATAGGGACCATAGAGACCCATAGAGATCGGATACATCACCATAGAGACCAATAGGGACCATACAGAGCATAGAGACCCATAGAGACCATAAAGACCATAGATATCGGATACATCACCATAGAGACCATAGAGACCCATAGGGACCATAGAGACCATACAGACCATAAGACCATAGAGACCATAAAGACCCATAGAGACCATACAGACCATAGAGATCGGATACATCACCATAGAGACCATAGAGACCCATAGGGACCATAGAGACCATAGAGATCATAGAGACCCATAGAAACGATAGAGACCGGATACACCACCATAGAGACCATAGAGACCCATAGGGACCAGAGAGACCATACAGACCATCGAGACCATAGAGTCCATAGACACCCATAGGGACCATACAGACCATAGAGACCCATAGAGACCATAGAGACCATAGAGATCGAATACATCACCATAGAGACTACAGAGACCCATAGAGACCCATAGAGACCCATAGAGACCATAGAGACCATAGAGACCCATAGAGACCATAGCGACCATAGAGATCGGATGCATCACCATAGAGACCATAGAGACCCATAGGGACCATAGAGACCGTAGAGATCGGATACATCACCATAGAGACCATAGAGACCCATAGGGACCATAGAGACCATAGAGACCATAGAGACAATAGAGACCATAAAGACCCATAGAGACCATAAAGACCAATAGAGACCATACAGACCATAGAGATCGGATACATCACCATAGAGACCATAGAGACCCATAGGGACCATAGAGACCATAGAGACCATATAGACCATAGAGACCCATAGAGACCATAGAGACCATAGAGATCGGATACATCACCATAGAGACCATAGAGACCCATAGGGACCATAGAGACCATAGAGACCCATAGAGACCATAGAGACCCATAGAGACCCGTAGAGACCATAGAGAACATAGAGATCGGATACATCACCATAGAGAACACAGAGACCATAGAGACCCATAGAGACCATAGAGACCCATAGAGACCATAGAGACCATTGAGACTGGATACATCACCATAGAGACCATAGAGACCGGATACATCACCATAGAGACCGTAGAGACCCATAGGGACCATAGAGACCATACAGACCATAGAAACCCATAGAGACCCATAGAGACCATAGAAACCATAGAGATCGGATTCATCACCATAGAGACCATAGAGACCATAGAGACCATAGAAACCCATAGAGACCATAGAGACCGGATACATCACCATAGAGACCACAGAGACCCATAGGGACCATAGAGACCATAGAGACCATAAAGACCATAGAGATAGGATACATCACCATAGAGACGATAGAGACCCATAGGGACCATAGAGACCATAGAGACCATAGAGATCGGATTCATCACCATAGAGACCATAGAGACCATAGAGACCATAGAGACCATAGAGATCGGATACATCACCATAGAGACCCATAGGGACCCATAGAGACCATAGAGACCGGATACATCACCACAGAGACCATAGAGACCCATAGGGACCATAGAGACCATAGAGGCCATAGAGACCATAGAGACCATAGAGATCGGATACATAACCATAGAGACTATAGAGACGCATAGAGACCATAGAGATCGGATACATCACCATAGAGACCCGTAGAGACCATAGAGACTGTATACATTACCATAGAGACCACAGAGACCCATAGGGACCATAGAGACCATAGAGAGCCATAGAGACCATAGAGACCATAGAGACCCATAGAGACCATAGAGACCATAGAGATCAGATTCATCACCATAGAGAACATAGAGACCATAGAGACCATAGAAACCCATAGAGACCGGATACATCACCATAGAGACCACAGAGACCCATAGGGACCATAGAGACAATAGAGACCATAGAGATCGGATACATCACCATAGAGACCATAGAGACCCATAGAGACCATAGAGACCATAGAGACCCATAGAGACAATAGAGACCATAGAGATCGAATACATCACCATAGAGACCACAGAGGCCATAGAGACCCATAGAGACCATAGAGACCCATAGAGACCATAGAGACCCATAGAGACCATAGAGACCATTGAGATTGGATACATCACCATAGAGACCATAGAGACCGGATACATCACCATAGAGACCGTAGAGACCCATAGGGACCATAGAGAGCATACAGACCATAGAAACCCATAGAGACCCATAGAGACCATAGAGACCATAGAGATCGGATTCATCACCATAGAGACCATAGGGACCATAGAGACCATAGAGATGGGATACATCACCATAGAGACCCATAGAGACCATAGAGATCATAGAGACCCATAGAGACCATAGAGACCATAGAGATCGGATTCATCACCATAGAGACCATAGAGACCATAGAGACCATAGAAACCCATAGAGACCATAGAGACCGGATACATCACCATAGAGACCACAGAGACCCATAGAGACCATAGAGACCCATAGAGACCATAGAGACCCTAGAGACCATAGACATCGGATACATCACCATAGACACCATAGAGACCATAGAGACCATAGTGACCCATAGAGACCATAGAGACCATAGAGATGGGATACATCACCATAGAGACCATAGAGACCCATAGGGACCATACAGACCATAGAGACCCATAGAGAACATAGAGACCATAGAGATCGAATACATCACCATAGAGACTATAGAGACCCATAAAGACCCATAGAGACGCATAGAGAACATAGAGACCATAGAGATCGAATACATCACCATAGAGACTATAGAGACCCATAGAGACCCATAGAGACCCATAGAGACCATAGAGACCATAGAGACCCATAGAGACCATAGAGACCATAGAGATCGGATAGATCACCATAGAGACCCATAGGGACCATAGAGACCCATAGGGACCATACAGACCATAGAGATCGGATACATCACCATAGAGACCATAGAGAACCATAGGGACCATAGAGACCATACGGACCGTAGAGGCCATAAAGACCCATAGAGACCATACAGACCATAGAGATCGGATACATCACCATAGAGACCATAGAGACCCATAGGGACCATAGAGACCATAGAGACCATAGAGATCGGATTCATCACCTTAGAGACCATAGAGACCATAGAGATCGGATACATCACCATAGAGACCCATAGGGACCCATAGAGACCATAGAGACCGGATACATCACCATAGAGACCATAGAGACCCATAGGGACCAGAGAGACCATAGAGGCCATAGAGACCATAGAGACCATAGAGATCGGATACATCACCATAGAGACTATAGAGACCCATAGAACATAGAGATCGGATACATCACCATAGAGACCCATAGAGACCATAGAGACTGTATACATTACCATAGAGACCACAGAGACCCATAGGGACCATAGAGACCATAGAGAGCCATAGAGACCATAGAGACCATAGAGACCCATAGAGACCATAGAGACCATAGAGATCAGATTCATCACCATAGAGAACATAGAGACCATAGAGACCATAGAAACCCATAGAGACCATAGAGACCGGATACATCACCATAGAGACCACAGAGACCCATAGGGACCATAGAGACAATAGAGACCATAGAGATCGGATACATCACCGTAGAGACCATAGAGACCCATAGAGACCATAGAGACCATAGAGACCCATAGAGACCATAGAGACCATAGAGATCGGATACATCACCATAGAGACCATAGAGACCCATAGGGACCATACAGACCATAGAGACCCATAGAGACCATAGAGATCGGATACATCACCATAGAGACCATAGAGACCCATAGGGACCATACAGAGCATAGAGACCCGTAGAGACCATAGAGACCATAGAGATCGGATACATCACCATAGAGACCATAGAGACCCATAGGGACCATAGAGACCATACAGTCCATAGAGACCATAGAGACCATAGAGACCCATAGAGACCCATAGAGACCATAGGGACCATAGAGATCGAATACATCACCATAGAGAACACAGAGACCATAGAGACCCATAGAGACCATAGAGACCCATAGAGACCATAGAGACCATTGAGACTGGATACATCACCATAGAGACCATAGAGACCGGATACATCACCATAGAGACCGTAGAGACCCATAGGGACCATAGAGACCATAAAGATCATAGAAACCCATAGAGACCCAGAGAGACCATAGAGACCATAGAGATCGGATTCATCACCATAGAGACCATAGAGACCATAGAGACCATAGAAACCCATAGAGACCATAGAGACCGGATACATCACCATAGAGACCACAGAGACCCATAGGGACCATAGAGACCATAGAGACCATAAAGACCATAGAGATAGGATACATCACCATAGAGACGATAGAGACCCATAGGGACCATAGAGACCATAGAGACCATAGAGATCAGATTCATCACCATAGAGAACATAGAGACCATAGAGACCATAGAAACCCATAGAGACCGGATACATCACCATAGAGACCACAGAGACCCATAGGGACCATAGAGACAATAGAGACCATAGAGATCGGATACATCACCATAGAGACCATAGAGACCCATAGAGACCATAGAGACCATAGAGACCCATAGAGACAATAGAGACCATAGAGATCGGATACATCACCATAGAGACCATAGAGACCCATAGAGACCATAGAGACCATAGAGATCGGATACATCACCATAGAGACTATAGAGACCCATAGACCATAGAGATCGGATACATCACCATAGAGACCCATAGAGACCACAGAGACCCATAGGGACCATAGAGACCATAGAGAGCCATAGAGACCATAGAGACCATAGAGACCCATAGAGACCATAGAGACCATAGAGATCAGATTCATCACCATAGAGAACATAGAGACCATAGAGACCATAGAAACCCATAGAGACCATAGAGACCGGATACATCACCATAGAGACCACAGAGACCCATAGGGACCATAGAGACAATAGAGACCATAGAGATCGGATACATCACCATAGAGACCGTAGAGACCCAAAGGGACCATAGAGACCATAGAGACCCATAGAGACCATAGAGACCATAGAGATCGGATACATCACCATAGAGACCATAGAGACCCATAGGGACCATACAGACCATAGAGACCCATAGAGACCATAGAGATCGGATACATCACCATAGAGACCATAGAGACCCATAGGGACCATACAGAGCATAGAGACCCGTAGAGACCATAGAGACCATAGAGATCGGATACATCACCATAGAGACCATAGAGACCCATAGGGACCATAGAGACCATACAGTCCATAGAGACCATAGAGACCACAGAGACCCATAGAGACCCATAGAGACCATAGAGACCATAGAGATCGAATACATCACCATAGAGAACACAGAGACCATAGAGACCCATAGAGACCATAGAGACCCATAGAGACCATAGAGACCATTGAGACCGGATACATCACCATAGAGACCGTAGAGACCCATAGGGACCATACAGAGCATAGAGACCCATAGAGACCATAGAGACCATAGAGATCGGATACATCACCATAGAGACCATAGAGACCCATAGGGACCATACAGACCATAGAGACCCATAGAGACCATAGAGACCATAGAGGTCGGATACATCACCATAGAGACCATAGAGACCCATAGGGACCATAGAGACCATAGAGACCATAGAGATCGGATACATCACCATAGAGACCATACAGACCCATATGGACCATACAGACCATAGAGACCCATAGAGAACATAGAGACCATAGAGATCGAATACATCACCATAGAGACTATAGAGACCCATAGAGACCATAGAGACCCATAGAGACCCTTAGAGACCATAGAGATCGGATACATCACCACAGAGACCATAGAGACCCATAGGGACCATAGAGACGATAGAGACCCATAGAGACCATAGAGATCGGATACATCACCATAGAGGCCATAGAGACCCATAGGGACCATACAGACCATAGAGACCATAAAGACCATAGATATCGGATACATCACCATAGAGACCATAGAGACCCATAGGGACCATAGAGACCATACAGACCATAGAGACCATAAAGACCCATAGAGATCATACAGACTATAGAGATCGGATACATCACCATAGAGACCATAGAGACCCATAGGGACCATAGAGACCATAGAGACCATAGAGATCGGATTCATCACCATAGAGACCATAGAGACCATAGAGATCGGATACATCACCATAGAGACCCATAGGGACCCATAGAGACCATAGAGATCGAATACATCACCATAGAGAACACAGAGACCATAGAGACCCATAGAGACCATAGAGACCCATAGAGACCATAGAGACCATTGAGACTGGATACATCACCATAGAGACCATAGAGACCGGATACATCACCATAGAGACCGTAGAGACCCATAGGGACCATAGAGACCATACAGACCATAGAAACCCATAGAGACCCAGAGAGACCATAGAGACCATAGAGATCGGATTCATCACCATAGAGACCATAGAGACCATAGAGACCATAGAAACCCATAGAGACCATAGAGACCGGATACATCACCATAGAGACCACAGAGACCCATAGGGACCATAGAGACCATAGAGACCATAAAGACCATAGAGATAGGATACATCACCATAGAGACGATAGAGACCCATAGGGACCATAGAGACAATAGAGACCATAGAGATCGGATACATCACCATAGAGACCGTAGAGACCCAAAGGGACCATAGAGACCATAGAGACCCATAGAGACCATAGAGACCATAGAGATCGGATACATCACCATAGAGACCATAGAGACCCATAGGGACCATACAGACCATAGAGACCCATAGAGACCATAGAGATCGGATACATCACCATAGAGACCATAGAGACCCATAGGGACCATACAGAGCATAGAGACCCGTAGAGACCATAGAGACCATAGAGATCGGATACATCACCATAGAGACCATAGAGACCCATAGGGACCATAGAGACCATACAGTCCATAGAGACCATAGAGACCACAGAGACCCATAGAGACCCATAGAGACCATAGAGACCATAGAGATCGAATACATCACCATAGAGAACACAGAGACCATAGAGACCCATAGAGACCATAGAGACCCATAGAGACCATAGAGACCATTGAGACCGGATACATCACCATAGAGACCGTAGGGACCCATAGGGACCATACAGAGCATAGAGACCCATAGAGACCATAGAGACCATAGAGATCGGATACATCACCATAGAGACCATAGAGACCCATAGGGACCATACAGTCCATAGAGACCATAGAGACCCATAGAGACCCATAGAGACCATAGAGACCCATAGAGACCATAGAGACCCATAGAGACCATAGAGACCATTGAGATTGGATACATCACCATAGAGACCATAGAGACCGGATACATCACCATAGAGACCGTAGAGACCCATAGGGACCATAGAGACCATACAGACCATAGAAACCCATAGAGACCCATAGAGACCATAGAGACCATAGAGATCGGATTCATCACCATAGAGACCATAGAGACCATAGAGACCATAGAAACCCATAGAGACCATAGAGACGGGATACATCACCATAGAGACCACAGAGACCCATAGGGACCATAGAGACCATAGAGACCATAAAGACCATAGATATCGGATACATCACCATAGAGACCATAGAGACCCATAGGGACCATAGAGACCATAGAGACCCATAGAGAACATAGAGACCATAGAGATCGAATACATCACCATAGAGACTATAGAGACCCATACAGACCATAGAGACCATAGAGATGGGATGCATCACCATAGAGACCATAGAGACCCATAGAGACCATAGAGACCCATAGAGACCATATAGACCATAGAGATCGGATACATCACCATAGAGACCATAGAGACCCACAGAGATCGGATACATCACCATAGAGACCATAGAGACCCATAGGGACCATAGAGACCATACAGTCCATAGAGACCATAGAGACCATAGAGACCCATAGAGACCATAGAGATCGGATACATCACCATAGAGACCATACAGACCCATATGGACCATACAGACCATAGAGACCCATAGAGAACATAGAGACCATAGAGATCGAATACATCACCATAGAGACTATAGAGACCCATAGAGACCATAGAGACCCATAGAGACCATAGAGACCCTTAGAGACCATAGAGATCGGATACATCACCACAGAGACCATAGAGACCCATAGGGACCATAGAGACGATAGAGACCCATAGAGACCATAGAGATCGGATACATCACCATAGAGGCCATAGAGACCCATAGGGACCATACAGACCATAGAGACCATAAAGACCATAGATATCGGATACATCACCATAGAGACCATAGAGACCCATAGGGACCATAGAGACCATACAGACCATAGAGACCATAAAGACCCATAGAGATCATACAGACTATAGAGATCGGATACATCACCATAGAGACCATAGAGACCCATAGGGACCATAGAGACCCATAGACACCATAGAGACCGGATACATCACCATAGAGACCATAGAGACCCATAGGGACCATATAGACCATACAGACCATACAGACCATAGAGACCCATAGAGACCCATAGAGACCATAGAGATTGGATACATCACCATAGAGACCATAGAGACCCATAGGGACCATAGAGACCCATAGAGACCCATAGAGACCATAGAGACCCATAGAGACCATAGAGAACATAGAGATCGGATACATCACCATAGAGACCTCAGAGACACATAGGGACCATAGAGACCATAGAGACCCATAGAGACCATAGAGATCGGATACATCACCATAGAGACCATAGAGACCCATAGAGACCATAGAGACCCATAGAGACCATAGAGACCCATAGAGACCATAGAGACCATAGAGATCGGATACATCACCATAGAGACCCATAGGGACCATAGAGACCATAGAGACCCATAGAGACCATAGAGATCGGATTCATCACCATAGAGACTATAGAGACCCATAGAGACCATAGAGACCCATAGAGACCATAGAGACCATAGAGACCCATAGAGACCATAGAGACCATAGAGATCGGATACATCACCATAGAGACCATAGAGACCCATAGGGACCATAGAGACCATAGAGACCCATAGAGACCATAGAGACCAGAGAGACCCATAGGGACCATAGAGATCGGATACATCACCATAGAGACCATAGAGACCCATAGGGACCATACAGACCATAAAGACCCATAGAGACCATAGAGACCATAGCGGTCGAATACATCACCATAGAGACTATAGACACCCATAGAGACCATAGAGACCCATAGAGACCCATAGAGACCCTTAGAGACCATAGAGATCGGATACATCACCATAGAGACCATAGAGACCCATAGGGACCATAGAGACCCATAGAGATCGGATACATCACCATAGAGACCAATAGGGACCATACAGAGCATAGAGACCCATAGAGACCATAAAGACCATAGATATCGGATACATCACCATAGAGACCATAGAGACCCATAGGGACCATAGAGACCATACAGACCATAGAGACCATAGAGACCATAAAGACCCATAGAGACCATAGAGAACATAGAGATCGGATACATCACCATAGAGACCTCAGAGACACATAGGGACCATAGAGACCATAGAGACCCATAGAGATCATAGAGATCGGATACATCACCATAGAGACCATAGAGACCCATAGAGACCATAGAGACCCATAGAGACCATAGAGACCATAGAGATCGGATACATCACCATAGAGACCCATAGGGACCATAGAGACCATAGAGACCCATAGAGACCATAGAGATCGGATTCATCACCATAGAGACTATAGAGACCCATAGAGACCATAGAGACCCATAGAGACCATAGAGACCATAGAGACCAATAGAGACCATAGAGACCATAGAGATCGGATACATCACCATAGAGACCATAGAGACCCATAGGGACCATAGAGACCATAGAGACCCATAGAGACCATAGAGACCAGAGAGACCCATAGGGACCCATAGAGACCATAGAGATCGGATACATCACCATAGAGACCATAGAGACCCATAGGGACCATACAGACCATAAAGACCCATAGAGACCATAGAGACCATAGCGGTCGAATACATCACCATAGAGACTATAGACACCCATAGAGACCATAGAGACCCATAGAGACCCATAGAGACCCTTAGAGACCATAGAGATCGGATACATCACCATAGAGACCATAGAGACCCATAGGGACCATAGAGACCCATAGAGATCGGATACATCACCATAGAGACCAATAGGGACCATACAGAGCATAGAGACCCATAGAGACCATAAAGACCATAGATATCGGATACATCACCATAGAGACCATAGAGACCCATAGGGACCATAGAGACCATACAGACCATAGAGACCATAGAGACCATAAAGACCCATAGAGACCATACAGACCATAGAGATCGGATACATCACCATAGAGACCATAGAGACCCATAGGGACCATAGAGACCATAGAGACCATAGAGACCCATAGAAACGATAGAGACCGGATACACCACCATAGAGACCATAGAGACCCATAGGGACCAGAGAGACCATACAGACCATCGAGACCATAGAGTCCATAGACACCCATAGGGACCATACAGACCATAGAGACCCATAGAGACCATAGAGACCATAGAGATCGAATACATCACCATAGAGACTACAGAGACCCATAGAGACCCATAGAGACCCATAGAGACCATAGAGACCATAGAGACCCATAGAGACCATAGCGACCATAGAGATCGGATGCATCACCATAGAGACCATAGAGACCCATAGGGACCATAGAGACCGTAGAGATCGGATACATCACCATAGAGACCATAGAGACCCATAGGGACCATAGAGACCATAGAGACCATAGAGACAATAGAGACCATAAAGACCCATAGAGACCATAAAGACCAATAGAGACCATACAGACCATAGAGATCGGATACATCACCATAGAGACCATAGAGACCCATAGGGACCATAGAGACCATAGAGACCATATAGACCATAGAGACCCATAGAGACCATAGAGACCATAGAGATCGGATACATCACCATAGAGACCATAGAGACCCATAGGGACCATAGAGACCATAGAGACCCATAGAGACCATAGAGACCCATAGAGACCCGTAGAGACCATAGAGAACATAGAGATCGGATACATCACCATAGAGAACACAGAGACCATAGAGACCCATAGGGACCATAGAGACCCATAGAGACCATAGAGACCATTGAGACTGGATACATCACCATAGAGACCATAGAGACCGGATACATCACCATAGAGACCGTAGAGACCCATAGGGACCATAGAGACCATACAGACTATAGAAACCCATAGAGACCCATAGAGACCATAGAAACCATAGAGATCGGATTCATCACCATAGAGACCATAGAGACCATAGAGACCATAGAAACCCATAGAGACCATAGAGACCGGATACATCACCATAGAGACCACAGAGACCCATAGGGACCATAGAGACCATAGAGACCATAAAGACCATAGAGATAGGATACATCACCATAGAGACGATAGAGACCCATAGGGACCATAGAGACCATAGAGACCATAGAGATCGGATTCATCACCATAGAGACCATAGAGACCATAGAGACCATAGAGATCGGATACATCACCATAGAGACCCATAGGGACCCATAGAGACCATAGAGACCGGATTCATCACCACAGAGACCATAGAGACCCATAGGGACCATAGAGACCATAGAGGCCATAGAGACCATAGAGACCATAGAGATCGGATACATAACCATAGAGACTATAGAGACGCATAGAGACCATAGAGATCGGATACATCACCATAGAGACCCGTAGAGACCATAGAGACTGTATACATTACCATAGAGACCACAGAGACCCATAGGGACCATAGAGACCATAGAGAGCCATAGAGACCATAGAGACCATAGAGACCCATAGAGACCATAGAGACCATAGAGATCAGATTCATCACCATAGAGAACATAGAGACCATAGAGACCATAGAAACCCATAGAGACCGGATACATCACCATAGAGACCACAGAGACCCATAGGGACCATAGAGACAATAGAGACCATAGAGATCGGATACATCACCATAGAGACCATAGAGACCCATAGAGACCATAGAGACCATAGAGACCCATAGAGACAATAGAGACCATAGAGATCGAATACATCACCATAGAGACCACAGAGGCCATAGAGACCCATAGAGACCATAGAGACCCATAGAGACCATAGAGACCCATAGAGACCATAGAGACCATTGAGATTGGATACATCACCATAGAGACCATAGAGACCGGATACATCACCATAGAGACCGTAGAGACCCATAGGGACCATAGAGAGCATACAGACCATAGAAACCCATAGAGACCCATAGAGACCATAGAGACCATAGAGATCGGATTCATCACCATAGAGACCATAGGGACCATAGAGACCATAGAGATGGGATACATCACCATAGAGACCCATAGAGACCATAGAGATCATAGAGACCCATAGAGACCATAGAGACCATAGAGATCGGATTCATCACCATAGAGACCATAGAGACCATAGAGACCATAGAAACCCATAGAGACCATAGAGACCGGATACATCACCATAGAGACCACAGAGACCCATAGAGACCATAGAGACCCATAGAGACCATAGAGACCCTAGAGACCATAGACATCGGATACATCACCATAGACACCATAGAGACCATAGAGACCATAGTGACCCATAGAGACCATAGAGACCATAGAGATGGGATACATCACCATAGAGACCATAGAGACCCATAGGGACCATACAGACCATAGAGACCCATAGAGAACATAGAGACCATAGAGATCGAATACATCACCATAGAGACTATAGAGACCCATAAAGACCCATAGAGACGCATAGAGAACATAGAGACCATAGAGATCGAATACATCACCATAGAGACTATAGAGACCCATAGAGACCCATAGAGACCCATAGAGACCATAGAGACCATAGAGACCCATAGAGACCATAGAGACCATAGAGATCGGATAGATCACCATAGAGACCCATAGGGACCATAGAGACCCATAGGGACCATACAGACCATAGAGATCGGATACATCACCATAGAGACCATAGAGAACCATAGGGACCATAGAGACCATACGGACCGTAGAGGCCATAAAGACCCATAGAGACCATACAGACCATAGAGATCGGATACATCACCATAGAGACCATAGAGACCCATAGGGACCATAGAGACCATAGAGACCATAGAGATCGGATTCATCACCATAGAGACCATAGAGACCATAGAGATCGGATACATCACCATAGAGACCCATAGGGACCCATAGAGACCATAGAGACCGGATACATCACCATAGAGACCATAGAGACCCATAGGGACCATAGAGACCATAGAGGCCATAGAGACCATAGAGACCATAGAGATCGGATACATCACCATAGAGACTATAGAGACCCATAGAACATAGAGATCGGATACATCACCATAGAGACCCATAGAGACCATAGAGACTGTATACATTACCATAGAGACCACAGAGACCCATAGGGACCATAGAGACCATAGAGAGCCATAGAGACCATAGAGACCATAGAGACCCATAGAGACCATAGAGACCATAGAGATCAGATTCATCACCATAGAGAACATAGAGACCATAGAGACCATAGAAACCCATAGAGACCATAGAGACCGGATACATCACCATAGAGACCACAGAGACCCATAGGGACCATAGAGACAATAGAGACCATAGAGATCGGATACATCACCGTAGAGACCATAGAGACCCATAGAGACCATAGAGACCATAGAGACCCATAGAGACCATAGAGACCATAGAGATCGGATACATCACCATAGAGACCATAGAGACCCATAGGGACCATACAGACCATAGAGACCCATAGAGACCATAGAGATCGGATACATCACCATAGAGACCATAGAGACCCATAGGGACCATACAGAGCATAGAGACCCGTAGAGACCATAGAGACCATAGAGATCGGATACATCACCATAGAGACCATAGAGACCCATAGGGACCATAGAGACCATACAGTCCATAGAGACCATAGAGACCATAGAGACCCATAGAGACCCATAGAGACCATAGAGACCATAGAGATCGAATACATCACCATAGAGAACACAGAGACCATAGAGACCCATAGAGACCATAGAGACCCATAGAGACCATAGAGACCATTGAGACTGGATACATCACCATAGAGACCATAGAGACCGGATACATCACCATAGAGACCGTAGAGACCCATAGGGACCATAGAGACCATACAGATCATAGAAACCCATAGAGACCCAGAGAGACCATAGAGACCATAGAGATCGGATTCATCACCATAGAGACCATAGAGACCATAGAGACCATAGAAACCCATAGAGACCATAGAGACCGGATACATCACCATAGAGACCACAGAGACCCATAGGGACCATAGAGACCATAGAGACCATAAAGACCATAGAGATAGGATACATCACCATAGAGACGATAGAGACCCATAGGGACCATAGAGACCATAGAGACCATAGAGATCAGATTCATCACCATAGAGAACATAGAGACCATAGAGACCATAGAAACCCATAGAGACCGGATACATCACCATAGAGACCACAGAGACCCATAGGGACCATAGAGACAATAGAGACCATAGAGATCGGATACATCACCATAGAGACCATAGAGACCCATAGAGACCATAGAGACCATAGAGACCCATAGAGACAATAGAGACCATAGAGATCGGATACATCACCATAGAGACCATAGAGACCCATAGAGACCATAGAGACCATAGAGATCGGATACATCACCATAGAGACTATAGAGACCCATAGACCATAGAGATCGGATACATCACCATAGAGACCCATAGAGACCACAGAGACCCATAGGGACCATAGAGACCATAGAGAGCCATAGAGACCATAGAGACCATAGAGACCCATAGAGACCATAGAGACCATAGAGATCAGATTCATCACCATAGAGAACATAGAGACCATAGAGACCATAGAAACCCATAGAGACCATAGAGACCGGATACATCACCATAGAGACCACAGAGACCCATAGGGACCATAGAGACAATAGAGACCATAGAGATCGGATACATCACCATAGAGACCGTAGAGACCCAAAGGGACCATAGAGACCATAGAGACCCATAGAGACCATAGAGACCATAGAGATCGGATACATCACCATAGAGACCATAGAGACCCATAGGGACCATACAGACCATAGAGACCCATAGAGACCATAGAGATCGGATACATCACCATAGAGACCATAGAGACCCATAGGGACCATACAGAGCATAGAGACCCGTAGAGACCATAGAGACCATAGAGATCGGATACATCACCATAGAGACCATAGAGACCCATAGGGACCATAGAGACCATAGAGTCCATAGAGACCATAGAGACCACAGAGACCCATAGAGACCCATAGAGACCATAGAGACCATAGAGATCGAATACATCACCATAGAGAACACAGAGACCATAGAGACCCATAGAGACCATAGAGACCCATAGAGACCATAGAGACCATTGAGACCGGATACATCACCATAGAGACCGTAGAGACCCATAGGGACCATACAGAGCATAGAGACCCATAGAGACCATAGAGACCATAGAGATCGGATACATCACCATAGAGACCATAGAGACCCATAGGGACCATACAGACCATAGAGACCCATAGAGACCATAGAGACCATAGAGGTCGGATACATCACCATAGAGACCATAGAGACCCATAGGGACCATAGAGACCATAGAGACCATAGAGATCGGATACATCACCATAGAGACCATACAGACCCATATGGACCATACAGACCATAGAGACCCATAGAGAACATAGAGACCATAGAGATCGAATACATCACCATAGAGACTATAGAGACCCATAGAGACCATAGAGACCCATAGAGACCATAGAGACCCTTAGAGACCATAGAGATCGGATACATCACCACAGAGACCATAGAGACCCATAGGGACCATAGAGACGATAGAGACCCATAGAGACCATAGAGATCGGATACATCACCATAGAGGCCATAGAGACCCATAGGGACCATACAGACCATAGAGACCATAAAGACCATAGATATCGGATACATCACCATAGAGACCATAGAGACCCATAGGGACCATAGAGACCATACAGACCATAGAGACCATAAAGACCCATAGAGATCATACAGACTATAGAGATCGGATACATCACCATAGAGACCATAGAGACCCATAGGGACCATAGAGACCCATAGACACCATAGAGACCGGATACATCACCATAGAGACCATAGAGACCCATAGGGACCATATAGACCATACAGACCATAGAGACCATAGAGACCATAAAGACCCATAGAGACCATAGAGATCGGATACATCACCATAGAGACCATAGAGACGATAGAGACCCATAGAGACCATAGAGATCGGATACATCACCATAGAGACCATAAAGACCCATAGGGACCATACAGACCATAGAGACCCATAGAGACCCATAGAGACCATAGAGATTGGATACATCACCATAGAGACCATAGAGACCCATAGGGACCATAGAGACCCATAGAGACCATAGAGACCCATAGAGACCATAGAGAACATAGAGATCGGATACATCACCATAGAGACCTCAGAGACACATAGGGACCATAGAGACCATAGAGACCCATAGAGACCATAGAGATCGGATACATCACCATAGAGACCATAGAGACCCATAGAGACCATAGAGACCCATAGAGACCATAGAGACCCATAGAGACCATAGAGACCATAGAGATCGGATACATCACCATAGAGACCCATAGGGACCATAGAGACCATAGAGACCCATAGAGACCATAGAGATCGGATTCATCACCATAGAGACTATAGAGACCCATAGAGACCATAGAGACCCATAGAGACCATAGAGACCATAGAGACCCATAGAGACCATAGAGACCATAGAGATCGGATACATCACCATAGAGACCATAGAGACCCATAGGGACCATAGAGACCATAGAGACCCATAGAGACCATAGAGACCAGAGAGACCCATAGGGACCCATAGAGACCATAGAGATCGGATACATCACCATAGAGACCATAGAGACCCATAGGGACCATAGAGACCATAGAGACCATAGAGATCGGATACATCACCATAGAGACCATACAGACCCATATGGACCATACAGACCATAGAGACCCATAGAGAACATAGAGACCATAGAGATCGAATACATCACCATAGAGACTATAGAGACCCATAGAGACCATAGAGACCCATAGAGACCATAGAGACCCTTAGAGACCATAGAGATCGGATACATCACCACAGAGACCATAGAGACCCATAGGGACCATAGAGACGATAGAGACCCATAGAGACCATAGATATCGGATACATCACCATAGAGGCCATAGAGACCCATAGGGACCATACAGACCATAGAGACCATAAAGACCATAGATATCGGATACATCACCATAGAGACCATAGAGACCCATAGGGACCATAGAGACCATACAGACCATAGAGACTATAAAGACCCATAGAGATCATACAGACTATAGAGATCGGATACATCACCATAGAGACCATAGAGACCCATAGGGACCATAGAGACCCATAGACACCATAGAGACCGGATACATCACCATAGAGACCATAGAGACCCATAGGGACCATATAGACCATACAGACCATAGAGACCATAGAGACCATAAAGACCCATAGAGACCATAGAGATCGGATACATCACCATAGAGACCATAGAGACCCATAGAGACCATAGAGATCGGATACATCACCATAGAGACCATAAAGACCCATAGGGACCATACAGACCATAGAGACCCATAGAGACCCATAGAGACCATAGAGATTGGATACATCACCATAGAGACCATAGAGACCCATAGGGACCATAGAGACCCATAGAGACCCATAGAGACCATAGAGACCCATAGAGACCATAGAGAACATAGAGATCGGATACATCACCATAGAGACCTCAGAGACACATAGGGACCATAGAGACCATAGAGACCCATAGAGACCATAGAGATCGGATACATCACCATAGAGACCATAGAGACCCATAGAGACCATAGAGACCCATAGAGACCATAGAGATCGGATTCATCACCATAGAGACTATAGAGACCCATAGAGACCATAGAGACCCATAGAGACCATAGAGACCATAGAGACCCATAGAGACCATAGAGACCATAGAGATCGGATACATCACCATAGAGACCATAGAGACCCATAGGGACCATAGAGACCATAGAGACCCATAGAGACCATAGAGACCAGAGAGACCCATAGGGACCCATAGAGACCATAGAGATCGGATACATCACCATAGAGACCATAGAGACCCATAGGGACCATACAGACCATAAAGACCCATAGAGACCATAGAGACCATAGCGGTCGAATACATCACCATAGAGACTATAGACACCCATAGAGACCATAGAGACCCATAGAGACCCATAGAGACCCTTAGAGACCATAGAGATCGGATACATCACCATAGAGACCATAGAGACCCATAGGGACCATAGAGACCCATAGAGATCGGATACATCACCATAGAGACCAATAGGGACCATACAGAGCATAGAGACCCATAGAGACCATAAAGACCATAGATATCGGATACATCACCATAGAGACCATAGAGACCCATAGGGACCATAGAGACCATACAGACCATAGAGACCATAGAGACCATAAAGACCCATAGAGACCATACAGACCATAGAGATCGGATACATCACCATAGAGACCATAGAGACCCATAGGGACCATAGAGACCATAGAGACCATAGAGACCCATAGAAACGATAGAGACCGGATACACCACCATAGAGACCATAGAGACCCATAGGGACCAGAGAGACCATACAGACCATCGAGACCATAGAGTCCATAGACACCCATAGGGACCATACAGACCATAGAGACCCATAGAGACCATAGAGACCATAGAGATCGAATACATCACCATAGAGACTACAGAGACCCATAGAGACCCATAGAGACCCATAGAGACCATAGAGACCATAGAGACCCATAGAGACCATAGCGACCATAGAGATCGGATGCATCACCATAGAGACCATAGAGACCCATAGGGACCATAGAGACCGTAGAGATCGGATACATCACCATAGAGACCATAGAGACCCATAGGGACCATAGAGACCATAGAGACCATAGAGACAATAGAGACCATAAAGACCCATAGAGACCATAAAGACCAATAGAGACCATACAGACCATAGAGATCGGATACATCACCATAGAGACCATAGAGACCCATAGGGACCATAGAGACCATATAGACCATAGAGACCCATAGAGACCATAGAGACCATAGAGATCGGATACATCACCATAGAGACCATAGAGACCCATAGGGACCATAGAGACCATAGAGACCCATAGAGACCATAGAGACCCATAGAGACCCGTAGAGACCATAGAGAACATAGAGATCGGATACATCACCATAGAGAACACAGAGACCATAGAGACCCATAGAGACCATAGAGACCCATAGAGACCATAGAGACCATTGAGACTGGATACATCACCATAGAGACCATAGAGACCGGATACATCACCATAGAGACCGTAGAGACCCATAGGGACCATAGAGACCATACAGACCATAGAAACCCATAGAGACCCATAGAGACCATAGAAACCATAGAGATCGGATTCATCACCATAGAGACCATAGAGACCATAGAGACCATAGAAACCCATAGAGACCATAGAGACCGGATACATCACCATGGAGACCACAGAGACCCATAGGGACCATAGAGACCATAGAGACCATAAAGACCATAGAGATAGGATACATCACCATAGAGACGATAGAGACCCATAGGGACCATAGAGACCATAGAGACCATAGAGATCGGATTCATCACCATAGAGACCATAGAGACCATAGAGACCATAGAGACCATAGAGATCGGATACATCACCATAGAGACCCATAGGGACCCATAGAGACCATAGAGACCGGATACATCACCACAGAGACCATAGAGACCCATAGGGACCATAGAGACCATAGAGGCCATAGAGACCATAGAGACCATAGAGATCGGATACATCACCATAGAGACTATAGAGACGCATAGAGACCATAGAGATCGGATACATCACCATAGAGACCCGTAGAGACCATAGAGACTGTATACATTACCATAGAGACCACAGAGACCCATAGGGACCATAGAGACCATAGAGAGCCATAGAGACCATAGAGACCATAGAGACCCATAGAGACCATAGAGACCATAGAGATCAGATTCATCACCATAGAGAACATAGAGACCATAGAGACCATAGAAACCCATAGAGACCGGATACATCACCATAGAGACCACAGAGACCCATAGGGACCATAGAGACAATAGAGACCATAGAGATCGGATACATCACCATAGAGACCATAGAGACCCATAGAGACCATAGAGACCATAGAGACCCATAGAGACAATAGAGACCATAGAGATCGGATACATCACCATAGAGACCATAGAGACCCATAGAGACCATAGAGATCATAGAGATCGGATACATCACCATAGAGACTATAGAGACCCGTAGACCATAGAGATCGGATACATCACCATAGAGACCCATAGAGACCATAGAGACTGTATACATTACCATAGAGACCACAGAGACCCATAGGGACCATAGAGACCATAGAGAGCCATAGAGACCATAGAGACCATAGAGACCCATAGAGACCATAGAGACCATAGAGATCAGATTCATCACCATAGAGAACATAGAGACCATAGAGACCATAGAAACCCATAGAGACCATAGAGACCGGATACATCACCATAGAGACCACAGAGACCCATAGGGACCATAGAGACAATAGAGACCATAGAGATCGGATACATCACCATAGAGACCATAGAGACCCAAAGGGACCATAGAGACTCATAGAGACCATAGAGATCGGATACATCACCATAGAGACCATAGAGACCCATAGGGACCATACAGACCATAGAGACCCATAGAGACCATAGAGATCGGATACATCACCATAGAGACCATAGAGACCCATAGGGACCATACAGAGCATAGAGACCCGTAGAGACCATAGAGACCATAGAGATCGGATACATCACCATAGAGACCATAGAGACCCATAGGGACCATAGAGACCATACAGTCCATAGAGACCATAGAGACCATAGAGACCCATAGAGACCCATAGAGACCATAGAGACCATAGAGATCGAATACATCACCATAGAGAACACAGAGACCATAGAGACCCATAGGGACCATAGAGACCCATAGAGACCATAGAGACCGGATACATCACCATAGAGACCGTAGAGACCCATAGGGACCATAGGGACCATACAGACCATAGAAACCCATAGAGACCCATAGAGACCATAGAGACCATAGAGATCGGATTCATCACCATAGAGACCATAGAGACCATAGGGACCATAGAAACCCATAGAGACCATAGAGACCGGATACATCACCATAGAGACCACAGAGACCCATAGGGACCATAGAGACAATAGAGACCATAGAGATCGGATACATCACCATAGAGACCATAGAGACCCAAAGGGACCATAGAGACCCATAGAGACCATAGAGATCGGATACATCACCATAGAGACCATAGAGACCCATAGGGACCATACAGACCATACAGACCCATAGAGACCATAGAGATCGGATACATCACCATAGAGACCATAGAGACCCATAGGGACCATACAGAGCATAGAGACCCGTAGAGACCATAGAGACCATAGATATCGGATACATCACCATAGAGACCATAGAGACCCATAGGGACCATAGAGACCATACAGTCCATAGAGACCATAGAGACCATAGAGACCCATAGAGACCCATAGAGACCATAGAGACCATAGAGATCGAATACATCACCATAGAGAACACAGAGACCATAGAGACCCATAGAGACCATAGAGACCCATAGAGACCATAGAGACCATTGAGACCGGATACATCACCATAGAGACCGTAGAGACCCATAGAGACCGTAGAGACCCTTAGGGACCATAGAGACCATACAGACCATAGAAACCCATAGAGACCCATAGAGACCATAGAGACCATAGAGATCGGATTCATCACCATAGAGACCATAGAGACCATAGAGACCATAGAAACCCATAGAGACCATAGAGACCGGATACATCACCATAGAGACCACAGAGATCCATAGGGACCATAGAGACCATAGAGACCATAAAGACCATAGAGATCGGATACATCACCATAGAGACCATAGAGACCCATAGGGACCATAGAGACCATAGAGACACATAGAGACCATAGAGACTGTATACATCACCATAGAGACCCATAGGGACCATACAGACCCATAGAGACCATAAAGACCATAGATATCGGATACATCACCATAGAGACCATAGAGACCCAATGGGACCATAGAGACCATACAGACCATAGAGACCATAGAGACCATAAAGACCCATAGAGACCATACAGACCATAGAGATCGGATACATCACCATAGAGACCATAGAGACCCATAGGGACCATAGAGACCATAGAGACCATAGAGACCTCATACATCACCATAGAGACCATAGAGACCCATAGGAACCATAGAGACCATACAGACCATAGAGACCATAGAGACATAAAGACCCATAGAGACCATACAGACCATAGAGATCGGATACATCAACATAGAGACCATAGACACCCATAGGGACCATAGAGACCATAGAGACCATAGAGACCATAGAGACCCATAGAGACCATAGAGACCATAGAGATCGGATACATCACCATAGAGACTATAGAGACCCATAGAGACCATAGAGATCGGATACATCACCATAGAGACCCATAGGGACTATAGATACCATAGAGACCATAGAGACTGTATACATCATCATAGAGACCACAGAGACCCATAGGGACCATAGAGACCGTAGACACTCATAGAGACCATAGAGATCGGATACATCACCATAGAGACCATAGAGACCATAGAGACCATAGAAAACCATAGAGACCTTAGAGACTGTATACATCACCATAGAGACCACAGAGACCCATAGGGACCATAGAGACCATACAGACTCATAGAGACCATAGAGATCGGATACATCACCATAGAGACCATAGAGGCCATAGAGACCATAGAGAACATAGAGACCGGATACATCACCATAGTGACCATAGAGACCCATAGGGACCATACAGACCACAGAGACCCATAGAGACCATAGAGAACATAGAGATCGGATACATCACCATAGAGACCATAGAGACCCATAGGGACCATAGAGACCATAGAGACCCATAGAGACCATAGAGATCGGATACATCACCATAGAGACCCATAGGGACCATACAGACCATAGAGACCCATAGAGACCATAGAGACCATAGAGATCGAATACATCACCATAGAGACTATAGAGACCCATAGAGACCATAGAGACCCATAGAGACCATAGAGACCCATAGAGACCATAGAGACCATAGAGACCCATAGAGACCATAGAGACCATAGAGATCGGATACATCACCATAGAGACCATAGAGACCCATAGGGACCATAGAGACCCATAGAGACCATAGAGATCGGATACATCACCATAGAGACCATAGAGACCCATAGGGACCATAGAGACAATAGAGACCATAAAGACCCATAGAGACCATAAAGACCAATAGAGACCATACAGACATAGAGATCGGATACATCACCATAGAGACCATAGAGACCCATAGGGACCATTGAGACCATAGAGACCATAGAGACCATAGAGACCCATAGAGACCATAGAGACCATAGAGATCGGATACATCACCATAGAGACTATAGAGACCCATAGGGACCATAGAGACCCATAGAGACCATAGAGACCCATAGAGACCCGTAGAGACCATAGAGATCGGATACATCACCATAGAGACTATAGAGACCCATAGAGACCATAGAGATCGGATATATCACCATAGAGACCCATAGGGACTATAGATACCATAGAGACTATAGAGACTGTATACATCATCATAGAGACCACAGAGACCCATAGGGACCATAGAGACCATAGACACTCATAGAGACCATAGAGATCGGATACATCACCATAGAGACCATAGAGACCATAGAGACCATAGAAAACCATAGAGACCTTAGAGACTGTATACATCACCATAGAGACCACAGAGACCCATAGGGACCATAGAGACCATAGAGACTCATAGAGACCATAGAGATCGGATACATCACCATAGAGACCATAGAGGCCATAGAGACCATAGAGAACATAGAGACCATAGAGATCGGATACATCACCATAGAGACCATAGAGACCCATAGGGACCATACAGACCATAGAGACCCATAGAGACCATAGAGATCGGATACATCACCATAGAGACCATAGAGACCCATAGGGACCATACAGAGCATAGAGACCCGTAGAGACCATAGAGACCATAGAGATCGGATACATCACCATAGAGACCATAGAGACCCATAGGGACCATAGAGACCATACAGTCCATAGAGACGATAGAGACCATAGAGACCCATAGAGACCCATAGAGACCATAGAGACCATAGAGATCGAATACATCACCATAGAGAACACAGAGACCATAGAGACCCATAGAGACCATAGAGACCCATAGAGACCATAGAGACCGGATACATCACCATAGAGACCGTAGAGACCCATAGGGACCATAGAGACCATACAGACCATAGAAACCCATAGAGACCCATAGAGACCATAGAGACCATAGAGATCGGATTCATCACCATAGAGACCATAGAGACCATAGGGACCATAGAAACCCATAGAGACCATAGAGACCGGATACATCACCATAGAGACCACAGAGACCCATAGGGACCATAGAGACAATAGAGACCATAGAGATCGGATACATCACCATAGAGACCATAGAGACCCAAAGGGACCATAGAGACCCATAGAGACCATAGAGATCGGATACATCACCATAGAGACCATAGAGACCCATAGGGACCATACAGACCATACAGACCCATAGAGACCATAGAGATCGGATACATCACCATAGAGACCATAGAGACCCATAGGGACCATACAGAGCATAGAGACCCGTAGAGACCATAGAGACCATAGATATCGGATACATCACCATAGAGACCATAGAGACCCATAGGGACCATAGAGACCATACAGTCCATAGAGACCATAGAGACCATAGAGACCCATAGAGACCCATAGAGACCATAGAGACCATAGAGATCGAATACATCACCATAGAGAACACAGAGACCATAGAGACCCATAGAGACCATAGAGACCCATAGAGACCATAGAGACCATTGAGACCGGATACATCACCATAGAGACCGTAGAGACCCATAGAGACCGTAGAGACCCTTAGGGACCATAGAGACCATACAGACCATAGAAACCCATAGAGACCCATAGAGACCATAGAGACCATAGAGATCGGATTCATCACCATAGAGACCATAGAGACCATAGAGACCATAGAAACCCATAGAGACCATAGAGACCGGATACATCACCATAGAGACCACAGAGATCCATAGGGACCATAGAGACCATAGAGACCATAAAGACCATAGAGATCGGATACATCACCATAGAGACCATAGAGACCCATAGGGACCATAGAGACCATAGAGACACATAGAGACCATAGAGACTGTATACATCACCATAGAGACCCATAGGGACCATACAGACCCATAGAGACCATAAAGACCATAGATATCGGATACATCACCATAGAGACCATAGAGACCCAATGGGACCATAGAGACCATACAGACCATAGAGACCATAGAGACCATAAAGACCCATAGAGACCATACAGACCATAGAGATCGGATACATCACCATAGAGACCATAGAGACCCATAGGGACCATAGAGACCATAGAGACCATAGAGACCTCATACATCACCATAGAGACCATAGAGACCCATAGGAACCATAGAGACCATACAGACCATAGAGACCATAGAGACATAAAGACCCATAGAGACCATACAGACCATAGAGATCGGATACATCAACATAGAGACCATAGACACCCATAGGGACCATAGAGACCATAGAGACCATAGAGACCATAGAGACCCATAGAGACCATAGAGACCATAGAGATCGGATACATCACCATAGAGACTATAGAGACCCATAGAGACCATAGAGATCGGATACATCACCATAGAGACCCATAGGGACTATAGATACCATAGAGACCATAGAGACTGTATACATCATCATAGAGACCACAGAGACCCATAGGGACCATAGAGACCGTAGACACTCATAGAGACCATAGAGATCGGATACATCACCATAGAGACCATAGAGACCATAGAGACCATAGAAAACCATAGAGACCTTAGAGACTGTATACATCACCATAGAGACCACAGAGACCCATAGGGACCATAGAGACCATACAGACTCATAGAGACCATAGAGATCGGATACATCACCATAGAGACCATAGAGGCCATAGAGACCATAGAGAACATAGAGACCGGATACATCACCATAGTGACCATAGAGACCCATAGGGACCATACAGACCACAGAGACCCATAGAGACCATAGAGAACATAGAGATCGGATACATCACCATAGAGACCATAGAGACCCATAGGGACCATAGAGACCATAGAGACCCATAGAGACCATAGAGATCGGATACATCACCATAGAGACCCATAGGGACCATACAGACCATAGAGACCCATAGAGACCATAGAGACCATAGAGATCGAATACATCACCATAGAGACTATAGAGACCCATAGAGACCATAGAGACCCATAGAGACCATAGAGACCCATAGAGACCATAGAGACCATAGAGACCCATAGAGACCATAGAGACCATAGAGATCGGATACATCACCATAGAGACCATAGAGACCCATAGGGACCATAGAGACAATAGAGACCATAAAGACCCATAGAGACCATAAAGACCAATAGAGACCATACAGACATAGAGATCGGATACATCACCATAGAGACCATAGAGACCCATAGGGACCATTGAGACCATAGAGACCATAGAGACCATAGAGACCATAGAGATCGGATACATCACCATAGAGACTATAGAGACCCATAGGGACCATAGAGACCCATAGAGACCATAGAGACCCATAGAGACCCGTAGAGACCATAGAGATCGGATACATCACCATAGAGACTATAGAGACCCATAGAGACCATAGAGATCGGATATATCACCATAGAGACCCATAGGGACTATAGATACCATAGAGACCATAGAGACTGTATACATCATCATAGAGACCACAGAGACCCATAGGGACCATAGAGACCATAGACACTCATAGAGACCATAGAGATCGGATACATCACCATAGAGACCATAGAGACCATAGAGACCATAGAAAACCATAGAGACCTTAGAGACTGTATACATCACCATAGAGACCACAGAGACCCATAGGGACCATAGAGACCATAGAGACTCATAGAGACCATAGAGATCGGATACATCACCATAGAGACCATAGAGGCCATAGAGACCATAGAGAACATAGAGACCATAGAGATCGGATACATCACCATAGAGACCATAGAGACCCATAGGGACCATACAGACCATAGAGACCCATAGAGACCATAGAGATCGGATACATCACCATAGAGACCATAGAGACCCATAGGGACCATACAGAGCATAGAGACCCGTAGAGACCATAGAGACCATAGAGATCGGATACATCACCATAGAGACCATAGAGACCCATAGGGACCATAGAGACCATACAGTCCATAGAGACCATAGAGACCATAGAGACCCATAGAGACCCATAGAGACCATAGAGACCATAGAGATCGAATACATCACCATAGAGAACACAGAGACCATAGAGACCCATAGAGACCATAGAGACCCATAGAGACCATAGAGACCGGATACATCACCATAGAGACCGTAGAGACCCATAGGGACCATAGAGACCATACAGACCATAGAAACCCATAGAGACCCATAGAGACCATAGAGACCATAGAGATCGGATTCATCACCATAGAGACCATAGAGACCATAGGGACCATAGAAACCCATAGAGACCATAGAGACCGGATACATCACCATAGAGACCACAGAGACCCATAGGGACCATAGAGACAATAGAGACCATAGAGATCGGATACATCACCATAGAGACCATAGAGACCCAAAGGGACCATAGAGACCCATAGAGACCATAGAGATCGGATACATCACCATAGAGACCATAGAGACCCATAGGGACCATACAGACCATACAGACCCATAGAGACCATAGAGATCGGATACATCACCATAGAGACCATAGAGACCCATAGGGACCATACAGAGCATAGAGACCCGTAGAGACCATAGAGACCATAGATATCGGATACATCACCATAGAGACCATAGAGACCCATAGGGACCATAGAGACCATACAGTCCATAGAGACCATAGAGACCATAGAGACCCATAGAGACCCATAGAGACCATAGAGACCATAGAGATCGAATACATCACCATAGAGAACACAGAGACCATAGAGACCCATAGAGACCATAGAGACCCATAGAGACCATAGAGACCATTGAGACCGGATACATCACCATAGAGACCGTAGAGACCCATAGAGACCGTAGAGACCCTTAGGGACCATAGAGACCATACAGACCATAGAAACCCATAGAGACCCATAGAGACCATAGAGACCATAGAGATCGGATTCATCACCATAGAGACCATAGAGACCATAGAGACCATAGAAACCCATAGAGACCATAGAGACCGGATACATCACCATAGAGACCACAGAGATCCATAGGGACCATAGAGACCATAGAGACCATAAAGACCATAGAGATCGGATACATCACCATAGAGACCATAGAGACCCATAGGGACCATAGAGACCATAGAGACACATAGAGACCATAGAGACTGTATACATCACCATAGCGACCCATAGGGACCATACAGACCCATAGAGACCATAAAGACCATAGATATCGGATACATCACCATAGAGACCATAGAGACCCAATGGGACCATAGAGACCATACAGACCATAGAGACCATAGAGACCATAAAGACCCATAGAGACCATACAGACCATAGAGATCGGATACATCACCATAGAGACCATAGAGACCCATAGGGACCATAGAGACCATAGAGACCATAGAGACCTCATACATCACCATAGAGACCATAGAGACCCATAGGAACCATAGAGACCATACAGACCATAGAGACCATAGAGACATAAAGACCCATAGAGACCATACAGACCATAGAGATCGGATACATCAACATAGAGACCATAGACACCCATAGGGACCATAGAGACCATAGAGACCATAGAGACCATAGAGACCCATAGAGACCATAGAGACCATAGAGATCGGATACATCACCATAGAGACTATAGAGACCCATAGAGACCATAGAGATCGGATACATCACCATAGAGACCCATAGGGACTATAGATACCATAGAGACCATAGAGACTGTATACATCATCATAGAGACCACAGAGACCCATAGGGACCATAGAGACCGTAGACACTCATAGAGACCATAGAGATCGGATACATCACCATAGAGACCATAGAGACCATAGAGACCATAGAAAACCATAGAGACCTTAGAGACTGTATACATCACCATAGAGACCACAGAGACCCATAGGGACCATAGAGACCATACAGACTCATAGAGACCATAGAGATCGGATACATCACCATAGAGACCATAGAGGCCATAGAGACCATAGAGAACATAGAGACCGGATACATCACCATAGTGACCATAGAGACCCATAGGGACCATACAGACCACAGAGACCCATAGAGACCATAGAGAACATAGAGATCGGATACATCACCATAGAGACCATAGAGACCCATAGGGACCATAGAGACCATAGAGACCCATAGAGACCATAGAGATCGGATACATCACCATAGAGACCCATAGGGACCATACAGACCATAGAGACCCATAGAGACCATAGAGACCATAGAGATCGAATACATCACCATAGAGACTATAGAGACCCATAGAGACCATAGAGACCCATAGAGACCATAGAGACCCATAGAGACCATAGAGACCATAGAGACCCATAGAGACCATAGAGACCATAGAGATCGGATACATCACCATAGAGACCATAGAGACCCATAGGGACCATAGAGACCCATAGAGACCATAGAGATCGGATACATCACCATAGAGACCATAGAGACCCATAGGGACCATAGAGACAATAGAGACCATAAAGACCCATAGAGACCATAAAGACCAATAGAGACCATACAGACATAGAGATCGGATACATCACCATAGAGACCATAGAGACCCATAGGGACCATTGAGACCATAGAGACCATAGAGACCATAGAGACCCATAGAGACCATAGAGACCATAGAGATCGGATACATCACCATAGAGACTATAGAGACCCATAGGGACCATAGAGACCCATAGAGACCATAGAGACCCATAGAGACCCGTAGAGACCATAGAGATCGGATACATCACCATAGAGACTATAGAGACCCATAGAGACCATAGAGATCGGATATATCACCATAGAGACCCATAGGGACTATAGATACCATAGAGACCATAGAGACTGTATACATCATCATAGAGACCACAGAGACCCATAGGGACCATAGAGACCATAGACACTCATAGAGACCATAGAGATCGGATACATCACCATAGAGACCATAGAGACCATAGAGACCATAGAAAACCATAGAGACCTTAGAGACTGTATACATCACCATAGAGACCACAGAGACCCATAGGGACCATAGAGACCATAGAGACTCATAGAGACCATAGAGATCGGATACATCACCATAGAGACCATAGAGGCCATAGAGACCATAGAGAACATAGAGACCGGATACATCACCATAGTGACCATAGAGACCCATAGGGACCATACAGACCACAGAGACCCATAGAGACCATAGAGAACATAGAGATCGGATACATCACCATAGAGACCATCGAGACCCATAGGGACCATAGAGACCATAGAGACCCATAGAGACCATAGAGATCGGATACATCACCATAGAGACCCATAGAGACCGGATACATCACCATAGAGACCCATAGGGACCTTAGAGACCCATAGAGACCATAGAGATCGGATACATCACCATAGAGACCATAGAGACCCATAGGGACCATAGAGACAATAGAGACCATAAAGACCCATAGAGACCATAAAGACCAATAGAGACCATACAGACATAGAGATCGGATACATCACCATAGAGACCATAGAGACCCATAGGGACCATTGAGACCATAGAGACCATAGAGACCATAGAGACCCATAGAGACCATAGAGACCATAGAGATCGGATACATCACCATAGAGACCCATAGGGACCATAGAGACCATAGAGACCATAGAGACCCATAGAGACCATAGAGACCATAGAGATCGGATACATCACCATAGAGACTATAGAGACCCATAGAGACCATAGAGATCGGATACATCACCATAGAGACCCACAGGGACTATAGATACCATAGAGACCATAGAGACTGTATACATCATCATAGAGACCACAGAGACCCATAGGGACCATAGAGACCATAGACACTCATAGAGACCATAGAGATCGGATACATCACCATAGAGACCATAGAGACCCATAGAGACCATAGAGATCATAGAGATCGGATACATCACCATAGAGACTATAGAGACCCGTAGACCATAGAGATCGGATACATCACCATAGAGACCCATAGAGACCATAGAGACTGTATACATTACCATAGAGACCACAGAGACCCATAGGGACCATAGAGACCATAGAGAGCCATAGAGACCATAGAGACCATAGAGACCCATAGAGACCATAGAGACCATAGAGATCAGATTCATCACCATAGAGAACATAGAGACCATAGAGACCATAGAAACCCATAGAGACCATAGAGACCGGATACATCACCATAGAGACCACAGAGACCCATAGGGACCATAGAGACAATAGAGACCATAGAGATCGGATACATCACCATAGAGACCATAGAGACCCAAAGGGACCATAGAGACTCATAGAGACCATAGAGATCGGATACATCACCATAGAGACCATAGAGACCCATAGGGACCATACAGACCATAGAGACCCATAGAGACCATAGAGATCGGATACATCACCATAGAGACCATAGAGACCCATAGGGACCATACAGAGCATAGAGACCCGTAGAGACCATAGAGACCATAGAGATCGGATACATCACCATAGAGACCATAGAGACCCATAGGGACCATAGAGACCATACAGTCCATAGAGACCATAGAGACCATAGAGACCCATAGAGACCCATAGAGACCATAGAGACCATAGAGATCGAATACATCACCATAGAGAACACAGAGACCATAGAGACCCATAGAGACCATAGAGACCCATAGAGACCATAGAGACCGGATACATCACCATAGAGACCGTAGAGACCCATAGGGACCATAGAGACCATACAGACCATAGAAACCCATAGAGACCCATAGAGACCATAGAGACCATAGAGATCGGATTCATCACCATAGAGACCATAGAGACCATAGAGACCATAGAAACCCATAGAGACCATAGAGACCGGATACATCACCATAGAGACCACAGAGACCCATAGGGACCATAGAGACAATAGAGACCATAGAGATCGGATACATCACCATAGAGACCATAGAGACCCAAAGGGACCATAGAGACCCATAGAGACCATAGAGATCGGATACATCACCATAGAGACCATAGAGACCCATAGGGACCATACAGACCATACAGACCCATAGAGACCATAGAGATCGGATACATCACCATAGAGACCATAGAGACCCATAGGGACCATACAGAGCATAGAGACCCGTAGAGACCATAGAGACCATAGATATCGGATACATCACCATAGAGACCATAGAGACCCATAGGGACCATAGAGACCATACAGTCCATAGAGACCATAGAGACCATAGAGACCCATAGAGACCCATAGAGACCATAGAGACCATAGAGATCGAATACATCACCATAGAGAACACAGAGACCATAGAGACCCATAGAGACCATAGAGACCCATAGAGACCATAGAGACCATTGAGACCGGATACATCACCATAGAGACCGTAGAGACCCATAGAGACCGTAGAGACCCTTAGGGACCATAGAGACCATACAGACCATAGAAACCCATAGAGACCCATAGAGACCATAGAGACCATAGAGATCGGATTCATCACCATAGAGACCATAGAGACCATAGAGACCATAGAAACCCATAGAGACCATAGAGACCGGATACATCACCATAGAGACCACAGAGATCCATAGGGACCATAGAGACCATAGAGACCATAAAGACCATAGAGATCGGATACATCACCATAGAGACCATAGAGACCCATAGGGACCATAGAGACCATAGAGACACATAGAGACCATAGAGACTGTATACATCACCATAGAGACCCATAGGGACCATACAGACCCATAGAGACCATAAAGACCATAGATATCGGATACATCACCATAGAGACCATAGAGACCCAATGGGACCATAGAGACCATACAGACCATAGAGACCATAGAGACCATAAAGACCCATAGAGACCATACAGACCATAGAGATCGGATACATCACCATAGAGACCATAGAGACCCTTAGGGACCATAGAGACCATAGAGACCATAGAGACCTCATACATCACCATAGAGACCATAGAGACCCATAGGAACCATAGAGACCATACAGACCATAGAGACCATAGAGACATAAAGACCCATAGAGACCATACAGACCATAGAGATCGGATACATCAACATAGAGACCATAGACACCCATAGGGACCATAGAGACCATAGAGACCATAGAGACCATAGAGACCCATAGAGACCATAGAGACCATAGAGATCGGATACATCACCATAGAGACTATAGAGACCCATAGAGACCATAGAGATCGGATACATCACCATAGAGACCCATAGGGACTATAGATACCATAGAGACCATAGAGACTGTATACATCATCATAGAGACCACAGAGACCCATAGGGACCATAGAGACCGTAGACACTCATAGAGACCATAGAGATCGGATACATCACCATAGAGACCATAGAGACCATAGAGACCATAGAAAACCATAGAGACCTTAGAGACTGTATACATCACCATAGAGACCACAGAGACCCATAGGGACCATAGAGACCATACAGACTCATAGAGACCATAGAGATCGGATACATCACCATAGAGACCATAGAGGCCATAGAGACCATAGAGAACATAGAGACCGGATACATCACCATAGTGACCATAGAGACCCATAGGGACCATACAGACCACAGAGACCCATAGAGACCATAGAGAACATAGAGATCGGATACATCACCATAGAGACCATAGAGACCCATAGGGACCATAGAGACCATAGAGACCCATAGAGACCATAGAGATCGGATACATCACCATAGAGACCCATAGGGACCATACAGACCATAGAGACCCATAGAGACCATAGAGACCATAGAGATCGAATACATCACCATAGAGACTATAGAGACCCATAGAGACCATAGAGACCCATAGAGACCATAGAGACCCATAGAGACCATAGAGACCATAGAGACCCATAGAGACCATAGAGACCATAGAGATCGGATACATCACCATAGAGACCATAGAGACCCATAGGGACCATAGAGACCGATAGCGACCATAGAGATCGGATACATCACCATAGAGACCATAGAGACCCATAGGGACCATAGAGACAATAGAGACCATAAAGACCCATAGAGACCATAAAGACCAATAGAGACCATACAGACATAGAGATCGGATACATCACCATAGAGACCATAGAGACCCATAGGGACCATTGAGACCATAGAGACCATAGAGACCATAGAGACCCATAGAGACCATAGAGACCATAGAGATCGGATACATCACCATAGAGACTATAGAGACCCATAGGGACCATAGAGACCCATAGAGACCATAGAGACCCATAGAGACCCGTAGAGACCATAGAGATCGGATACATCACCATAGAGACTATAGAGACCCATAGAGACCATAGAGATCGGATATATCACCATAGAGACCCATAGGGACTATAGATACCATAGAGACCATAGAGACTGTATACATCATCATAGAGACCACAGAGACCCATAGGGACCATAGAGACCATAGACACTCATAGAGACCATAGAGATCGGATACATCACCATAGAGACCATAGAGACCATAGAGACCATAGAAAACCATAGAGACCTTAGAGACTGTATACATCACCATAGAGACCACAGAGACCCATAGGGACCATAGAGACCATAGAGACTCATAGAGACCATAGAGATCGGATACATCACCATAGAGACCATAGAGGCCATAGAGACCATAGAGAACATAGAGACCGGATACATCACCATAGTGACCATAGAGACCCATAGGGACCATACAGACCACAGAGACCCATAGAGACCATAGAGAACATAGAGATCGGATACATCACCATAGAGACCATCGAGACCCATAGGGACCATAGAGACCATAGAGACCCATAGAGACCATAGAGATCGGATACATCACCATAGAGACCCATAGAGACCGGATACATCACCATAGAGACCCATAGGGACCTTAGAGACCCATAGAGACCATAGAGATCGGATACATCACCATAGAGACCATAGAGACCCATAGGGACCATAGAGACAATAGAGACCATAAAGACCCATAGAGACCATAAAGACCAATAGAGACCATACAGACATAGAGATCGGATACATCACCATAGAGACCATAGAGACCCATAGGGACCATTGAGACCATAGAGACCATAGAGACCATAGAGACCCATAGAGACCATAGAGACCATAGAGATCGGATACATCACCATAGAGACCCATAGGGACCATAGAGACCATAGAGACCATAGAGACCCATAGAGACCATAGAGACCATAGAGATCGGATACATCACCATAGAGACTATAGAGACCCATAGAGACCATAGAGATCGGATACATCACCATAGAGACCCACAGGGACTATAGATACCATAGAGACCATAGAGACTGTATACATCATCATAGAGACCACAGAGACCCATAGGGACCATAGAGACCATAGACACTCATAGAGACCATAGAGATCGGATACATCACCATAGAGACCATAGAGACCATAGAGACCATAGAAAACCATAGAGACCTTAGAGACTGTATACATCACCATAGAGACCACAGAGACCCATAGGGACCATAGAGACCATAGAGACTCATAGAGACCATAGAGATCGGATACATCACCATAGAGACCATAGAGGCCATAGAGACCATAGAGAACATAGAGACCGGATACATCACCATAGTGACCATAGAGACCCATAGGGACCATACAGACCACAGAGACACATAGAGACCATAGAGAACATAGAGATCGGATACATCACCATAGAGACCATAGAGACCCATAGGGACCATAGAGACCATAGAGACCCATAGAGACCATAGAGATCGGATACATCACCATAGAGACCCATAGGGACCATACAGACCATAGAGACCCATAGAGACCATAGAGACCATAGAGATCGAATACATCACCATAGAGACTATAGAGACCCATAGAGACCATAGAGACCCATAGAGACCCATAGAGACCATAGAGACCATAGAGACCCATAGAGACCATAGAGACCGTAGAGATCGGATACATCACCATAGAGACCATAGAGACCCATAGGGACCCATAGAGACCATAGAGATCGGATACATCACCATAGAGACCATAGAGACCCATACAGACCATAGAGACAATAGAGACCATAAAGACCCATAGAGACCATAAAGACCAATAGAGACCATACAGACATAGAGATCGGATACATCACCATAGAGACCATAGAGACCCATAGGGACCATTGAGACCATAGAGACCATAGAGACCATAGAGACCCATAGAGACCATAGAGACCATAGAGATCGGATACATCACCATAGAGACTATAGAGACCCATAGGGACCATAGAGACCCATAGAGACCATAGAGACCCATAGAGACCCGTAGAGACCATAGAGAACATAGAGATCGGATACATCACCATACAGACCATAGAGACCATAGAGACCATAGAGACCATAGAGGTCGGATTCATCACCATAGAGGCCATAGAGACCATAGAGACCATAGAGATCGGATACATCACCATAGAGACTATAGAGACCCATAGAGACCATAGAGATCGGATACATCACCATAGAGACCCATAGAGACCATAGAGACTGTATACATTACCATAGAGACCACAGAGACCCATAGGGACCATAGAGACCATAGAGAGCCATAGAGACCATAGAGACCATAGAGACCCATAGAGACCATAGAGACCATAGAGATCAGATTCATCACCATAGAGAACATAGAGACCATAGAGACCAGAGAAACCCATAGAGACCATAGAGACCGGATACATCACCATAGAGACCACAGAGACCCATAGGGACCATAGAGACAATAGAGACTATAGAGATGGGATACATCACCATAGAGACCATAGAGACCCATAGAGACCATAGAGACCATAGAGACCCATAGAGACCATACAGACCATAGAGACCATAGAGACCATAGAGACCCATAGAGACCAGAGAGACCATAGAGACGCATAGAGACCATAGAGACCATAGAGATCGGATACATCACCATAGAGACCATAGAGACCCATAGGGACCATACAGACCATAGAGACCCATAGAGACCATAGAGATCGGATACATCACCATAGAGACCATAGAGCCCCATAGGGACCATAGAGACCATACAGTCCATAGAGACCATAGAGACCATAGAGACCCATAGACACCATAGAGATCGGATACATCACCATAGAGACCATAGAGACCCATAGGGACCATAGAGACCATAGAGACCCATAGAGACCATAGAGACCATAGAGGTCGGATACATCACCATAGAGACCATAGAGACCCATAGGGACCATAGAGACCATAGAGACCATAGAGATCGGATACATCACCATAGAGACCATACAGACCCATATGGACCATACAGACCATAGAGACCCATAGAGACCATAGAGACCATAGAGATCGAATACATCACCATAGAGACTATAGAGACCCATAGAGACCATAGAGACCATAGAGACTCATAGAGACCATAGAGACCCTTAGAGACCATAGAGATCGGATACATCACCATAGAGGCCATAGAGACCCATAGGGACCATACAGACCATAGAGACCATAAAGACCATAGATATCGGATACATCACCATAGAGACCATAGAGACCCATAGGGTCCATAGAGACCATACAGACCATAGAGACCATAAAGACCCATAGAGACCATACAGACTATAGAGATCGGATACATCACCATAGAGACCCATAGGGACCATAGAGACCCATAGACACCGGATACATCACCAGAGAGACCATAGAGACCCATAGGGACCATAGAGACCATACAGACGATAGAGACCATAGAGACCATAGAGACCCATAGAGACCATACAGACCATAGAGATCGGATACATCACCATAGAGACCATAGAGTTCCATAGGGACCATAGAAACCCACAGAGACCATAGAGACTGTATACATCACCATAGAGACCACAGAGACCCATAGGGACCATAGAGACCATAGAGACTCTTAGAGACCTTAGAGATCGGATACATCACCATAGAGAACATAGAGACCATAGAGACCATAGAGAACGGATACATCACCATAGAGACCATAGAGACCCATAGGGACCATACAGACCATAGAGACCCATAGAGACCATAGAGACCATACAGATCGGATTCACCACCATAGAGACCATAGAGATCGGATACATCACCATAGAGACCATAGAGACCCATAGGGACCATAGAGACCATACAGTCCATAGAGACCATAGAGACCATAGAGACCCATAGAGACCCATAGAGACCATAGAGACCATAGAGATCGAATACATCACCATAGAGAACACAGAGACCATAGAGACCCATAGAGACCATAGAGACCCATAGAGACCATAGAGACCGGATACATCACCATAGAGACCGTAGAGACCCATAGGGACCATAGAGACCATACAGACCATAGAAACCCATAGAGACCCATAGAGACCATAGAGACCATAGAGATCGGATTCATCACCATAGAGACCATAGAGACCATAGGGACCATAGAAACCCATAGAGACCATAGAGACCGGATACATCACCATAGAGACCACAGAGACCCATAGGGACCATAGAGACAATAGAGACCATAGAGATCGGATACATCACCATAGAGACCATAGAGACCCAAAGGGACCATAGAGACCCATAGAGACCATAGAGATCGGATACATCACCATAGAGACCATAGAGACCCATAGGGACCATACAGACCATACAGACCCATAGAGACCATAGAGATCGGATACATCACCATAGAGACCATAGAGACCCATAGGGACCATACAGAGCATAGAGACCCGTAGAGACCATAGAGACCATAGATATCGGATACATCACCATAGAGACCATAGAGACCCATAGGGACCATAGAGACCATACAGTCCATAGAGACCATAGAGACCATAGAGACCCATAGAGACCCATAGAGACCATAGAGACCATAGAGATCGAATACATCACCATAGAGAACACAGAGACCATAGAGACCCATAGAGACCATAGAGACCCATAGAGACCATAGAGACCATTGAGACCGGATACATCACCATAGAGACCGTAGAGACCCATAGAGACCGTAGAGACCCTTAGGGACCATAGAGACCATACAGACCATAGAAACCCATAGAGACCCATAGAGACCATAGAGACCATAGAGATCGGATTCATCACCATAGAGACCATAGAGACCATAGAGACCATAGAAACCCATAGAGACCATAGAGACCGGATACATCACCATAGAGACCACAGAGATCCATAGGGACCATAGAGACCATAGAGACCATAAAGACCATAGAGATCGGATACATCACCATAGAGACCATAGAGACCCATAGGGACCATAGAGACCATAGAGACACATAGAGACCATAGAGACTGTATACATCACCATAGCGACCCATAGGGACCATACAGACCCATAGAGACCATAAAGACCATAGATATCGGATACATCACCATAGAGACCATAGAGACCCAATGGGACCATAGAGACCATACAGACCATAGAGACCATAGAGACCATAAAGACCCATAGAGACCATACAGACCATAGAGATCGGATACATCACCATAGAGACCATAGAGACCCATAGGGACCATAGAGACCATAGAGACCATAGAGACCTCATACATCACCATAGAGACCATAGAGACCCATAGGAACCATAGAGACCATACAGACCATAGAGACCATAGAGACATAAAGACCCATAGAGACCATACAGACCATAGAGATCGGATACATCAACATAGAGACCATAGACACCCATAGGGACCATAGAGACCATAGAGACCATAGAGACCATAGAGACCCATAGAGACCATAGAGACCATAGAGATCGGATACATCACCATAGAGACTATAGAGACCCATAGAGACCATAGAGATCGGATACATCACCATAGAGACCCATAGGGACTATAGATACCATAGAGACCATAGAGACTGTATACATCATCATAGAGACCACAGAGACCCATAGGGACCATAGAGACCGTAGACACTCATAGAGACCATAGAGATCGGATACATCACCATAGAGACCATAGAGACCATAGAGACCATAGAAAACCATAGAGACCTTAGAGACTGTATACATCACCATAGAGACCACAGAGACCCATAGGGACCATAGAGACCATACAGACTCATAGAGACCATAGAGATCGGATACATCACCATAGAGACCATAGAGGCCATAGAGACCATAGAGAACATAGAGACCGGATACATCACCATAGTGACCATAGAGACCCATAGGGACCATACAGACCACAGAGACCCATAGAGACCATAGAGAACATAGAGATCGGATACATCACCATAGAGACCATAGAGACCCATAGGGACCATAGAGACCATAGAGACCCATAGAGACCATAGAGATCGGATACATCACCATAGAGACCCATAGGGACCATACAGACCATAGAGACCCATAGAGACCATAGAGACCATAGAGATCGAATACATCACCATAGAGACTATAGAGACCCATAGAGACCATAGAGACCCATAGAGACCATAGAGACCCATAGAGACCATAGAGACCATAGAGACCCATAGAGACCATAGAGACCATAGAGATCGGATACATCACCATAGAGACCATAGAGACCCATAGGGACCATAGAGACCCATAGAGACCATAGAGATCGGATACATCACCATAGAGACCATAGAGACCCATAGGGACCATAGAGACAATAGAGACCATAAAGACCCATAGAGACCATAAAGACCAATAGAGACCATACAGACATAGAGATCGGATACATCACCATAGAGACCATAGAGACCCATAGGGACCATTGAGACCATAGAGACCATAGAGACCATAGAGACCCATAGAGACCATAGAGACCATAGAGATCGGATACATCACCATAGAGACTATAGAGACCCATAGGGACCATAGAGACCCATAGAGACCATAGAGACCCATAGAGACCCGTAGAGACCATAGAGATCGGATACATCACCATAGAGACTATAGAGACCCATAGAGACCATAGAGATCGGATATATCACCATAGAGACCCATAGGGACTATAGATACCATAGAGACCATAGAGACTGTATACATCATCATAGAGACCACAGAGACCCATAGGGACCATAGAGACCATAGACACTCATAGAGACCATAGAGATCGGATACATCACCATAGAGACCATAGAGACCATAGAGACCATAGAAAACCATAGAGACCTTAGAGACTGTATACATCACCATAGAGACCACAGAGACCCATAGGGACCATAGAGACCATAGAGACTCATAGAGACCATAGAGATCGGATACATCACCATAGAGACCATAGAGGCCATAGAGACCATAGAGAACATAGAGACCGGATACATCACCATAGTGACCATAGAGACCCATAGGGACCATACAGACCACAGAGACCCATAGAGACCATAGAGAACATAGAGATCGGATACATCACCATAGAGACCATCGAGACCCATAGGGACCATAGAGACCATAGAGACCCATAGAGACCATAGAGATCGGATACATCACCATAGAGACCCATAGAGACCGGATACATCACCATAGAGACCCATAGGGACCTTAGAGACCCATAGAGACCATAGAGATCGGATACATCACCATAGAGACCATAGAGACCCATAGGGACCATAGAGACAATAGAGACCATAAAGACCCATAGAGACCATAAAGACCAATAGAGACCATACAGACATAGAGATCGGATACATCACCATAGAGACCATAGAGACCCATAGGGACCATTGAGACCATAGAGACCATAGAGACCATAGAGACCCATAGAGACCATAGAGACCATAGAGATCGGATACATCACCATAGAGACCCATAGGGACCATAGAGACCATAGAGACCATAGAGACCCATAGAGACCATAGAGACCATAGAGATCGGATACATCACCATAGAGACTATAGAGACCCATAGAGACCATAGAGATCGGATACATCACCATAGAGACCCACAGGGACTATAGATACCATAGAGACCATAGAGACTGTATACATCATCATAGAGACCACAGAGACCCATAGGGACCATAGAGACCATAGACACTCATAGAGACCATAGAGATCGGATACATCACCATAGAGACCATAGAGACCCATAGAGACCATAGAGATCATAGAGATCGGATACATCACCATAGAGACTATAGAGACCCGTAGACCATAGAGATCGGATACATCACCATAGAGACCCATAGAGACCATAGAGACTGTATACATTACCATAGAGACCACAGAGACCCATAGGGACCATAGAGACCATAGAGAGCCATAGAGACCATAGAGACCATAGAGACCCATAGAGACCATAGAGACCATAGAGATCAGATTCATCACCATAGAGAACATAGAGACCATAGAGACCATAGAAACCCATAGAGACCATAGAGACCGGATACATCACCATAGAGACCACAGAGACCCATAGGGACCATAGAGACAATAGAGACCATAGAGATCGGATACATCACCATAGAGACCATAGAGACCCAAAGGGACCATAGAGACTCATAGAGACCATAGAGATCGGATACATCACCATAGAGACCATAGAGACCCATAGGGACCATACAGACCATAGAGACCCATAGAGACCATAGAGATCGGATACATCACCATAGAGACCATAGAGACCCATAGGGACCATACAGAGCATAGAGACCCGTAGAGACCATAGAGACCATAGAGATCGGATACATCACCATAGAGACCATAGAGACCCATAGGGACCATAGAGACCATACAGTCCATAGAGACCATAGAGACCATAGAGACCCATAGAGACCCATAGAGACCATAGAGACCATAGAGATCGAATACATCACCATAGAGAACACAGAGACCATAGAGACCCATAGAGACCATAGAGACCCATAGAGACCATAGAGACCGGATACATCACCATAGAGACCGTAGAGACCCATAGGGACCATAGAGACCATACAGACCATAGAAACCCATAGAGACCCATAGAGACCATAGAGACCATAGAGATCGGATTCATCACCATAGAGACCATAGAGACCATAGAGACCATAGAAACCCATAGAGACCATAGAGACCGGATACATCACCATAGAGACCACAGAGACCCATAGGGACCATAGAGACAATAGAGACCATAGAGATCGGATACATCACCATAGAGACCATAGAGACCCAAAGGGACCATAGAGACCCATAGAGACCATAGAGATCGGATACATCACCATAGAGACCATAGAGACCCATAGGGACCATACAGACCATACAGACCCATAGAGACCATAGAGATCGGATACATCACCATAGAGACCATAGAGACCCATAGGGACCATACAGAGCATAGAGACCCGTAGAGACCATAGAGACCATAGATATCGGATACATCACCATAGAGACCATAGAGACCCATAGGGACCATAGAGACCATACAGTCCATAGAGACCATAGAGACCATAGAGACCCATAGAGACCCATAGAGACCATAGAGACCATAGAGATCGAATACATCACCATAGAGAACACAGAGACCATAGAGACCCATAGAGACCATAGAGACCCATAGAGACCATAGAGACCATTGAGACCGGATACATCACCATAGAGACCGTAGAGACCCATAGAGACCGTAGAGACCCTTAGGGACCATAGAGACCATACAGACCATAGAAACCCATAGAGACCCATAGAGACCATAGAGACCATAGAGATCGGATTCATCACCATAGAGACCATAGAGACCATAGAGACCATAGAAACCCATAGAGACCATAGAGACCGGATACATCACCATAGAGACCACAGAGATCCATAGGGACCATAGAGACCATAGAGACCATAAAGACCATAGAGATCGGATACATCACCATAGAGACCATAGAGACCCATAGGGACCATAGAGACCATAGAGACACATAGAGACCATAGAGACTGTATACATCACCATAGAGACCCATAGGGACCATACAGACCCATAGAGACCATAAAGACCATAGATATCGGATACATCACCATAGAGACCATAGAGACCCAATGGGACCATAGAGACCATACAGACCATAGAGACCATAGAGACCATAAAGACCCATAGAGACCATACAGACCATAGAGATCGGATACATCACCATAGAGACCATAGAGACCCTTAGGGACCATAGAGACCATAGAGACCATAGAGACCTCATACATCACCATAGAGACCATAGAGACCCATAGGAACCATAGAGACCATACAGACCATAGAGACCATAGAGACATAAAGACCCATAGAGACCATACAGACCATAGAGATCGGATACATCAACATAGAGACCATAGACACCCATAGGGACCATAGAGACCATAGAGACCATAGAGACCATAGAGACCCATAGAGACCATAGAGACCATAGAGATCGGATACATCACCATAGAGACTATAGAGACCCATAGAGACCATAGAGATCGGATACATCACCATAGAGACCCATAGGGACTATAGATACCATAGAGACCATAGAGACTGTATACATCATCATAGAGACCACAGAGACCCATAGGGACCATAGAGACCGTAGACACTCATAGAGACCATAGAGATCGGATACATCACCATAGAGACCATAGAGACCATAGAGACCATAGAAAACCATAGAGACCTTAGAGACTGTATACATCACCATAGAGACCACAGAGACCCATAGGGACCATAGAGACCATACAGACTCATAGAGACCATAGAGATCGGATACATCACCATAGAGACCATAGAGGCCATAGAGACCATAGAGAACATAGAGACCGGATACATCACCATAGTGACCATAGAGACCCATAGGGACCATACAGACCACAGAGACCCATAGAGACCATAGAGAACATAGAGATCGGATACATCACCATAGAGACCATAGAGACCCATAGGGACCATAGAGACCATAGAGACCCATAGAGACCATAGAGATCGGATACATCACCATAGAGACCCATAGGGACCATACAGACCATAGAGACCCATAGAGACCATAGAGACCATAGAGATCGAATACATCACCATAGAGACTATAGAGACCCATAGAGACCATAGAGACCCATAGAGACCATAGAGACCCATAGAGACCATAGAGACCATAGAGACCCATAGAGACCATAGAGACCATAGAGATCGGATACATCACCATAGAGACCATAGAGACCCATAGGGACCATAGAGACCGATAGCGACCATAGAGATCGGATACATCACCATAGAGACCATAGAGACCCATAGGGACCATAGAGACAATAGAGACCATAAAGACCCATAGAGACCATAAAGACCAATAGAGACCATACAGACATAGAGATCGGATACATCACCATAGAGACCATAGAGACCCATAGGGACCATTGAGACCATAGAGACCATAGAGACCATAGAGACCCATAGAGACCATAGAGACCATAGAGATCGGATACATCACCATAGAGACTATAGAGACCCATAGGGACCATAGAGACCCATAGAGACCATAGAGACCCATAGAGACCCGTAGAGACCATAGAGATCGGATACATCACCATAGAGACTATAGAGACCCATAGAGACCATAGAGATCGGATATATCACCATAGAGACCCATAGGGACTATAGATACCATAGAGACCATAGAGACTGTATACATCATCATAGAGACCACAGAGACCCATAGGGACCATAGAGACCATAGACACTCATAGAGACCATAGAGATCGGATACATCACCATAGAGACCATAGAGACCATAGAGACCATAGAAAACCATAGAGACCTTAGAGACTGTATACATCACCATAGAGACCACAGAGACCCATAGGGACCATAGAGACCATAGAGACTCATAGAGACCATAGAGATCGGATACATCACCATAGAGACCATAGAGGCCATAGAGACCATAGAGAACATAGAGACCGGATACATCACCATAGTGACCATAGAGACCCATAGGGACCATACAGACCACAGAGACCCATAGAGACCATAGAGAACATAGAGATCGGATACATCACCATAGAGACCATCGAGACCCATAGGGACCATAGAGACCATAGAGACCCATAGAGACCATAGAGATCGGATACATCACCATAGAGACCCATAGAGACCGGATACATCACCATAGAGACCCATAGGGACCTTAGAGACCCATAGAGACCATAGAGATCGGATACATCACCATAGAGACCATAGAGACCCATAGGGACCATAGAGACAATAGAGACCATAAAGACCCATAGAGACCATAAAGACCAATAGAGACCATACAGACATAGAGATCGGATACATCACCATAGAGACCATAGAGACCCATAGGGACCATTGAGACCATAGAGACCATAGAGACCATAGAGACCCATAGAGACCATAGAGACCATAGAGATCGGATACATCACCATAGAGACCCATAGGGACCATAGAGACCATAGAGACCATAGAGACCCATAGAGACCATAGAGACCATAGAGATCGGATACATCACCATAGAGACTATAGAGACCCATAGAGACCATAGAGATCGGATACATCACCATAGAGACCCACAGGGACTATAGATACCATAGAGACCATAGAGACTGTATACATCATCATAGAGACCACAGAGACCCATAGGGACCATAGAGACCATAGACACTCATAGAGACCATAGAGATCGGATACATCACCATAGAGACCATAGAGACCATAGAGACCATAGAAAACCATAGAGACCTTAGAGACTGTATACATCACCATAGAGACCACAGAGACCCATAGGGACCATAGAGACCATAGAGACTCATAGAGACCATAGAGATCGGATACATCACCATAGAGACCATAGAGGCCATAGAGACCATAGAGAACATAGAGACCGGATACATCACCATAGTGACCATAGAGACCCATAGGGACCATACAGACCACAGAGACACATAGAGACCATAGAGAACATAGAGATCGGATACATCACCATAGAGACCATAGAGACCCATAGGGACCATAGAGACCATAGAGACCCATAGAGACCATAGAGATCGGATACATCACCATAGAGACCCATAGGGACCATACAGACCATAGAGACCCATAGAGACCATAGAGACCATAGAGATCGAATACATCACCATAGAGACTATAGAGACCCATAGAGACCATAGAGACCCATAGAGACCCATAGAGACCATAGAGACCATAGAGACCCATAGAGACCATAGAGACCGTAGAGATCGGATACATCACCATAGAGACCATAGAGACCCATAGGGACCCATAGAGACCATAGAGATCGGATACATCACCATAGAGACCATAGAGACCCATACAGACCATAGAGACAATAGAGACCATAAAGACCCATAGAGACCATAAAGACCAATAGAGACCATACAGACATAGAGATCGGATACATCACCATAGAGACCATAGAGACCCATAGGGACCATTGAGACCATAGAGACCATAGAGACCATAGAGACCCATAGAGACCATAGAGACCATAGAGATCGGATACATCACCATAGAGACTATAGAGACCCATAGGGACCATAGAGACCCATAGAGACCATAGAGACCCATAGAGACCCGTAGAGACCATAGAGAACATAGAGATCGGATACATCACCATACAGACCATAGAGACCATAGAGACCATAGAGACCATAGAGGTCGGATTCATCACCATAGAGGCCATAGAGACCATAGAGACCATAGAGATCGGATACATCACCATAGAGACTATAGAGACCCATAGAGACCATAGAGATCGGATACATCACCATAGAGACCCATAGAGACCATAGAGACTGTATACATTACCATAGAGACCACAGAGACCCATAGGGACCATAGAGACCATAGAGAGCCATAGAGACCATAGAGACCATAGAGACCCATAGAGACCATAGAGACCATAGAGATCAGATTCATCACCATAGAGAACATAGAGACCATAGAGACCAGAGAAACCCATAGAGACCATAGAGACCGGATACATCACCATAGAGACCACAGAGACCCATAGGGACCATAGAGACAATAGAGACTATAGAGATGGGATACATCACCATAGAGACCATAGAGACCCATAGAGACCATAGAGACCATAGAGACCCATAGAGACCATACAGACCATAGAGACCATAGAGACCATAGAGACCCATAGAGACCAGAGAGACCATAGAGACGCATAGAGACCATAGAGACCATAGAGATCGGATACATCACCATAGAGACCATAGAGACCCATAGGGACCATACAGACCATAGAGACCCATAGAGACCATAGAGATCGGATACATCACCATAGAGACCATAGAGCCCCATAGGGACCATAGAGACCATACAGTCCATAGAGACCATAGAGACCATAGAGACCCATAGACACCATAGAGATCGGATACATCACCATAGAGACCATAGAGACCCATAGGGACCATAGAGACCATAGAGACCCATAGAGACCATAGAGACCATAGAGGTCGGATACATCACCATAGAGACCATAGAGACCCATAGGGACCATAGAGACCATAGAGACCATAGAGATCGGATACATCACCATAGAGACCATACAGACCCATATGGACCATACAGACCATAGAGACCCATAGAGACCATAGAGACCATAGAGATCGAATACATCACCATAGAGACTATAGAGACCCATAGAGACCATAGAGACCATAGAGACTCATAGAGACCATAGAGACCCTTAGAGACCATAGAGATCGGATACATCACCATAGAGGCCATAGAGACCCATAGGGACCATACAGACCATAGAGACCATAAAGACCATAGATATCGGATACATCACCATAGAGACCATAGAGACCCATAGGGTCCATAGAGACCATACAGACCATAGAGACCATAAAGACCCATAGAGACCATACAGACTATAGAGATCGGATACATCACCATAGAGACCCATAGGGACCATAGAGACCCATAGACACCGGATACATCACCAGAGAGACCATAGAGACCCATAGGGACCATAGAGACCATACAGACGATAGAGACCATAGAGACCATAGAGACCCATAGAGACCATACAGACCATAGAGATCGGATACATCACCATAGAGACCATAGAGTTCCATAGGGACCATAGAAACCCACAGAGACCATAGAGACTGTATACATCACCATAGAGACCACAGAGACCCATAGGGACCATAGAGACCATAGAGACTCTTAGAGACCTTAGAGATCGGATACATCACCATAGAGAACATAGAGACCATAGAGACCATAGAGAACGGATACATCACCATAGAGACCATAGAGACCCATAGGGACCATACAGACCATAGAGACCCATAGAGACCATAGAGACCATACAGATCGGATTCACCACCATAGAGACCATAGAGACCTTAGAGACCATAGAAACCCATAGAGACCATAGAGACCATAGAGACCATAGAGATCGGATACATCACCATAGAGACCATAGAGACCCATAGGGACCATACAGACCATAGAGACCCATAGAGACCATAGAGACCCATAGAGACCCATAGAGACCATAGAGAACATAGAGATCGGATACATCACCATAGAGACCATAGAGACCCATAGGGACCATAGAGACCCATAGAGACCATAGAGATCGGATACATGACCATAGAGACCATAGAGACCCATAGGGACCATGGACACCATAGAGACCCATAGAGACCATAGAGACCATAGAGATCGGATTCATCACCGTAGAGACCATAGAGACCATAGAGACCATAGAAACACATAGAGACCGGATACATCACCATAGAGACCATAGAGACCCATAGGGACCATACAGACCATAGAGACCCATAGACACCATAGAGACCATAGAGATCCAATACATCACCATAGAGACTATAGAGACCCATAGAGACCATAGAGACCCATAGAGACCATAGAGATCGGATTCATCACCATAGAGACCATAGAGACCCATAGGGACCATAGAGACGGGATACATCACCATAGAGACCACAGAGAACCATAGGGACCATACAGACCGTAAAGACCATAGAGACCATAGAGATGGGATACATCACCATAGAGACCATAGAGACCATAGAGACCCATAGAGACCATAGAGACCATAGAGATCGGATACATCACCATAGAGACAATAGAGACCCATAGGGACCATATAGACCATACAGTCCATAGAGACCATAGAGACCCAGAGAGACCATAGAGACCGTAGAGATCGGATACATCACCATAGAGACCATAGAGACCCATAGGGACCATAGAGACCCATAGAGACCATAGAGACCCATAGAGACCATAGAAACCCATAGCGACCATAGAGATCGGATACATCACCATAGAGACCCATAGGGACCATCCAGACCCATAGAGACCATAGAAATCGAATACATCACCATAGAGACTATAGAGACCCATAGAGACCGTAGAGACCATAGAGACCATAGAGACCATAGAGACCATAGAGACCCATAGAGACCATAGAGATCGGATACATCACCATAGAGACCCATAGAGACCATAGATATCGGATACATCACCATAGAGACCCATAGAGACCATACAGACCATAGAGACCATAAAAACCCATAGAGACCATACAGACTATAGAGATAGGATACATCACCATAGAGACCATAGAGACCCATAGGGACCATAGAGACCATAGAGACCATAGAGACCCATAGAGACCATAGAGACCGGATACATCACCATAGAGACCATAGAGACCCATAGGGACCATAGAGACCATACAGACCATAGAGATCGGATACATCACCATAGAGACCATAGAGACCCATAGGGACCATAGAGACCATACAGTCCATAGAGACCATAGAGACCATAGAGACCCATAGAGACCATAGAGACCGTAGAGATCGGATACATCACCATAGAGACCATAGAGACCCATAGGGACCATAGAGACCCATAGAGACCCATAGAGACCATAGAAACCCATAGAGACCATAGAGATCGGATACATCACCATAGAGACCCATAGGGACCATACAGACCCATAGAGACCATAGAAATCGAATACATCACCATAGAGACTATAGAGACCCATAGAGACCATAGAGACCATAGAGACCCATAGAGACCATAGAGACCATAGAGACCCATAGAGACCATAGAGATCGGATACATCACCATAGAGACCCACAGAGACCATAGATATCGGATACATCACCATAGAGACCCATAGAGACCATACAGACCATAGAGACCATAAAAACCCATAGAGACCATACAGACTATAGAGATAGGATACATCACCATAGAGACCATAGAGACCCATAGGGACCATAGAGACCATAGAGGCCATAGAGACCCATAGAGACCATAGAGACCGGATACATCACCATAGAGACCATAGAGACCCATAGGGACCATAGAGACCATAGAGACCATAGAGATCGGATACATCACCATAGAGACCCATAGGGACCATAGAAACCCATAGAGACCACAGAGACTGTATACATCACCATAGAGACCACAGAGACCCATAGGGACCATAGAGACTCTTAGAGACCATAGAGATCGGATACATCACCATAGAGACCATAGAGACCATAGAGACCATAGAGACCATAGAGAACATAGAGATCGGATACATCACCATAGAGACCCATAGGGACCATACAGACCCATAGAGACCATAGAGACCCATAGAGACCCATAGAGACCATAGAGACCATAGAGACCCATAGAGACCATACAGACCATAGAGATCGGATACATCACCATAGAGACCCATAGGGACCATAGAAACCCATAGAGTCCACAGAGACTGTATACATCACCATAGAGACCACAGAGACCCATAGGGACCATAGAGACTCTTAGAGACCATAGAGATCGGATACATCACCATAGAGACCATAGAGACCATAGAGACCATAGAGACCATAGAGAACATAGAGATCGGATACATCACCATAGAGACCCATAGGGACCATACAGACCCATAGAGACCATAGAGACCCATAGAGACCCATAGAGACCATAGAGACCATAGAGACCCATAGAGACCATAGAGACCATAGAGATCGGATACATCACCATAGAGACCATAGAGACCCATAGGGACCATAGAGACCATAGAGACCCATAGAGACCATAGAGATCGGATACATCACCATAGAGACCATAGAGACCATAGAGACCCATAGAGACCATAGAGATCGGATACATCACCATAGAGACCATAGAGACCCATAGGGACCATACAGACCATAGAGACCCATAGATACCATAGAGACCATAGAGTCCCATAGAGACCATAGAGACCATAGAGATCGGATACATCACCATAGAGACCATAGAGACCCATAGGGACCATAGAGACCATAGAGACCCATAGAGACCCATAGAGACCATAGAGATCGGATACATCACCATAGAGACCTTAGAGACCCATAGGGACCATAGAGACCCATAGAGACCCATAGAGACGCATAGAGACCATAGAGAACATAGAGACCCATAGGGACCATACAGACCATAGAGACCCATAGAGACCATAGAGATCGAATACATCACCATATAGACTATAGAGACCCATAGAGACCCATAGAGACCATAGAGACCCATAGAGACCATAGAGACCATAGAGATCGGATACATCACCATAGAGACCCATAGGGACCATAGAGACCCATAGAGACCATAGAGATCGGATACATCACCATAGAGACCCATAGGGACCATAGAGACCATAGAGACCCATAGAGACCATAGAGATCGGATACATCACCATAGAGACCATAGAGACCATACAGACCCATAGAGACCCATAGAGACCATAGAGACCATAGAGCCCCATAGAGACCATAGAGATCGGATACATCACCATAGAGACCATAGAGACCCATAGGGACCATACAGACCATAGAGACCCATAGAGACCATAGAGACCATAGAGGTTGAATACATCACCATAGAGACTATAGACACCCATAGAGACCATAGAGACCCATAGAGACCCATAGAGACCATAGAGACCCATAGAGACCATAGAGACCATAGAGACCCATAGAGACCATAGAGACCGGATACACCACCATAGAGACCATAGAGACCCATAGAGACCATAGAGACCCATAGGGACCATAGAGACCATAGAGACCCATAGGGACCATAGAGACCCATAGAGACCATAGAGATCGGATACATCACCATAGAGACCATAGAGACCCATAGGGACCATACAGACCATAGAGACCCATAGAGACCATAGAGACCATAGAGGTTGAATACATCACCATAGAGACTATAGACACCCATAGAGACCATAGAGACCCATAGAGACCCATAGAGACCATAGAGACCCATAGAGACCATAGAGACCATAGAGACCCATAGAGACCATAGAGACCGGATACACCACCATAGAGACCATAGAGACCCATAGGGACCAGAGAGATCATACAGACCATAGAGACCATAGAGACCATAAGGACCCATAGAGACCATACAGACCATAGAGATCGGATACATCACCATAGAGAACATAGAGACCCATAGGGACCATAGAGACCATAGAGACCCATAGAGACCATAGAGACCGGATACACCACCATAGAGACCATAGAGACCCATAGGGACCAGAGAGATCATACAGACCATAGAGACCATAGAGACCATAAAGACCCATAGAGACCATAAAGACCCATAGAGACCCATAGAGACCATAGAGATCGGATACATCAACATAGAGACCATAGAGACCCATAGGGACCATACAGACCATAGAGACCCATAGAGACCATAGAGACCCATAGAGACCATAGAGACCCATAGAGACCATAGAGACCATAGAGATCGGATACATCACCATAGAGACCCATAGGGACCATACAGACAATAGAGACCCATAGCGACCATAGAGATCGGATACATCACCATAGAGAACATAGAGATCCATAGGGACCATACAGAGCATAGAGACCCATAGAGACCATAAAGACCATAGATATCGGATACATCACCATAGAGACCATAGAGACCCATAGGGACCATGGAGACCATGGAGACCCATAGAGACCGGATACATCACCATAGAGACCATAGAGACCCATAGGGACCATAGAGACCATACAGACCATAAAGACCATAGAGACCATAAAGACCCATAGAGACCATAAAGACCCATAGAGACCATACAGACCATAGAGATCGGATACATCACCATAGAGACCATAGAGACCCATAGGGACCATAGAGACCATAGAGACCATAGAGACCATAGAGATCGGATACATCACCATAGAGACCATAGAGACCCATAGGGGCCATAGAGACCATAGAGACCATATAGATAGGATTCATCACCATAGAGACCATAGAGACCATAGAGACCATAGAAACCCATAGAGACCATAGAGACCGGATACATCACCATAGAGACCATAGAGACCCATAGAGACCATAGAGACCATAGAGACCATAGAGACCGGATACATCACCATAGAGACCATAGAGACTCATAAGGACCATAGAGACCATAGAGGCCATAGAGACCATAGAGACCATAGAGACCATAGAGATCGGATACATCACCATAGAGACCATAGAGACCCATAGGGACCATAGAGACCATAGAGACCATAGAGATCGGATTCATCACCATAGAGACCATAGAGACCCATAGGGACCATAGATACCATAGAGACCATAGAGATCGGATTCATCACCATAGAGACCATAGAGACCATAGAGACAATAGAAACCCATAGAGACCTTAGAGACTATATACATCACCATAGAGACCAAAGAGCCCCATAGGGACCAAAGAGACCCATAGAGACCATAGATATCGGATACATAACCATAGAGACCCATAGATACCATACAGACCATAGAGACCATAAAAACCCATAGAGACCATACAGACTATAGAGATCGGATACATCACCATAGAGACCCATAGAGACCATAGAGACCGGATACATCACCATAGAGACCATAGACACTCATAGGGACCATAGAGACCATACAGACCATAGAGATTGGATACATCACCATAGAGACCCATAGGGACCATAGAAACCCATAGAGACCATAGAGACTGTATACATCACCATAGAGACCATAGAGACCAAAGAGACCATAGAGAACATAGAGACCATAGAGATCGGATGCATCACCATAGAGACCCATAGGGACCATACAGACCATAGAGACCCATAGAGACCATAGAGACCATAGAGACCCATAGAGACCATAGAGACCATAGAGATCGGATACATCACCATAGAGACCATAGAGACCCATAGGGACCATAGAGACCATAGAGACCCATAGAGACCCATAGAGACCATAGAGATCGGATACATCACCATAGAGACCATAGAGACCCATAGGGACCATAGAGACCCATAGAGACCCATAGAGACCCATAGAGACCATAGAGATCGCATACATCACCATAGAGACCTCAGAGACACATAGGGACCATAGAGACCATAGAGACCCATAGAGACCATAGAGATCGGATACATCACCATAGAGACCATAGAGACCCATAGGGACCATACAGACCATAGAGACCCATAGAGACCATAGAGATCGAATACATCACCATATAGACTATAGAGACCCATAGAGACCCATAGAGACCATAGAGACCCATAGAGACCATAGAGACCATAGAGACCATAGAGATCGGATACATCACCATAGAGACCCATAGGGACCATAGAGACCATAGAGACCCATAGAGACCATAGAGATCGGATACATCACCATAGAGACCATAGAGACCATAGAGACCCATAGAGACCATAGAGACCCATAGAGACCATAGAGACCATAGAGATCGGATACATCACCATAGAGACCAGAGAGACCCATAGGGACCATAGAGACCATAGAGACCCATAGAGACCATAGAGACCATAGAGACCCATAGGGACCATAGAGACCCATAGAGGCCATAGAGATCGGATACATCACCATAGAGACCATAGAGACCCATAGGGACCATACAGACCATAGAGATCCATAGAGACCATAGAGACCATAGAGGTCGAATACATCACCATAGAGACTATAGACACCCATAGAGACCATAGAGACCCATAGTGACCCATAGAGACCAGAGAGACCATAGAGACCCATAGAGACCATAGAGACCATAGAGACCCATAGAGACCATAGAGACCATAGAGATCGGATACATCACCATAGAGACCATAGAGACCCATAGGGACCATAGAGACCATAGAGACCCATAAAGATCGGATACATCACCATAGAGACCCATAGGGACCATACAGAGCATAGAGACCCATAGAGACCATAAAGACCATAGAGATCGGATACATCACCATAGAGACCATAGAGACCCATAGGGACCATAGAGACCATACAGACCATAGAGACCATAGAGACCATAAAGACCCATAGAGACCATACAGACCATAGAGATCGGATACATCACCATAGAGACCATAGAGACCCATAGGGACCATGGAGATCATAGAGACCCATAGAGACCGGATACATCACCATAGAGACCATAGAGACCCATAGGGACCATAGAGACCATACAGACCATAAAGACCATAGAGACCATAAAGACCCATAGAGACCAAAAAGACCCATAGAGACCATACAGACCATAGAGATCAGATATATCACCATAGAGACCATAGAGACCCATAGGGACCATAGAGACCATAGAGGCCATAGAAACCATAGAGACCATAGAGACCATAGAGATGGGATACATCACCATAGAGAGTATAGAGAGCCATAGGGACCATAGATACCATAGAGACCATAGAGATCGGATTCATCACCATAGAGACCATAGAGACCATAGAGACAATAGAAACCCATAGAGACCTTAGAGACTATATACATCACCATAGAGACCACAGAGCCCCATAGGGACCATAGAGACCATAGAGACTCATAGAGACCATAGAGATCGGATACATCACCATAGAGACCATAGAGACCATAGAGACCATAGAGAACATAGAGACCATAGAGACCGGATACATCACCATAGAGACCATAGAGACCCATAGGGACCATAGAGACCATAGAGATCGGAAACATCACCATAGAGACCTTATAGACCCACAGGGACCATACAGACCATAGAGACCCATAGAGACCATAGAGACCATAGAGATTGAATACATCACCATAGAGACTATAGAGACCCATAGAGACCATAGAGACCCATAGACACCATAGAGACCATAGAGACCCATAGAGACCATAGAGACCATAGAGATCGGATACATCACCATAGAGACCATACAGACCCATAGGGACCATAGAGACCCATAGAGAGCATAGAGATCGGATACATCACCATAGAGACTACAGAGACCCATAGAGACTACAGAGACCCATAGAGACCATAGAGACCCATAGAGACCATAGAGACCCATAGAGACCATAGAGACCATAGAGACCCATAGAGACCATAGAGACCATAGAGATCGGATACATCACCATAGAGACCCATAGGGACCCGTAGAGACCATAGAGATCGGATACATCACCATAGAGAACATAGAGACCCATAGGGACCATACAGAGCATAGAGACCCATAGAGACCATAAAGACCATAGATATCGGATACATCACCATAGAGACCATAGAGACCCATAGGGACCATAGAGACCATACAGACCATAGAGACCATAGAGACCATAAAGACCCATAGAGACCATACAGATCGGATACATCACCATAGAGACCATAGAGACCCATAGGGACCATAGAGACCCATAGAGACCGGATACATCACCATAGAGACCATAGAGACCCATAGGGACCATAGAGACCATACAGACCATAAAGACCATAATGACCCATAGAGACCATAAAGACCCATAGAGACCATACAGACCATAGAGATCGGATACATCACCATAGAGACCATAGAGACCCATAGGGACCATAGAGACCATAGAGACCATAGAGACCATAGAGACCCATAGAGACCATAGAGATCGGATACATCACCATAGAGACCATAGAGACCCATAGGGACCATAGAGACCATAGGGACCCATAGAGACCATAGAGATAGGATTCATCACCATAGAGACCATAGAGACCCATAGGGACCATAGAGACCATAGAGGCCATAGAGACCATAGAGACCATAGAGATCGGATACATCACCATAGAGACCATAGAGACCCATAGGGACCATAGATACCATAGAGACCATAGATATTGGATTCATCACCATAGAGACCATAGAGACCATAGAGACCATAGAAACCCATAGAGACATTAGAGACTGTATACATCACCATAGAGACCACAGAGACCCATAGGGACCATAGAGACCATAGAGACTCATAGAGACCTTAGAGATCGGATACATCACCGTAGAGACCATAGAGACCATAGAGAACATACAGACCATAGAGACCCATAGAGACCATAGAGACTACAGAGACCCATAGAGACCATAGAGACCCATAGAGACCCATAGAGACCATAGAGACCATAGAGACCCATAGAGACCATAGCGACCATAGAGATCGGATACATATCCATAGAGACCATAGAGACCCATAGGGACCATAGAGACCCATAGAGACCATAGAGATCGGATACATCACCATAGAGACCATAGAGACCCATAGGCACCATAGAGACCATACAGACCATAGAGACAATAGAGACCATAAAGACCCAATAGAGACCATAAAGACCCATAGAGACCATAAATACCAATAGAGACCATACAGACCATAGAGATCGGATACATCACCATAGAGACCATAGAGACCCATAGGGACCATAGAGACCATAGAGACCATAGAGACCATAGAGACCATAGAGACCCATAGAGACCATAGAGACCGGATACATCACCATAGAGACTATAGAGACCCATAGAGACCATAGAGATCGGATACATCACCATAGAGACCATAGAGACCCATAGGGACTATAGATACCATAGAGACCATAGAGACTGTATACATCACCATAGAGACCACAGAGACCCATAGGGACCATAGAGACCATAGACACTCATAGAGACCATAGAGATCGGATACATCACCATAGAGACCATAGAGACCATAGAGACCATAGATAACATAGAGACCATAGAGACCGAATACATCACCATAGAGACCACAGAGACCCATAGGGACCATAGAGACCATAGAGACCATAGAGACCATAGAGATCGGATACATCACCATAGAGACCCATAGAGACCATAGAGACCGGATACATCACCATAGAGACCCATAGGGACCATAGAGACCATAGAGGCCATAGAGACCATAGAGACCATAGAGATGGGATACATCACCATAGAGAGTATAGACACCCATAGAGACCATAGAGATCGGATACATCACCATAGAGACCATAGAGACCCATAGGGACCATAGATACCATAGAGACCATAGATATCGGATTCATCACCATAGAGACCATAGAGACCATAGAGACCATAGAAACCCATAGAGTACATAGAGATCGGATACATCACGATAGAGACCATAGAGACCCATAGAGACCATAGAGACCCGTAGAGACCATAGAGAACATAGAGATCGGATACATCACCATAGAGACCATAGAGACCCATAGGGACCATAGAGACCATAGAGACCCATAGAGACCATAGAGATCGGATACATCACCATAGGGACCATAGAGACCCAAAGGGACCATACAGACCATAGAGACCCATAGAGACCATACAGATCGGATACATCACCATAGAGACCCATAGAGACCATAGAGACCCATAGAGACCATAGAGACCATAGAGACCCATAGAGACCATAGAGACCATATAGACCCATAGAGATGATAGAGACCATAGAGTTCGGATACATCACCATAGAGAACATAGAGACCCATAGGGACCATAGAGACCCATAGAGACCATAGAGATCGGATACATCACCATAGAGACCATAGAGACCCATAGGGACCATACAGAACCATAGAGACCATAAAGACCATAGATATTGGATACATCACCATAGAGACCATAGAGACCCATAGGGACCAGAGAGACCATACAGACCATAGAGACCATAGAGACCATAAAGACCCATAGAGACCATAAAGACCCATAGAGACCCATAGAGATCATAGAGATCGGATACATCACCATAGAGACCATAGAGACCCATAGGGACCATACAGACCATAGAGACCCATAGAGACCATAGAGATCGAATACATCACCATAGAGACCCATAGAGACCCATAGAGACCATATAGACCCATAGGGACCATACAGACAATAGAGACCCATAGCGACCATAGAGATCGGATACATCACCATAGAGAACATAGAGACCCATAGAGACCATACAGACCATAGAGACCCATAGAGACCATAGAGACTACAGAGACCCATAGAGACAATAGAGACCCATAGAGACCCATAGAGACCATAGAGACCATAGAGACCCATAGAGACCATAGCGACCATAGAGATCGGATACACATCCATAGAGACCATAGAGACCCATAGGGACCATAGAGACCCATAGAGACCATAGAGATCGGATACATCACCATAGAGACCATAGAGACCCATAGGCACCATAGAGACCATACAGACCATAGAGACAATAGAGACCATAAAGACCCAATAGAGACCATAAAGACCCATAGAGACCATAAATACCAATAGAGACCATACAGACCATAGAGATCGGATACATCACCATAGAGACCATAGAGACCCATAGGGACCATAGAGACCATAGAGACCATAGAGACCATAGAGACCATAGAGACCCATAGAGACCATAGAGACCGGATACATCACCATAGAGACTATAGAGACCCATAGAGACCATAGAGATCGGATACATCACCATAGAGACCATAGAGACCCATAGGGACTATAGATACCATAGAGACCATAGAGACTGTATACATCACCATAGAGACCACAGAGACCCATAGGGACCATAGAGACCATAGACACTCATAGAGACCATAGAGATCGGATACATCACCATAGAGACCATAGAGACCATAGAGACCATAGATAACATAGAGACCATAGAGACCGAATACATCACCATAGAGACCACAGAGACCCATAGGGACCATAGAGACCATAGAGACCATAGAGACCATAGAGATCGGATACATCACCATAGAGACCATAGAGACCCATAGAGACCATAGAGACCATAGAGACCGGATACATCACCATAGAGACCCATAGGGACCATAGAGACCATAGAGGCCATAGAGACCATAGAGACCATAGAGATGGGATACATCACCATAGAGAGTATAGACACCCATAGAGACCATAGAGATCGGATACATCACCATAGAGACCATAGAGACCCATAGGGACCATAGATACCATAGAGACCATAGATATCGGATTCATCACCATAGAGACCATAGAGACCATAGAGACCATAGAAACCCATAGAGACCATAGAGATCGGATACATCACCATAGAGACCATAGAGACCCATAGAGACCATAGAGACCCGTAGAGACCATAGAGAACATAGAGATCGGATACATCACCATAGAGACCATAGAGACCCATAGGGACCATAGAGACCCATAGAGACCATAGAGATCGGATACATCACCATAGGGACCATAGAGACCCAAAGGGACCATACAGACCATAGAGACCCATAGAGACCATACAGATCGGATACATCACCATAGAGACCCATAGAGACCATAGAGACCCATAGAGACCATAGAGACCATAGAGACCCATAGAGACCATAGAGACCATATAGACCCATAGAGACCATAGAGACCATAGAGATCGGATACATCACCATAGAGACCATAGAGACCCATAGGGACCATAGAGACCATAGAGACCCATAGAGACCATAGAGATCGGATACATCACCATAGAGACCATAGAGACCCATAGGGACCATACAGACCCATAGAGACCATAAAGACCATAGATATCGGATACATCACCATAGAGACCATAGAGACCCACAGGGACCATAGAGACCATACAGACCATAGAGACCATAGAGACCATAAGGACACATAGAGACCATACAGACCATAGAGATCGGATACATCACCATAGAGAACATAGAGACCCATAGGGACCATAGAGATCATAGAGACCCATAGAGACCATAGAGACCGGATACACCACCATAGAGACCATAGAGACCCATAGGGACCAGAGAGATCATACAGACCATAGAGACCATAGAGACCATAAAGACCCATAGAGACCATAAAGACCCATAGAGACCCATAGAGACCATAGAGATCGGATACATCAACATAGAGACCATAGAGACCCATAGGGACCATACAGACCATAGAGACCCATAGAGACCCATAGAGACCATAGAGACCCATAGAGACCATAGAGACCATAGAGATCGGATACATCACCATAGAGACCCATAGGGACCATACAGTCAATAGAGACCCATAGCGACCATAGAGATCGGATACATCACCATAGAGAACATAGAGATCCATAGGGACCATACAGAGCATAGAGACCCATAGAGACCATAAAGACCATAGATATCGGATACATCACCATAGAGACCATAGAGACCCATAGGGACCATGGAGACCATGGAGACCCATAGAGACCGGATACATCACCATAGAGACCATAGAGACCCATAGGGACCATAGAGACCATACAGACCATAAAGACCATAGAGACCATAAAGACCCATAAAGACCATAAAGACCCATAGAGACCATACAGACCATAGAGATCGGATACATCACCATAGAGACCATAGAGACCCATAGGGACCATAGAGACCATAGAGACCATAGAGACCATAGAGATCGGATACATCACCATAGAGACCATAGAGACCCATAGGGGCCATAGAGACCATAGAGACCATATAGATAGGATTCATCACCATAGAGACCATAGAGACCATAGAGACCATAGAAACCCATAGAGACCATAGAGACCGGATACATCACCATAGAGACCATAGAGACCCATAGAGACCATAGAGACCATAGAGACCATAGAGACCGGATACATCACCATAGAGACCATAGAGACTCATAAGGACCATAGAGACCATAGAGGCCATAGAGACCATAGAGACCATAGAGACCATAGAGATCGGATACATCACCATAGAGACCATAGAGACCCATAGGGACCATAGAGACCATAGAGACCATAGAGATCGGATACATCACCATAGAGACCATAGAGACCCATAGGGACCATAGATACCATAGAGACCATAGAGATCGGATTCATCACCATAGAGACCATAGAGACCATAGAGACAATAGAAACCCATAGAGACCTTAGAGACTATATACATCACCATAGAGACCAAAGAGCCCCATAGGGACCAAAGAGACCCATAGAGACCATAGATATCGGATACATAACCATAGAGACCCATAGAGACCATACAGACCATAGAGACCATAAAAACCCATAGAGACCATACAGACTATAGAGATCGGATACATCACCATAGAGACCATAGAGACCCATAGGGACCATAGAGACCATAGAAACCATAGAGACCCATAGAGACCATAGAGACGGGATACATCACCATAGAGACCATAGAGACCCATAGGGACCATAGAGACCATACAGACCATAGAGATCGGATACATCACCATAGAGACCCATAGGGACCATAGAAACCCATAGGGACCATAGAGACTGTATACATCACCATAGAGACCATAGAGACCATAGAGACCATAGAGAACATAGAGACCATAGAGATCGGATGCATCACCATAGAGACCATAGAGACCCATAGGGACCATACAGACCATAGAGACCCATAGAGACCATAGAGACCATAGAGACCCATAGAGACCATAGAGACCATAGAGATCGGATACATCACCATAGAGACCATAGAGACCCATAGGGACCATAGAGACCATAGAGACCCATAGAGACCCATAGAGACCATAGAGATCGGATACATCACCATAGAGACCATAGAGACCCATAGGGACCATAGAGACCCATAGAGACCCATAGAGACCATAAAGACCCATAGAGACCATAGAGATCGCATACATCACCATAGAGACCTCAGAGACACATAGGGACCATAGAGACCATAGAGACCCATAGAGACCATAGAGATCGGATACATCACCATAGAGACCATAGAGACCCATAGGGACCATACAGACCATAGAGACCCATAGAGACCATAGAAATCGGATACATCACCATAGAGACCATAGAGACCCATAGGGACCATAAAGACCCATAGAGACCATAGAGACCGAATACATCACCATAGAGACCCATAGAGACCCATAGAGACCATAGAGACCCATAGAGACCATAGAGACCATAGAGACCATAGAGATCGGATACATCACCATAGAGACCCATAGGGACCATAGAGACCATAGAGACCCATAGAGACCATAGAGATCGGATACATCACCATAGAGACCATAGAGACCATAGAGACCCATAGAGACCATAGAGACCCATAGAGACCATAGAGACCATAGAGATCGGATACATCACCATAGAGACCATAGAGACCCATAGGGACCATAGAGACCATAGAGACCCATAGAGACCATAGAGACCATAGAAACCCATAGGGACCATAGAGACCCATAGAGGCCATAGAGATCGGATACATCACCATAGAGACCATAGAGACCCATAGGGACCATACAGACCATAGAGATCCATAGAGACCATAGAGACCATAGAGGTCGAATACATCACCATAGAGACTATAGACACCCATAGAGACCATAGAGACCCATAGTGACCCATAGAGACCATAGAGACCATAGAGACCCATAGAGACCATAGAGACCCATAGAGACCATAGAGACCATAGAGATCGGATACATCACCATAGAGACCATAGAGACCCAGAGGGACCATAGAGACCATAGAGACCCATAAAGATCGGATACATCACCATAGAGACCCATAGGGACCATACAGAGCATAGAGACCCATAGAGACCATAAAGACCATAGAGATCGGATACATCACCATAGAGACCATAGAGACCCATAGGGACCATAGAGACCATACAGACCATAGAGACCATAGAGACCATAAAGACCCATAGAGACCATACAGACCATAGAGATCGGATACATCACCATAGAGACCATAGAGACCCATAGGGACCATGGAGATCATAGAGACCCATAGAGACCGGATACATCACCATAGAGACCATAGAGACCCATAGGGACCATAGAGACCATACAGACCATAAAGACCATAGAGACCCTAAAGACCCATAGAGACCAAAAAGACCCATAGAGACCATACAGACCATAGAAATCAGATACATCACCATAGAGACCATAGAGACCCATAGGGACCATAGAGGCCATAGAGACCATAGAGACCATAGAGACCATAGAGATGGGATACATCACCATAGAGAGTATAGAGAGCCATAGGGACCATAGATACCATAGAGACCATAGAGATCGGATTCATCACCATAGAGACCATAGAGACCATAGAGACAATAGAAACCCATAGAGACCTTAGAGACTATATACATCAACATAGAGACCACAGAGCCCCATAGGGACCATAGAGACCATAGAGACTCATAGAGACCATAGAGATCGGATACATCACCATAGAGACCATAGAGACCATAGAGACCATAGAGAACATAGAGACCATAGAGACCGGATACATCACCATAGAGACCATAGAGACCCATAGGGACCATAGAGACCATAGAGATCGGAAACATCACCATAGAGACCTTATAGACCCACAGGGAACATACAGACCATAGAGACCCATAGAGACCATAGAGATTGAATACATCACCATAGAGACTATAGAGACCCATAGAGACCATAGAGACCCATAGACACCATAGAGACCATAGAGACCCATAGAGACCATAGAGACCATAGAGATCGGATACATCACCATAGAGACCATACAGACCCATAGGGACCATAGAGACCCATAGAGAGCATAGAGATCGGATACATCACCATAGAGACTACAGAGACCCATAGAGACTACAGAGACCCATAGAGACCATAGAGACCCATAGAGACCATAGAGACCCATAGAGACCATAGAGACCATAGAGACCCATAGAGACCATAGAGACCATAGAGATCGGATACATCACCATAGAGACCCATAGGGACCCGTAGAGACCATAGAGATCGGATACATCACCATAGAGAACATAGAGACCCATAGGGACCATACAGAGCATAGAGACCCATAGAGACCATAAAGACCATAGATATCGGATACATCACCATAGAGACCATAGAGACCCATAGGGACCATAGAGACCATAAAACCATAGAGACCATAGAGACCATAAAGACCCATAGAGACCATACAGATCGGATACTTCACCATAGAGACCATAGAGACCCATAGGGACCATAGAGACCATACAGACCATAAAGACCATAGAGACCATAATGACCCATAGAGACCATAAAGACCCATAGAGACCATACAGACCATAGAGATCGGATACATCACCATAGAGACCATAGAGACCCATAGGGACCATAGAGACCATAGAGACCATAGAGACCATAGAGACCCATAGAGACCATAGAGATCGGATACATCACCATAGAGACCATAGAGACCCATAGGGACCATAGAGACCATAGGGACCCATAGAGACCATAGAGATAGGATTCATCACCATAGAGACCATAGAGACCCATAGGGACCATACAGACCATAGAGGCCATAGAGACCATAGAGACCATAGAGATGGGATACATCACCATAGACAGTATAGAGACCCATAGAGACCATAGAGACCATAGAGATCGGATACATCACCATAGAGACCATAGAGACCCATAGGGACCATAGATACCATAGAGACCATAGATATTGGATTCATCACCATAGAGACCATAGAGACCATAGAGACCATAGAAACCCATAGAGACATTAGAGACTGTATACATCACCATAGAGACCACAGAGACCCATAGGGACCATAGAGACCATAGAGACTCATAGAGACCTTAGAGATCGGATACATCACCATAGAGACCATAGAGACCATAGAGAACATAGAGACCGGATACATCACCATAGAGACCATAGAGACCCATAGAGACCATACAGACCATAGAGACCCATAGAGACCATAGAGACTACAGAGACCCATAGAGACCATAGAGACCCATAGAGACCCATAGAGACCATAGAGACCATAGAGACCCATAGAGACCATAGCGACCATAGAGATCGGATACATATCCATAGAGACCATAGAGACCCATAGGGACCATAGAGACCCATAGAGACCATAGAGATCGGATACATCACCATAGAGACCATAGAGACCCATAGGCACCATAGAGACCATACAGACCATAGAGACAATAGAGACCATAAAGACCCAATAGAGACCATAAAGACCCATAGAGACCATAAATACCAATAGAGACCATACAGACCATAGAGATCGGATACATCACCATAGAGACCATAGAGACCCATAGGGACCATAGAGACCATAGAGACCATAGAGACCATAGAGACCATAGAGACCCATAGAGACCATAGAGACCGGATACATCACCAGAGAGACTATAGAGACCCATAGAGACCATAGAGATCGGATACATCACCATAGAGACCATAGAGACCCATAGGGACTATAGATACCATAGAGACCATAGAGACTGTATACATCACCATAGAGACCACAGAGACCCATAGGGACCATAGAGACCATAGACACTCATAGAGACCATAGAGATCGGATACATCACCATAGAGACCATAGAGACCATAGAGACCATAGATAACATAGAGACCATAGAGACCGAATACATCACCATAGAGACCACAGAGACCCATAGGGACCATAGAGACCATAGAGACCATAGAGACCATAGAGATCGGATACATCACCATAGAGACCATAGAGACCCATAGAGACCATAGAGACCATAGAGACCGGATACATCACCATAGAGACCCATAGGGACCATAGAGACCATAGAGGCCATAGAGACCATAGAGACCATAGAGATGGGATACATCACCATAGAGAGTATAGACACCCATAGAGACCATAGAGATCGGATACATCACCATAGAGACCATAGAGACCCATAGGGACCATAGATACCATAGAGACCATAGATATCGGATTCATCACCATAGAGACCATAGAGACCATAGAGACCATAGAAACCCATAGAGACCATAGAGATCGGATACATCACCATAGAGACCATAGAGACCCATAGAGACCATAGAGACCCGTAGAGACCATAGAGAACATAGAGATCGGATACATCACCATAGAGACCATAGAGACCCATAGGGACCATAGAGACCATAGAGACCCATAGAGACCATAGAGATCGGATACATCACCATAGGGACCATAGAGACCCAAAGGGACCATACAGACCATAGAGACCCATAGAGACCATACAGATCGGATACATCACCATAGAGACCCATAGAGACCATAGAGACCCATAGAGACCATAGAGACCCATAGAGACCATAGAGACCATATAGACCCATAGAGACCATAGAGACCATAGAGATCGGATACATCACCATAGAGACCATAGAGACCCATAGGGACCATAGAGACCATAGAGACCCATAGAGACCATAGAGATCGGATACATCACCATAGAGACCATAGAGACCCATAGGGACCATACAGACCCATAGAGACCATAAAGACCATAGATATTGGATACATCACCATAGAGACCATAGAGACCCATAGGGACCAGAGAGACCATACAGACCATAGAGACCCATAGAGACCATAGAGATCGAATACATCACCATAGAGACCCATAGAGACCCATAGAGACCATAGAGACCCATAGGGACCATACAGACAATAGAGACCCATAGCGACCATAGAGATCGGATACATCACCATAGAGAACATAGAGACCCATAGAGACCATACAGACCATAGAGACCCATAGAGACCATAGAGACTACAGAGACCCATAGAGACCATAGAGACCCATAGAGACCCATAGAGACCATAGAGACCATAGAGACCCATAGAGACCATAGCGACCATAGAGATCGGATACATATCCATAGAGACCATAGAGACCCATAGGGACCATAGAGACCCATAGAGACCATAGAGATCGGATACATCACCATAGAGACCATAGAGACCCATAGGGACCATAGAGACCATACAGACCATAGAGACAATAGAGACCATAAAGACCGAATAGAGACCATAGAGACCCATAAAGACCATAAATACCAATAGAGACCATACAGACCATAGAGATCGGATACATCACCATAGAGACCATAGAGACCCATAGGGACCATAGAGACCATAGAGACCATAGAGACCATAGAGACCATAGAGACCCATAGAGACCAGATACATCACCAGAGAGACTATAGAGACCCATAGAGACCATAGAGATCGGATACATCACCATAGAGACCATAGAGACCCATAGGGACTATAGATACCATAGAGACCATAGAGACTGTATACATCACCATAGAGACCACAGAGACCCATAGGGACCATAGTGACCATAGACACTCATAGAGACCATAGAGATCGGATACATCACCATAGAGACCATAGAGACCATAGAGACCATAGATAACATAGAGACCATAGAGACCGAATACATCACCATAGAGACCACAGAGACCCATAGGGACCATAGAGACCATAGAGACCATAGAGACCATAGAGATCGGATACATCACCATAGAGATCATAGAGACCCATAGAGACCATAGAGACCATAGAGACCGGATACATCACCATAGAGACCCATAGGGACCATAGAGACCATAGAGGCCATAGAGACCGTAGAGACCATAGAGATGGGATACATCACCATGGAGAGTATAGACACCCATAGAGACCACAGAGATCGGATACATCACCATAGAGACCCATAGGGACCATAGATACCATAGAGACCATAGATATCGGATTCATCACCATAGAGACCATAGAGACCATAGAGACCATAGAAACCCATAGAGACCATAGAGATCGGATACATCACCATAGAGACCATAGAGACCCATAGAGACCATAGAGACCCGTAGAGACCATAGAGAACATAGAGATCGGATACATCACCATAGAGACCATAGAGACCCATAGGGACCATAGAGACCATAGAGACCCATAGAGACCATAGAGATCGGATACATCACCATAGGGACCATAGAGACCCAAAGGGACCATACAGACCATAGAGACCCATAGAGACCATACAGATCGGATACATCACCATAGAGACCCATAGAGACCATAGAGACCCATAGAGACCATAGAGACCATAGAGACCCATAGAGACCATAGAGACCATATAGACCCATAGAGACCATAGAGACCATAGAGATCGGATACATCACCATAGAGACCATAGAGACCCATAGGGACCATAGAGACCATAGAGACCCATAGAGACCATAGAGATCGGATACATCACCATAGAGACCATAGAGACCCATAGGCACCATAGAGACCATACAGACCATAGAGACAATAGAGACCATAAAGACCCAATAGAGACCATAAAGACCCATAGAGACCATAAATACCAATAGAGACCATACAGACCATAGAGATCGGATACATCACCATAGAGACCATAGAGACCCATAGGGACCATAGAGACCATAGAGACCATAGAGACCATAGAGACCATAGAGACCCATAGAGACCATAGAGACCGGATACATCACCATAGAGACTATAGAGACCCATAGAGACCATAGAGATCGGATACATCACCATAGAGACCATAGAGACCCATAGGGACTATAGATACCATAGAGACCATAGAGACTGTATACATCACCATAGAGACCACAGAGACCCATAGGGACCATAGAGACCATAGACACTCATAGAGACCATAGAGATCGGATACATCACCATAGAGACCATAGAGACCATAGAGACCATAGATAACATAGAGACCATAGAGACCGAATACATCACCATAGAGACCACAGAGACCCATAGGGACCATAGAGACCATAGAGACCATAGAGACCATAGAGATCGGATACATCACCATAGAGACCATAGAGACCCATAGAGACCATAGAGACCATAGAGACCGGATACATCACCATAGAGACCCATAGGGACCATAGAGACCATAGAGGCCATAGAGACCATAGAGACCATAGAGATGGGATACATCACCATAGAGAGTATAGACACCCATAGAGACCATAGAGATCGGATACATCACCATAGAGACCATAGAGACCCATAGGGACCATAGATACCATAGAGACCATAGATATCGGATTCATCACCATAGAGACCATAGAGACCATAGAGACCATAGAAACCCATAGAGACCATAGAGATCGGATACATCACCATAGAGACCATAGAGACCCATAGAGACCATAGAGACCCGTAGAGACCATAGAGAACATAGAGATCGGATACATCACCATAGAGACCATAGAGACCCATAGGGACCATAGAGACCATAGAGACCCATAGAGACCATAGAGATCGGATACATCACCATAGGGACCATAGAGACCCAAAGGGACCATACAGACCATAGAGACCCATAGAGACCATACAGATCGGATACATCACCATAGAGACCCATAGAGACCATAGAGACCCATAGAGACCATAGAGACCATAGAGACCCATAGAGACCATAGAGACCATATAGACCCATAGAGACCATAGAGACCATAGAGATCGGATACATCACCATAGAGACCATAGAGACCCATAGGGACCATAGAGACCATAGAGACCCATAGAGGCCATAGAGATCGGATACATCACCATAGAGACCATAGAGACCCATAGGGACCATACAGACCCATAGAGACCATAAAGACCATAGATATTGGATACATCACCATAGAGACCATAGAGACCCATAGGGACCAGAGAGACCATACAGACCATAGAGACCCATAGAGACCATAGAGATCTAATACATCACCATAGAGACCCATAGAGACCCATAGAGACCATAGAGACCCATAGGGACCATACAGACAATAGAGACCCATAGCGACCATAGAGATCGGATACATCACCATAGAGAACATAGAGACCCATAGAGACCATACAGACCATAGAGACCCATAGAGACCATAGAGACTACAGAGACCCATAGAGACCATAGAGACCCATAGAGACCCATAGAGACCATAGAGACCATAGAGACCCATAGAGACCATAGCGACCATAGAGATCGGATACATATCCATAGAGACCATAGAGACCCATAGGGACCATAGAGACCCATAGAGACCATAGAGATCGGATACATCACCATAGAGACCATAGAGACCCATAGGGACCATAGAGACCATACAGACCATAGAGACAATAGAGACCATAAAGACCGAATAGAGACCATAGAGACCCATAAAGACCATAAATACCAATAGAGACCATACAGACCATAGAGATCGGATACATCACCATAGAGACCATAGAGACCCATAGGGACCATAGAGACCATAGAGACCATAGAGACCATAGAGACCATAGAGACCCATAGAGACCAGATACATCACCAGAGAGACTATAGAGACCCATAGAGACCATAGAGATCGGATACATCACCATAGAGACCATAGAGACCCATAGGGACTATAGATACCATAGAGACCATAGAGACTGTATACATCACCATAGAGACCACAGAGACCCATAGGGACCATAGTGACCATAGACACTCATAGAGACCATAGAGATCGGATACATCACCATAGAGACCATAGAGACCATAGAGACCATAGATAACATAGAGACCATAGAGACCGAATACATCACCATAGAGACCACAGAGACCCATAGGGACCATAGAGACCATAGAGACCATAGAGACCATAGAGATCGGATACATCACCATAGAGACCATAGAGACCCATAGAGACCATAGAGACCATAGAGACCGGATACATCACCATAGAGACCCATAGGGACCATAGAGACCATAGAGGCCATAGAGACCGTAGAGACCATAGAGATGGGATACATCACCATGGAGAGTATAGACACCCATAGAGACCACAGAGATCGGATACATCACCATAGAGACCATAGAGACCCATAGGGACCATAGATACCATATGGACCATAGATATCGGATTCATCACCATAGAGACCATAGAGACCATAGAGACCATAGAAACCCATAGAGACCATAGAGATCGGATACATCACCATAGAGACCATAGAGACCCATAGAGACCATAGAGACCCGTAGAGACCATAGAGAACATAGAGATCGGATACATCACCATAGAGACCATAGAGACCCATAGGGACCATAGAGACCATAGAGACCCATAGAGACCATAGAGATCGGATACATCACCATAGGGACCATAGAGACCCAAAGGGACCATACAGACCATAGAGACCCATAGAGACCATACAGATCGGATACATCACCATAGAGACCCATAGAGACCATAGAGACCCATAGAGACCATAGAGACCATAGAGACCCATAGAGACCATAGAGACCATATAGACCCATAGAGACCATAGAGACCATAGAGATCGGATACATCACCATAGAGACCATAGAGACCCATAGGGACCATAGAGACCCATAGAGACCATAGAGATCGGATACATCACCATAGAGACCATAGAGACCCATAGGGACCATACAGACCCATAGAGACCATAAAGACCATAGATATTGGATACATCACCATAGAGACCATAGAGACCCATAGGGACCAGAGAGACCATACAGACCATAGAGACCATAGAGACCATAAAGACCCATAGAGACCATAAAGACCCATAGAGACCCATAGAGATCATAGAGATCGGATACATCACCATAGAGACCATAGAGACCCATAGGGACCATACAGACCATAGAGACCCATAGAGACCATAGAGATCGAATACATCACCATAGAGACCCATAGAGACCCATAGAGACCATAGAGACCCATAGGGACCATACAGACAATAGAGACCCATAGCGACCATAGAGATCGGATACATCACCATAGAGAACATAGAGACCCATAGGGACCATACAGAGCATAGAGACCCATAGAGACCATAAAGACCATAGATATCGGATACATCACCATAGAGACCATAGAGACCCATAGGGACCATGGAGACCATGGAGACCCATAGAGACCGGATACATCACCATAGAGACCATAGAGACCCATAGGGACCATAGAGACCATACAGACCATAAAGACTATAGAGACCATAAAGACCCATAGAGACCATAAAGACCCATAGAGACCATACAGACCATAGAGATCGGATACATCACCATAGAGACCCATAGGGACCATAGAGACCCATAGAGACCATAGAGATCGGATACATATCCATAGAGACCATAGAGACCCATAGGGACCATAGAGACCCATAGAGACCATATAGATAGGATTCATCACCATAGAGACCATAGAGACCATAGAAACCCATAGAGACCATAGAGACCGGATACATCACCATAGAGACCATAGAGACCCATAGAGACCATAGAGACCATAGAGACCATAGAGACCGGATACATCACCATAGAGACCATAGAGACTCATAGGGACCATAGAGACCATAGAGGCCATAGAGACCATATAGACCATAGAGACCACAGAGACCATAGAGATGGGATACATCACCATAGAGAGTATAGAGACCCATAGAGACCATAGAGACCAGAGAGATCGGATACATCACCATAGAGACCATAGAGACCCATAGGGACCATAGATACCATAGAGACCATAGAGATCGGATTCATCACCATAGAGACCATAGAGACCATAGAGACAATAGAAACCCATAGAGACCTTAGAGACTATATACATCACCATAGAGACCACAGAGCCCCATAGGGACCATAGAGAACCATAGAGACCATAGATATCGGATACATCACCATAGAGACCCATAGAGACCATACAGACCATAGAGACCATAAAAACCCATAGAGACCATACAGACTATAGAGATCGGATACATCACCATAGAGACCCATAGGGACCATAGAGACCATAGAGACCATAGAGACCCATAGAGACCATAGAGACCGGATACATCACCATAGAGACCATAGAGACCCATAGAGACCATACAGACCATAGAGACCCATAGAGACCATAGAGACTACAGAGACCCATAGAGACCATAGAGACCCATAGAGACCCATAGAGACCATAGAGACCATAGAGACCCATAGAGACCATAGCGACCATAGAGATCGGACACATATCCATAGAGACCATAGAGACCCATAGGGACCATAGAGACCCATAGAGACCATAGAGATCGGATACATCACCATAGAGACCATAGAGACCCATAGGCACCATAGAGACCATACAGACCATAGAGACAATAGAGACCATAAAGACCCAATAGAGACCATAAAGACCCATAGAGACCATAAATACCAATAGAGACCATACAGACCATAGAGATCGGATACATCACCATACAGACCATAGAGACCCATAGGGACCATAGAGACCATAGAGACCATAGAGACCATAGAGACCCATAGAGACCATAGAGACCATATAGACCCATAGAGACCATAGAGACCATAGAGATCGGATACATCACCATAGAGACCATAGAGACCCATAGGGACCATAGAGACCATAGAGACCCATAGAGACCATAGAGATCGGATACATCACCATAGAGACCATAGAGACCCATAGGGACCATACAGACCCATAGAGACCATAAAGACCATAGATATTGGATACATCACCATAGAGACCATAGAGACCCATAGGGACCAGAGAGACCATACAGACCATAGAGACCATAGAGACCATAAAGACCCATAGAGACCATAAAGACCCATAGAGACCCATAGAGATCATAGAGATCGGATACATCACCATAGAGACCATAGAGACCCATAGGGACCATACAGACCATAGAGACCCATAGAGACCATAGAGATCGAATACATCACCATAGAGACCCATAGAGACCCATAGAGACCATAGAGACCCATAGGGACCATACAGACAATAGAGACCCATAGCGACCATAGAGATCGGATACATCACCATAGAGAACATAGAGACCCATAGGGACCATACAGAGCATAGAGACCCATAGAGACCATAAAGACCATAGATATCGGATACATCACCATAGAGACCATAGAGACCCATAGAGACCCGTAGAGACCATAGAGAACATAGAGATCGGATACATCACCATAGAGACCATAGAGACCCATAGGGACCATAGAGACCATAGAGACCCATAGAGACCATAGAGATCGGATACATCACCATAGGGACCATAGAGACCCAAAGGGACCATACAGACCATAGAGACCCATCGAGACCATACAGATCGGATACATCACCATAGAGACCCATAGAGACCATAGAGACCCATAGAGACCATAGAGACCATAGAGACCCATAGAGACCATAGAGACCATATAGACCCATAGAGACCATAGAGACCATAGAGATCGGATACATCACCATAGAGACCATAGAGACCCATAGGGACCATAGAGACCATAGAGACCCATAGAGACCATAGAGATCGGATACATCACCATAGAGACCATAGAGACCCATAGGGACCATACAGACCCATAGAGACCATAAAGACCATAGATATCGGATACATCACCATAGAGACCATAGAGACCCACAGGGACCATAGAGACCATACAGACCATAGAGACCATAGAGACCATAAGGACCCATAGAGACCATACAGACCATAGAGATCGGATACATCACCATAGAGAACATAGAGACCCATAGGGACCATAGAGACCATAGAGACCCATAGAGACCACAGAGACCGGATACACCACCATAGAGACCATAGAGACCCATAGGGACCAGAGAGATCATACAGACCATAGAGACCATAGAGACCATAAAGACCCATAGAGACCATAAAGACCCATAGAGACCCATAGAGACCATAGAGATCGGATACATCAACATAGAGAGCATAGAGACCCATAGGGACCATACAGACCATAGAGACCCATAGAGACCCATAGAGACCATAGAGACCCATAGAGACCATAGAGACCATAGAGATCGGATACATCACCATAGAGACCCATAGGGACCATACAGACAATAGAGACCCATAGCGACCATAGAGATCGGATACATCACCATAGAGAACATAGAGATCCATAGGGACCATACAGAGCATAGAGACCCATAGAGACCATAAAGACCATAGATATCGGATACATCACCATAGAGACCATAGAGACCCATAGGGACCATGGAGACCATGGAGACCCATAGAGACCGGATACATCACCATAGAGACCATAGAGACCCATAGGGACCATAGAGACCATACAGACCATAAAGACCATAGAGACCATAAAGACCCATAAAGACCATAAAGACCCATAGAGACCATACAGACCATAGAGATCGGATACATCACCATAGAGACCATAGAGACCCATAGGGACCATAGAGACCATAGAGACCATAGAGACCATAGAGATCGGATACATCACCATAGAGACCATAGAGACCCATAGGGACCATAGAGACCATAGAGACCATAGAGATCGGATACATCACCATAGAGACCATAGAGACCCATAGGGACCATAGATACCATAGAGACCATAGAGATCGGATTCATCACCATAGAGACCATAGAGACCATAGAGACAATAGAAACCCATAGAGACCTTAGAGACTATATACATCACCATAGAGACCAAAGAGCCCCATAGGGACCAAAGAGACCCATAGAGACCATAGATATCGGATACATAACCATAGAGACCCATAGAGACCATACAGACCATAGAGACCATAAAAACCCATAGAGACCATACAGACTATAGAGTTCGGATACATCACCATAGAGACCATAGATACCCATAGGGACCATAGAGACCATAGAAACCATAGAGACCCATAGAGACCATAGAGACCGGATACATCACCATAGAGACCATAGAGACCCATAGGGACCATAGAGACCATACAGACCATAGAGATCGGATACATCACCATAGAGACCCATAGGGACCATAGAAACCCATAGGGACCATAGAGACTGTATACATCACCATAGAGACCATAGAGACCATAGAGACCATAGAGAACATAGAGACCATAGAGATCGGATGCATCACCATAGAGACCCATAGGGACCATACAGACCATAGAGACCCATAGAGACCATAGAGACCATAGAGACCCATAGAGACCATAGAGACCATAGAGATCGGATACATCACCATAGAGACCATAGAGACCCATAGGGACCATAGAGACCATAGAGACCCATAGAGACCCATAGAGACCATAGAGATCGGATACATCACCATAGAGACCATAGAGACCCATAGGGACCATAGAGACCCATAGAGACCCATAGAGACCCTAGAGATCGCATACATCACCATAGAGACCTCAGAGACACATAGGGACCATAGAGACCATAGAGACCCATAGAGACCATAGAGATCGGATACATCACCATAGAGACCATAGAGACCCATAGGGACCATACAGACCATAGAGACCCATAGAGACCATAGAAATCGGATACATCACCATAGAGACCATAGAGACCCATAGGGACCATACAGACCATAGAGACCCATAGAGACCATAGAGACCGAATACATCACCATAGAGACTCTAGAGACCCATAGAGACCCATAGAGACCATAGAGACCCATAGAGACCATAGAGACCATAGAGATCGGATACATCACCATAGAGACCCATAGGGACCATAGAGACCATAGAGGCCATAGAGACCGTAGAGACCATAGAGATGGGATACATCACCATGGAGAGTATAGACACCCATAGAGACCACAGAGATCGGATACATCACCATAGAGACCATAGAGACCCATAGGGACCATAGATACCATAGAGACCATAGATATCGGATTCATCACCATAGAGACCATAGAGACCATAGAGACCATAGAAACCCATAGAGACCATAGAGATCGGATACATCACCATAGAGACCATAGAGACCCATAGAGACCATAGAGACCCGTAGAGACCATAGAGAACATAGAGATCGGATACATCACCATAGAGACCATAGAGACCCATAGGGACCATAGAGACCATAGAGACCCATAGAGACCATAGAGATCGGATACATCACCATAGGGACCATAGAGACCCAAAGGGACCATACAGACCATAGAGACCCATAGAGACCATACAGATCGGATACATCACCATAGAGACCCATAGAGACCATAGAGACCCATAGAGACCATAGAGACCATAGAGACCCATAGAGACCATAGAGACCATATAGACCCATAGAGACCATAGAGACCATAGAGATCGGATACATCACCATAGAGACCATAGAGACCCATAGGGACCATAGAGACCCATAGAGACCATAGAGATCGGATACATCACCATAGAGACCATAGAGACCCATAGGGACCATACAGACCCATAGAGACCATAAAGACCATAGATATTGGATACATCACCATAGAGACCATAGAGACCCATAGGGACCAGAGAGACCATACAGACCATAGAGACCATAGAGACCATAAAGACCCATAGAGACCATAAAGACCCATAGAGACCCATAGAGATCATAGAGATCGGATACATCACCATAGAGACCATAGAGACCCATAGGGACCATACAGACCATAGAGACCCATAGAGACCATAGAGATCGAATACATCACCATAGAGACCCATAGAGACCCATAGAGACCATAGAGACCCATAGGGACCATACAGACAATAGAGACCCATAGCGACCATAGAGATCGGATACATCACCATAGAGAACATAGAGACCCATAGGGACCATACAGAGCATAGAGACCCATAGAGACCATAAAGACCATAGATATCGGATACATCACCATAGAGACCATAGAGACCCATAGGGACCATGGAGACCATGGAGACCCATAGAGACCGGATACATCACCATAGAGACCATAGAGACCCATAGGGACCATAGAGACCATACAGACCATAAAGACTATAGAGACCATAAAGACCCATAGAGACCATAAAGACCCATAGAGACCATACAGACCATAGAGATCGGATACATCACCATAGAGACCCATAGGGACCATAGAGACCCATAGAGACCATAGAGATCGGATACATATCCATAGAGACCATAGAGACCCATAGGGACCATAGAGACCCATAGAGACCATATAGATAGGATTCATCACCATAGAGACCATAGAGACCATAGAAACCCATAGAGACCATAGAGACCGGATACATCACCATAGAGACCATAGAGACCCATAGAGACCATAGAGACCATAGAGACCATAGAGACCGGATACATCACCATAGAGACCATAGAGACTCATAGGGACCATAGAGACCATAGAGGCCATAGAGACCATATAGACCATAGAGACCATAGAGACCATAGAGATGGGATACATCACCATAGAGAGTATAGAGACCCATAGAGACCATAGAGACCAGAGAGATCGGATACATCACCATAGAGACCATAGAGACCCATAGGGACCATAGATACCATAGAGACCATAGAGATCGGATTCATCACCATAGAGACCATAGAGACCATAGAGACAATAGAAACCCATAGAGACCTTAGAGACTATATACATCACCATAGAGACCACAGAGCCCCATAGGGACCATAGAGAACCATAGAGACCATAGATATCGGATACATCACCATAGAGACCCATAGAGACCATACAGACCATAGAGACCATAAAAACCCATAGAGACCATACAGACTATAGAGATCGGATACATCACCATAGAGACCCATAGGGACCATAGAGACCATAGAGACCATAGAGACCCATAGAGACCATAGAGACCGGATACATCACCATAGAGACCATAGAGACCCATAGAGACCATACAGACCATAGAGACCCATAGAGACCATAGAGACTACAGAGACCCATAGAGACCATAGAGACCCATAGAGACCCATAGAGACCATAGAGACCATAGAGACCCATAGAGACCATAGCGACCATAGAGATCGGACACATATCCATAGAGACCATAGAGACCCATAGGGACCATAGAGACCCATAGAGACCATAGAGATCGGATACATCACCATAGAGACCATAGAGACCCATAGGCACCATAGAGACCATACAGACCATAGAGACAATAGAGACCATAAAGACCCAATAGAGACCATAAAGACCCATAGAGACCATAAATACCAATAGAGACCATACAGACCATAGAGATCGGATACATCACCATACAGACCATAGAGACCCATAGGGACCATAGAGACCATAGAGACCATAGAGACCATAGAGACCCATAGAGACCATAGAGACCATATAGACCCATAGAGACCATAGAGACCATAGAGATCGGATACATCACCATAGAGACCATAGAGACCCATAGGGACCATAGAGACCATAGAGACCCATAGAGACCATAGAGATCGGATACATCACCATAGAGACCATAGAGACCCATAGGGACCATACAGACCCATAGAGACCATAAAGACCATAGATATTGGATACATCACCATAGAGACCATAGAGACCCATAGGGACCAGAGAGACCATACAGACCATAGAGACCATAGAGACCATAAAGACCCATAGAGACCATAAAGACCCATAGAGACCCATAGAGATCATAGAGATCGGATACATCACCACAGAGACCATAGAGACCCATAGGGACCATACAGACCATAGAGACCCATAGAGACCATAGAGATCGAATACATCACCATAGAGACCCATAGAGACCCATAGAGACCATAGAGACCCATAGGGACCATACAGACAATAGAGACCCATAGCGACCATAGAGATCGGATACATCACCATAGAGAACATAGAGACCCATAGGGACCATACAGAGCATAGAGACCCATAGAGACCATAAAGACCATAGATATCGGATACATCACCATAGAGACCATAGAGACCCATAGAGACCCGTAGAGACCATAGAGAACATAGAGATCGGATACATCACCATAGAGACCATAGAGACCCATAGGGACCATAGAGACCATAGAGACCCATAGAGACCATAGAGATCGGATACATCACCATAGGGACCATAGAGACCCAAAGGGACCATACAGACCATAGAGACCCATCGAGACCATACAGATCGGATACATCACCATAGAGACCCATAGAGACCATAGAGACCCATAGAGACCATAGAGACCATAGAGACCCATAGAGACCATAGAGACCATATAGACCCATAGAGACCATAGAGACCATAGAGATCGGATACATCACCATAGAGACCATAGAGACCCATAGGGACCATAGAGACCATAGAGACCCATAGAGACCATAGAGATCGGATACATCACCATAGAGACCATAGAGACCCATAGGGACCATACAGACCCATAGAGACCATAAAGACCATAGATATCGGATACATCACCATAGAGACCATAGAGACCCACAGGGACCATAGAGACCATACAGACCATAGAGACCATAGAGACCATAAGGACCCATAGAGACCATACAGACCATAGAGATCGGATACATCACCATAGAGAACATAGAGACCCATAGGGACCATAGAGACCATAGAGACCCATAGAGACCACAGAGACCGGATACACCACCATAGAGACCATAGAGACCCATAGGGACCAGAGAGATCATACAGACCATAGAGACCATAGAGACCATAAAGACCCATAGAGACCATAAAGACCCATAGAGACCCATAGAGACCATAGAGATCGGATACATCAACATAGAGAGCATAGAGACCCATAGGGACCATACAGACCATAGAGACCCATAGAGACCCATAGAGACCATAGAGACCCATAGAGACCATAGAGATCGGATACATCACCATAGAGACCCATAGGGACCATACAGACAATAGAGACCCATAGCGACCATAGAGATCGGATACATCACCATAGAGAACATAGAGATCCATAGGGACCATACAGAGCATAGAGACCCATAGAGACCATAAAGACCATAGATATCGGATACATCACCATAGAGACCATAGAGACCCATAGGGACCATGGAGACCATGGAGACCCATAGAGACCGGATACATCACCATAGAGACCATAGAGACCCATAGGGACCATAGAGACCATACAGACCATAAAGACCATAGAGACCATAAAGACCCATAAAGACCATAAAGACCCATAGAGACCATACAGACCATAGAGATCGGATACATCACCATAGAGACCATAGAGACCCATAGGGACCATAGAGACCATAGAGACCATAGAGACCATAGAGATCGGATACATCACCATAGAGACCATAGAGACCCATAGGGACCATAGAGACCATAGAGACCATAGAGATCGGATACATCACCATAGAGACCATAGAGACCCATAGGGACCATAGATACCATAGAGACCATAGAGATCGGATTCATCACCATAGAGACCATAGAGACCATAGAGACAATAGAAACCCATAGAGACCTTAGAGACTATATACATCACCATAGAGACCAAAGAGCCCCATAGGGACCAAAGAGACCCATAGAGACCATAGATATCGGATACATAACCATAGAGACCCATAGAGACCATACAGACCATAGAGACCATAAAAACCCATAGAGACCATACAGACTATAGAGTTCGGATACATCACCATAGAGACCATAGATACCCATAGGGACCATAGAGACCATAGAAACCATAGAGACCCATAGAGACCATAGAGACCGGATACATCACCATAGAGACCATAGAGACCCATAGGGACCATAGAGACCATACAGACCATAGAGATCGGATACATCACCATAGAGACCCATAGGGACCATAGAAACCCATAGGGACCATAGAGACTGTATACATCACCATAGAGACCATAGAGACCATAGAGACCATAGAGAACATAGAGACCATAGAGATCGGATGCATCACCATAGAGACCCATAGGGACCATACAGACCATAGAGACCCATAGAGACCATAGAGACCATAGAGACCCATAGAGACCATAGAGACCATAGAGATCGGATACATCACCATAGAGACCATAGAGACCCATAGGGACCATAGAGACCATAGAGACCCATAGAGACCCATAGAGACCATAGAGATCGGATACATCACCATAGAGACCATAGAGACCCATAGGGACCATAGAGACCCATAGAGACCCATAGAGACCCTAGAGATCGCATACATCACCATAGAGACCTCAGAGACACATAGGGACCATAGAGACCATAGAGACCCATAGAGACCATAGAGATCGGATACATCACCATAGAGACCATAGAGACCCATAGGGACCATACAGACCATAGAGACCCATAGAGACCATAGAAATCGGATACATCACCATAGAGACCATAGAGACCCATAGGGACCATACAGACCATAGAGACCCATAGAGACCATAGAGACCGAATACATCACCATAGAGACTCTAGAGACCCATAGAGACCCATAGAGACCATAGAGACCCATAGAGACCATAGAGACCATAGAGATCGGATACATCACCATAGAGACCCATAGGGACCATAGAGACCATAGACACCCATAGAGACCATAGAGATCGGATACATCACCATAGAGACCATAGAGACCCATAGGGACCATACAGACCCATAGAGACCATAAAGACCATAGATATTGGATACATCACCATAGAGACCATAGAGACCCATAGGGACCAGAGAGACCATACAGACCATAGAGACCATAGAGACCATAAAGACCCATAGAGACCATAAAGACCCATAGAGACCCATAGAGATCATAGAGATCGGATACATCACCATAGAGACCATAGAGACCCATAGGGACCATACAGACCATAGAGACCCATAGAGACCATAGAGATCGAATACATCACCATAGAGACCCATAGAGACCCATAGAGACCATAGAGACCCATAGGGACCATACAGACAATAGAGACCCATAGCGACCATAGAGATCGGATACATCACCATAGAGAACATAGAGACCCATAGAGACCATACAGACCATAGAGACCCATAGAGACCATAGAGACTACAGAGACCCATAGAGACCATAGAGACCCATAGAGACCCATAGAGACCATAGAGACCATAGAGACCATACAGACCATAAAGACCATAGAGATCGGATACATATCCATAGAGACCCATAGGGACCATAGAGACCCATAGAGACCATAGAGATCGGATACATCACCATAGAGACCATAGAGACCCATAGGGACCATAGAGACCATACAGACCATAGAGACAATAGAGACCATAAAGACCCAATAGAGACCATAAAGACCCATAGAGACCATAAATACCAATAGAGACCATACAGACCATAGAGATCGGATACATCACCATAGAGACCATAGAGACCCATAGGGACCATAGAGACCATAGAGACCATAGAGACCATAGAGACCATAGAGACCCATAGAGACCATAGAGACCGGATACATCACCAGAGAGACTATAGAGACCCATAGAGACCATAGAGATCGGATACATCACCATAGAGACCATAGAGACCCATAGGGACTATAGATACCATAGAGACCATAGAGACTGTATACATCACCATAGAGACCACAGAGACCCATAGGGACCATAGAGACCATAGACACTCATAGAGACCATAGAGATCGGATACATCACCATAGAGACCATAGAGACCATAGAGACCATAGATAACATAGAGACCATAGAGACCGAATACATCACCATAGAGACCACAGAGACCCATAGGGACCATAGAGACCATAGAGACCATAGAGACCATAGAGATCGGATACATCACCATAGAGACCATAGAGACCCATAGAGACCATAGAGACCATAGAGACCGGATACATCACCATAGAGACCCATAGGGACCATAGAGACCATAGAGGACATAGAGACCGTAGAGACCATAGAGATGGGATACATCACCATAGAGAGTATAGACACCCATAGAGACCACAGAGATCGGATACATCACCATAGAGACCATAGAGACCCATAGGGACCATAGATACCATAGAGACCATAGATATCGGATTCATCACCATAGAGACCATAGAGACCATAGAGACCATAGAAACCCATAGAGACCATAGAGATCGGATACATCACCATAGAGACCATAGAGACCCATAGAGACCCGTAGAGACCATAGAGAACATAGAGATCGGATACATCACCATAGAGACCATAGAGACCCATAGGGACCATAGAGACCATAGAGACCCATAGAGACCATAGAGATCGGATACATCACCATAGGGACCATAGAGACCCAAAGGGACCATACAGACCATAGAGACCCATAGAGACCATACAGATCGGATACATCACCATAGAGACCCATAGAGACCATAGAGACCCATAGAGACCATAGAGACCATAGAGACCCATAGAGACCATAGAGACCATATAGACCCATAGAGACCATAGAGACCATAGAGATCGGATACATCACCATAGAGACCATAGAGACCCATAGGGACCATAGAGACCATAGAGACCCATAGAGACCATAGAGATCGGATACATCACCATAGAGACCATAGAGACCCATAGGGACCATACAGACCCATAGAGACCATAAAGACCATAGATATTGGATACATCACCATAGAGACCATAGAGACCCATAGGGACCAGAGAGACCATACAGACCATAGAGACCATAGAGACCATAAAGACCCATAGAGACCATAAAGACCCGTAGAGACCCATAGAGATCATAGAGATCGGATACATCACCATAGAGACCATAGAGACCCATAGGGACCATACAGACCATAGAGACCCATAGAGACCATAGAGATCGAATACATCACCATAGAGACCCATAGAGACCCATAGAGACCATAGAGACCCATAGGGACCATACAGACAATAGAGACCCATAGCGACCATAGAGATCGGATACATCACCATAGAGAACATAGAGACCCATAGAGACCATAGAGACTACAGAGACCCATAGAGACCCATAGAGACCATAGAGACCATAGAGACCCATAGAGACCATAGCGACCATAGAGATCGGATACATATCCATAGAGACCATAGAGACCCATAGGGACCATAGAGACCCATAGAGACCATAGAGATCGGATACATCACCATAGAGACCATAGAGACCCATAGGGACCATAGAGACCATACAGACCATAGAGACAATAGAGACCATAAAGACCCAATAGAGACCATAAAGACACATAGAGACCATAAATACCAATAGAGACCATACAGACCATAGAGATCGGATACATCACCATAGAGACCATAGAGACCCATAGGGACCATAGAGACCATAGAGACCATAGAGACCATAGAGACCATAGAGACCCATAGAGACCATAGAGACCGGATACATCACCAGAGAGACTATAGAGACCCATAGAGACCATAGAGATCGGATACATCACCATAGAGACCATAGAGACCCATAGGGACTATAGATACCATAGAGACCATAGAGACTGTATACATCACCATAGAGACCACAGAGACCCATAGGGACCATAGAGACCATAGACACTCATAGAGACCATAGAGATCGGATACATCACCATAGAGACCATAGAGACCATAGATAACATAGAGACCATAGAGACCGAATACATCACCATAGAGACCACAGAGACCCATAGGGACCATAGAGACCATAGAGACCATAGAGACCATAGAGATCGGATACATCACCATAGAGACCATAGAGACCCATAGAGACCATAGAGACCATAGAGACCGGATACATCACCATAGAGACCCATAGGGACCATAGAGACCATAGAGGCCATAGAGACCGTAGAGACCATAGAGATGGGATACATCACCATAGAGAGTATAGACACCCATAGAGACCACAGAGATCGGATACATCACCATAGAGACCATAGAGACCCATAGGGACCATAGATACCATAGAGACCATAGATATCGGATTTATCACCATAGAGACCATAGAGACCATAGAGACCATAGAAACCCATAGAGACCATAGAGATCGGATACATCACCATAGAGACCATAGAGACCCATAGAGACCATAGAGACCCGTAGAGACCATAGAGAACATAGAGATCGGATACATCACCATAGAGACCATAGAGACCCATAGGGACCATAGAGACCATAGAGACCCATAGAGACCATAGAGATCGGATACATCACCATAGGGACCATAGAGACCCAAAGGGACCATACAGACCATAGAGACCCATAGAGACCATACAGATCGGATACATCACCATAGAGACCCATAGAGACCATAGAGACCCATAGAGACCATAGAGACCATATAGACCCATAGAGACCATAGAGACCATAGAGATCGGATACATCACCATAGAGACCATAGAGACCCATAGGGACCATAGAGACCATAGAGACCCATAGAGACCATAGAGATCGGATACATCACCATAGAGACCATAGAGACCCATAGGGACCATACAGACCCATAGAGACCATAAAGACCATAGATATTGGATACATCACCATAGAGACCATAGAGACCCATAGGGACCAGAGAGACCATACAGACCATAGAGACCATAGAGACCATAAAGACCCATAGAGACCATAAAGACCCATAGAGACCCATAGAGATCATAGAGATCGGATACATCACCATAGAGACCATAGAGACCCATAGGGACCATACAGACCATAGAGACCCATAGAGACCATAGAGATCGAATACATCACCATAGAGACCCATAGAGACCCAGAGAGACCATAGAGACCCATAGGGACCATACAGACAATAGAGACCCATAGCGACCATAGAGATCGGATACATCACCATAGAGAACATAGAGACCCATAGGGACCATACAGAGCATAGAGACCCATAGAGACCATAAAGACCATAGATATCGGATACATCACCATAGAGACCATAGAGACCCATAGGGACCATGGAGACCATGGAGACCCATAGAGACCGGATACATCACCATAGAGACCATAGAGACCCATAGGGACCATAGAGACCATACAGACCATAAAGACTATAGAGACCATAAAGACCCATAGAGACCATACAGACCATAGAGATCGGATACATCACCATAGAGACCATAGAGACCCATAGGGACCATAGAGACCCATAGAGACCATATAGATAGGATTCATCACCATAGAGACCATAGAGACCATAGAAACCCATAGAGACCATAGAGACCGGATACATCACCATAGAGACCATAGAGACCCATAGAGACCATAGAGACCATAGAGACCATAGAGACCGGATACATCACCATAGAGACCACAGAGACTCATAGGGACCATAGAGACCATAGAGGCCATAGAGACCATAGAGACCATAGAGACCATAGAGACCATAGAGATGGGATACATCACCATAGAGAGTATAGAGACCCATAGAGACCATAGAGACCAGAGAGATCGGATACATCACCATAGAGACCATAGAGACCCATAGGGACCATAGATACCATAGAGACCATAGAGATCGGATTCATCACCATAGAGACCATAGAGACCATAGAGACAATAGAAACCCATAGAGACCATACAGACTATAGAGATCGGATACATCACCATAGAGACCCATAGGGACCATAGAGACCATAGAGACCATAGAGACCCATAGAGACCATAGAGACCGGATACATCACCATAGAGACCATAGAGACCCATAGAGACCATACAGACCATAGAGACCCATAGAGACCATAGAGACTACAGAGACCCATAGAGACCATAGAGACCCATAGAGACCCATAGAGACCATAGAGACCATAGAGACCCATAGAGACCATAGCGACCATAGAGATCGGATACATATCCATAGAGACCATAGAGACCCATAGGGACCATAGAGACCCATAGAGACCATAGAGATCGGATACATCACCATAGAGACCATAGAGACCCATAGGCACCATAGAGACCATACAGACCATAGAGACAATAGAGACCATAAAGACCCAATAGAGACCATAAAGACCCATAGAGACCATAAATACCAATAGAGACCATACAGACCATAGAGATCGGATACATCACCATACAGACCATAGAGACCCATAGGGACCATAGAGTCCATAGAGACCATAGAGACCATAGAGACCCATAGAGACCATAGAGACCATATAGACCCATAGAGACCATAGAGACCATAGAGATCGGATACATCACCATAGAGACCATAGAGACCCATAGGGACCATAGAGACCATAGAGACCCATAGAGACCATAGAGATCGGATACATCACCATAGAGACCATAGAGACCCATAGGGACCATACAGACCCATAGAGACCATAAAGACCATAGATATTGGATACATCACCATAGAGACCATAGAGACCCATAGGGACCAGAGAGACCATACAGACCATAGAGACCATAGAGACCATAAAGACCCATAGAGACCATAAAGACCCATAGAGACCCATAGAGATCATAGAGATCGGATACATCACCATAGAGACCATAGAGACCCATAGGGACCATACAGACCATAGAGACCCATAGAGACCATAGAGATCGAATACATCACCATAGAGACCCATAGAGACCCAGAGAGACCATAGAGACCCATAGGGACCATACAGACAATAGAGACCCATAGCGACCATAGAGATCGGATACATCACCATAGAGAACATAGAGACCCATAGGGACCATACAGAGCATAGAGACCCATAGAGACCATAAAGACCATAGATATCGGATACATCACCATAGAGACCATAGAGACCCATAGAGACCCGTAGAGACCATAGAGAACATAGAGATCGGATACATCACCATAGAGACCATAGAGACCCATAGGGACCATAGAGACCATAGAGACCCATAGAGACCATAGAGATCGGATACATCACCATAGGGACCATAGAGACCCAAAGGGACCATACAGACCATAGAGACCCATAGAGACCATACAGATCGGATACATCACCATAGAGACCCATAGAGACCATAGAGACCCATAGAGACCATAGAGACCATAGAGACCCATAGAGACCATAGAGACCATATAGACCCATAGAGACCATAGAGACCATAGAGATCGGATACATCAACATAGAGACCATACAGACCATAAAGACCATAGAGACCATAAAGACCCATAAAGACCATAAAGACCCATAGAGACCATACAGACCATAGAGATCGGATACATCACCATAGAGACCATAGAGACCCATAGGGACCATAGAGACCATAGAGACCATAGAGACCATAGAGATCGGATACATCACCATAGAGACCATAGAGACCCATAGGGGCCATAGAGACCATAGAGACCATATAGATAGGATTCATCACCATAGAGACCATAGAGACCATAGAGACCATAGAAACCCATAGAGACCATAGAGACCGGATACATCACCATAGAGACCATAGAGACCCATAGAGACCATAGAGACCATAGAGACCATAGAGACCGGATACATCACCATAGAGACCATAGAGACTCATAAGGACCATAGAGACCATAGAGGCCATAGAGACCATAGAGACCATAGAGACCATAGAGATCGGATACATCACCATAGAGACCATAGAGACCCATAGGGACCATAGAGACCATAGAGACCATAGAGATCGGATACATCACCATAGAGACCATAGAGACCCATAGGGACCATAGATACCATAGAGACCATAGAGATCGGATTCATCACCATAGAGACCATAGAGACCATAGAGACAATAGAAACCCATAGAGACCTTAGAGACTATATACATCACCATAGAGACCAAAGAGCCCCATAGGGACCAAAGAGACCCATAGAGACCATAGATATCGGATACATAACCATAGAGACCCATAGAGACCATACAGACCATAGAGACCATAAAAACCCATAGAGACCATACAGACTATAGAGATCGGATACATCACCATAGAGACCATAGAGACCCATAGGGACCATAGAGACCATAGAAACCATAGAGACCCATAGAGACCATAGAGACCGGATACATCACCATAGAGACCATAGAGACCCATAGGGACCATAGAGACCATACAGACCATAGAGATCGGATACATCACCATAGAGACCCATAGGGACCATAGAAACCCATAGGGACCATAGAGACTGTATACATCACCATAGAGACCATAGAGACCATAGAGACCATAGAGAACATAGAGACCATAGAGATCGGATGCATCACCATAGAGACCATAGAGACCCATAGGGACCATACAGACCATAGAGACCCATAGAGACCATAGAGACCATAGAGACCCATAGAGACCATAGAGACCATAGAGATCGGATACATCACCATAGAGACCATAGAGACCCATAGGGACCATAGAGACCATAGAGACCCATAGAGACCCATAGAGACCATAGAGATCGGATACATCACCATAGAGACCATAGAGACCCATAGGGACCATAGAGACCCATAGAGACCCATAGAGACCATAGAGACCCATAGAGACCATAGAGATCGCATACATCACCATAGAGACCTCAGAGACACATAGGGACCATAGAGACCATAGAGACCCATAGAGACCATAGAGATCGGATACATCACCATAGAGACCATAGAGACCCATAGGGACCATACAGACCATAGAGACCCATAGAGACCATAGAAATCGGATACATCACCATAGAGACCATAGAGACCCATAGGGACCATACAGACCATAGAGACCCATAGAGACCATAGAGACCGAATACATCACCATAGAGACTATAGAGACCCATAGAGACCCATAGAGACCATAGAGACCCATAGAGACCATAGAGACCATAGAGACCATAGAGATCGGATACATCACCATAGAGACCCATAGGGACCATAGAGACCATAGAGACCCATAGAGACCATAGAGATCGGATACATCACCATAGAGACCATAGAGACCATAGAGACCCATAGAGACCATAGAGACCCATAGAGACCATAGAGACCATAGAGATCGGATACATCACCATAGAGACCATAGAGACCCATAGGGACCATAGAGACCATAGAGACCATAGAGACCATAGAAACCCATAGGGACCATAGAGACCCATAGAGGCCATAGAGATCGGATACATCACCATAGAGACCATAGAGACCCATAGGGACCATACAGACCATAGAGATCCATAGAGACCATAGAGACCATAGAGGTCGAATACATCACCATAGAGACTATAGACACCCATAGAGACCATAGAGACCCATAGTGACCCATAGAGACCATAGAGACCATAGAGACCCATAGAGACCATAGAGACCATAGAGACCCATAGAGACCATAGAGACCATAGAGATCGGATACATCACCATAGAGACCATAGAGACCCATAGGGACCATAGAGACCATAGAGACCCATAAAGATCGGATACATCACCATAGAGACCCATAGGGACCATACAGAGCATAGAGACCCATAGAGACCATAGAGACCATAGAGATCGGATACATCACCATAGAGACCATAGAGACCCATAGGGACCATAGAGACCATACAGACCATAGAGACCATAGAGACCATAAAGACCCATAGAGACCATACAGACCATAGAGATCGGATACATCACCATAGAGACCATAGAGACCCATAGGGACCATGGAGATCATAGAGACCCATAGAGACCGGATACATCACCATAGAGACCATAGAGACCCATAGGGACCATAGAGACCATACAGACCATAAAGACCATAGAGACCCTAAAGACCCATAGAGACCAAAAAGACCCATAGAGACCATACAGACCATAGAGATCAGATACATCACCATAGAGACCATAGAGACCCATAGGGACCATAGAGACCATAGAGGCCATAGAGACCATAGAGACCATAGAGACCATAGAGATGGGATACATCACCATAGAGAGTATAGAGAGCCATAGGGACCATAGATACCATAGAGACCATAGAGATCGGATTCATCACCATAGAGACCATAGAGACCATAGAGACAATAGAAACCCATAGAGACCTTAGAGACTATATACATCACCATAGAGACCACAGAGCCCCATAGGGACCATAGAGACCATAGAGACTCATAGAGACCATAGAGATCGGATACATCACCATAGAGACCATAGAGACCATAGAGACCATAGAGAACATAGAGACCATAGAGACCGGATACATCACCATAGAGACCATAGAGACCCATAGGGACCATAGAGACCATAGAGATCGGAAACATCACCATAGAGACCTTATAGACCCACAGGGAACATACAGACCATAGAGACCCATAGAGACCATAGAGACCATAGAGATTGAATACATCACCATAGAGACTATAGAGACCCATAGAGACCATAGAGACCCATAGACACCATAGAGACCATAGAGACCCATAGAGACCATAGAGACCATAGAGATCGGATACATCACCATAGAGACCATACAGACCCATAGGGACCATAGAGACCCATAGAGAGCATAGAGATCGGATACATCACCATAGAGACTACAGAGACCCATAGAGACTACAGAGACCCATAGAGACCATAGAGACCCATAGAGACCATAGAGACCCATAGAGACCATAGAGACCATAGAGACCCATAGAGACCATAGAGATCGGATACATCACCATAGAGACCCATAGGGACCCGTAGAGACCATAGAGATCGGATACATCACCATAGAGAACATAGAGACCCATAGGGACCATACAGAGCATAGAGACCCATAGAGACCATAAAGACCATAGATATCGGATACATCACCATAGAGACCATAGAGACCCATAGGGACCATAGAGACCATACAGACCATAGAGACCATAGAGACCATAAAGACCCATAGAGACCATACAGATCGGATACTTCACCATAGAGACCATAGAGACCCATAGGGACCATAGAGACCATACAGACCATAAAGACCATAGAGACCATAATGACCCATAGAGACCATAAAGACCCATAGAGACCATACAGACCATAGAGATCGGATACATCACCATAGAGACCATAGAGACCCATAGGGACCATAGAGACCATAGAGACCATAGAGACCATAGAGACCCATAGAGACCATAGAGATCGGATACATCACCATAGAGACCATAGAGACCCATAGGGACCATAGAGACCATAGGGACCCATAGAGACCATAGAGATAGGATTCATCACCATAGAGACCATAGAGACCCATAGGGACCATAGAGACCATAGAGGCCATAGAGACCATAGAGACCATAGAGATGGGATACATCACCATAGACAGTATAGAGACCCATAGAGACCATAGAGACCATAGAGATCGGATACATCACCATAGAGACCATAGAGACCCATAGGGACCATAGATACCATAGAGACCATAGATATTGGATTCATCACCATAGAGACCATAGAGACCATAGAGACCATAGAAACCCATAGAGACATTAGAGACTGTATACATCACCATAGAGACCACAGAGACCCATAGGGACCATAGAGACCATAGAGACTCATAGAGACCTTAGAGATCGGATACATCACCATAGAGACCATAGAGACCATAGAGAACATAGAGACCGGATACATCACCATAGAGACCATAGAGACCCATAGAGACCATACAGACCATAGAGACCCATAGAGACCATAGAGACTACAGAGACCCATAGAGACCAGAGAGACCCATAGAGACCCATAGAGACCATAGAGACCATAGAGACCCATAGAGACCATAGCGACCATAGAGATCGGATACATATCCATAGAGACCATAGAGACCCATAGGGACCATAGAGACCCATAGAGACCATAGAGATCGGATACATCACCATAGAGACCATAGAGACCCATAGGCACCATAGAGACCATACAGACCATAGAGACAATAGAGACCATAAAGACCCAATAGAGACCATAAAGACCCATAGAGACCATAAATACCAATAGAGACCATACAGACCATAGAGATCGGATACATCACCATAGAGACCATAGAGACCCATAGGGACCATAGAGACCATAGAGACCATAGAGACCATAGAGACCATAGAGACCCATAGAGACCATAGAGACCGGATACATCACCAGAGAGACTATAGAGACCCATAGAGACCATAGAGATCGGATACATCACCATAGAGACCATAGAGACCCATAGGGACTATAGATACCATAGAGACCATAGAGACTGTATACATCACCATAGAGACCACAGAGACCCATAGGGACCATAGAGACCATAGACACTCATAGAGACCATAGAGATCGGATACATCACCATAGAGACCATAGAGACCATAGAGACCATAGATAACATAGAGACCATAGAGACCGAATACATCACCATAGAGACCACAGAGACCCATAGGGACCATAGAGACCATAGAGACCATAGAGACCATAGAGATCGGATACATCACCATAGAGACCATAGAGACCCATAGAGACCATAGAGACCATAGAGACCGGATACATCACCATAGAGACCCATAGGGACCATAGAGACCATAGAGGCCATAGAGACCATAGAGACCATAGAGATGGGATACATCACCATAGAGAGTATAGACACCCATAGAGACCATAGAGATCGGATACATCACCATAGAGACCATAGAGACCCATAGGGACCATAGATACCATAGAGACCATAGATATCGGATTCATCACCATAGAGACCATAGAGACCATAGAGACCATAGAAACCCATAGAGACCATAGAAATCGGATACATCACCATAGAGACCATAGAGACCCATAGAGACCATAGAGACCCGTAGAGACCATAGAGAACATAGAGATCGGATACATCACCATAGAGAACATAGAGACCCATAGGGACCATAGAGACCATAGAGACCCATAGAGACCATAGAGATCGGATACATCACCATAGGGACCATAGAGACCCATAGAGACCATACAGATCGGATACATCACCATAGAGACCCATAGAGACCATAGAGACCCATAGAGACCATAGAGACCATAGAGACCCATAGAGACCATAGAGACCATATAGACCCATAGAGACCATAGAGACCATAGAGATCGGATACATCACCATAGAGACCATAGAGACCCATAGGGACCATAGAGACCATAGAGACCCATAGAGACCATAGAGATCGGATACATCACCATAGAGACCATAGAGACCCATAGGGACCATACAGACCCATAGAGACCATAAAGACCATAGATATTGGATACATCACCATAGAGACCATAGAGACCCATAGGGACCAGAGAGACCATACAGACCATAGAGACCATAGAGACCATAAAGACCCATAGAGACCATAAAGACCCATAGAGACCCATAGAGATCATAGAGATCGGATACATCACCATAGAGACCATAGAGACCCATAGGGACCATACAGACCATAGAGACCCATAGAGACCATAGAGATCGAATACATCACCATAGAGACCCATAGAGACCCATAGAGACCATAGAGACCCATAGGGACCATACAGACAATAGAGACCCATAGCGACCATAGAGATCGGATACATCACCATAGAGAACATAGAGACCCATAGAGACCATACAGACCATAGAGACCCATAGAGACCATAGAGACTACAGAGACCCATAGAGACCATAGAGACCCATAGAGACCCATAGAGACCATAGAGACCATAGAGACCCATAGAGACCATAGCGACCATAGAGATCGGATACATATCCATAGAGACCATAGAGACCCATAGGGACCATAGAGACCCATAGAGACCATAGAGATCGGATACATCACCATAGAGACCATAGAGACCCATAGGGACCATAGAGACCATACAGACCATAGAGACAATAGAGACCATAAAGACCCAATAGAGACCATAAAGACCCATAGAGACCATAAATACCAATAGAGACCATACAGACCATAGAGATCGGATACATCACCATAGAGACCATAGAGACCCATAGGGACCATAGAGACCATAGAGACCATAGAGACCATAGAGACCATAGAGACCCATAGAGACCATAGAGACCGGATACATCACCAGAGAGACTATAGAGACCCATAGAGACCATAGAGATCGGATACATCACCATAGAGACCATAGAGACCCATAGGGACTATAGATACCATAGAGACCATAGAGACTGTATACATCACCATAGAGACCACAGAGACCCATAGGGACCATAGAGACCATAGACACTCATAGAGACCATAGAGATCGGATACATCACCATAGAGACCATAGAGACCATAGAGACCATAGATAACATAGAGACCATAGAGACCGAATACATCACCATAGAGACCACAGAGACCCATAGGGACCATAGAGACCATGGAGACCATAGAGACCATAGAGATCGGATACATCACCATAGAGACCATAGAGACCCATAGAGACCATAGAGACCATAGAGACCGGATACATCACCATAGAGACCCATAGGGACCATAGAGACCATAGAGGCCATAGAGACCATAGAGACCATAGAGATGGGATACATCACCATAGAGAGTATAGACACCCATAGAGACCATAGAGATCGGATACATCACCATAGAGACCATAGAGACCCATAGGGACCATAGATACCATAGAGACCATAGATATCGGATTCATCACCATAGAGACCATAGAGACCATAGAGACCATAGAAACCCATAGAGACCATAGAGATCGGATACATCACCATAGAGACCATAGAGACCCATAGAGACCATAGAGACCCGTAGAGACCATAGAGAACATAGAGATCGGATACATCACCATAGAGACCATAGAGACCCATAGGGACCATAGAGACCATAGAGACCCATACAGACCATAGAGATCGGATACATCACCATAGGGACCATAGAGACCCAAAGGGACCATACAGACCATAGAGACCCATAGAGACCATACAGATCGGATACATCACCATAGAGACCCATAGAGACCATAGAGACCCATAGAGACCATAGAGACCATAGAGACCCATAGAGACCATAGAGACCATATAGACCCATAGAGACCATAGAGACCATAGAGATCGGATACATCACCATAGAGACCATAGAGACCCATAGGGACCATAGAGACCATAGAGACCCATAGAGACCATAGAGATCGGATACATCACCATAGAGACCATAGAGACCCATAGGGACCATACAGACCCATAGAGACCATAAAGACCATAGATATTGGATACATCACCATAGAGACCATAGAGACCCATAGGGACCAGAGAGACCATACAGACCATAGAGACCATAGAGACCATAAAGACCCATAGAGACCATAAAGACCCATAGAGACCCATAGAGATCATAGAGATCGGATACATCACCATAGAGACCATAGAGACCCATAGGGACCATACAGACCATAGAGACCCATAGAGACCATAGAGATCGAATACATCACCATAGAGACCCATAGAGACCATAGAGACCCATAGGGACCATACAGACAATAGAGACCCATAGCGACCATAGAGATCGGATACATCACCATAGAGAACATAGAGACCCATAGAGACCATACAGACCATAGAGACCCATAGAGACCATAGAGACTACAGAGACCCATAGAGACCATAGAGACCCATAGAGACCCATAGAGACCATAGAGACCATAGAGACCCATAGAGACCATAGCGACCATAGAGATCGGATACATATCCATAGAGACCATAGAGACCCATAGGGACCATAGAGACCCATAGAGACCATAGAGATCGGATACATCACCATAGAGACCATAGAGACCCATAGGGACCATAGAGACCATACAGACCATAGAGACAATAGAGACCATAAAGACCCAATAGAGACCATAAAGACCCATAGAGACCATAAATACCAATAGAGACCATACAGACCATAGAGATCGGATACATCACCATAGAGACCATAGAGACCCATAGGGACCATAGAGACCATAGAGACCATAGAGACCATAGAGACCATAGAGACCCATAGAGACCATAGAGACCGGATACATCACCAGAGAGACTATAGAGACCCATAGAGACCATAGAGATCGGATACATCACCATAGAGACCATAGAGACCCATAGGGACTATAGATACCATAGAGACCATAGAGACTGTATACATCACCATAGAGACCACAGAGACCCATAGGGACCATAGAGACCATAGACACTCATAGAGACCATAGAGATCGGATACATCACCATAGAGACCATAGAGACCATAGAGACCATAGATAACATAGAGACCATAGAGACCGAATACATCACCATAGAGACCACAGAGACCCATAGGGACCATAGAGACCATAGAGACCATAGAGACCATAGAGATCGGATACATCACCATAGAGACCATAGAGACCCATAGAGACCATAGAGACCATAGAGACCGGATACATCACCATAGAGACCCATAGGGACCATAGAGACCATAGAGGCCATAGAGACCATAGAGACCATAGAGATGGGATACATCACCATAGAGAGTATAGACACCCATAGAGACCATAGAGATCGGATACATCACCATAGAGACCATAGAGACCCATAGGGACCATAGATACCATAGAGACCATAGATATCGGATTCATCACCATAGAGACCATAGAGACCATAGAGACCATAGAAACCCATAGAGACCATAGAGATCGGATACATCACCATAGAGACCATAGAGACCCATAGAGACCATAGAGACCCGTAGAGACCATAGAGAACATAGAGATCGGATACATCACCATAGAGACCATAGAGACCCATAGGGACCATAGAGACCATAGAGACCCATAGAGACCATAGAGATCGGATACATCACCATAGGGACCATAGAGACCCAAAGGGACCATACAGACCATAGAGACCCATAGAGACCATACAGATGGGATACATCACCATAGAGACCCATAGAGACCATAGAGACCCATAGAGACCATAGAGACCATAGAGACCCATAGAGACCATAGAGACCATATAGACCCATAGAGACCATAGAGACCATAGAGATCGGATACATCACCATAGAGACCATAGAGACCCATAGGGACCATAGAGACCATAGAGACCCATAGAGACCATAGAGATCGGATACATCACCATAGAGACCATAGAGACCCATAGGGACCATACAGACCCATAGAGACCATAAAGACCATAGATATTGGATACATCACCATAGAGACCATAGAGACCCATAGGGACCAGAGAGACCATACAGACCATAGAGACCATAGAGACCATAAAGACCCATAGAGACCATAAAGACCCATAGAGACCCATAGAGATCATAGAGATCGGATACATCACCATAGAGACCATAGAGACCCATAGGGACCATACAGACCATAGAGACCCATAGAGACCATAGAGATCGAATACATCACCATAGAGACCCATAGAGACCCATAGAGACCATAGAGACCCATAGGGACCATACAGACAATAGAGACCCATAGCGACCATAGAGATCGGATACATCACCATAGAGAACATAGAGACCCATAGGGACCATACAGAGCATAGAGACCCATAGAGACCATAAAGACCATAGATATCGGATACATCACCATAGAGACCATAGAGACCCATAGTGACCATGGAGTCCATGGAGACCCATAGAGACCGGATACATCACCATAGAGACCATAGAGACCCATAGGGACCATAGAGACCATACAGACCATAAAGACTATAGAGACCATAAAGACCCATAGAGACCATAAAGACCCATAGAGACCATACAGACCATAGAGATCGGATACATCACCATAGAGACCATAGAGACCCATAGGGACCATAGAGACCCATAGAGACCATAGAGATCGGATACATCAGCATAGAGACCATAGAGACCCATAGGGACCATAGAGACCATAGAGACCATATAGATAGGATTCATCACCATAGAGACCATAGAGACCATAGAAACCCATAGAGACCATAGAGACCGGATACATCACCATAGAGACCATAGAGACCCATAGAGACCATAGAGACCATAGAGACCGGATACATCACCATAGAGACCATAGAGACTCATAGGGACCATAGAGACCATAGAGGCCATAGAGACCATAGAGACCATAGAGACCATAGAGACCATAGAGATGGGATACATCACCATAGAGAGTATAGAGACCCATAGAGACCATAGAGACCATAGAGATCGGATACATCACCATAGAGACCATAGAGACCCATAGGGACCATAGATACCATAGAGACCATAGAGATCGGATTCATCACCATAGAGACCATAGAGACCATAGAGACAATAGAAACCCATAGAGACCTTAGAGACTATATACATCACCATAGAGACCACAGAGCCCCATAGGGACCATAGAGAACCATAGAGACCATAGATATCGGATACATCACCATAGAGATCCATAGAGACCATACAGACCATAGAGACCATAAAAACCCATAGAGACCATACAGACTATAGAGATCGGATACATCACCATAGAGACCCATAGGGACCATAGAGACCATAGATACCCATAGAGACCATAGAGACCGGATACATCACCATAGAGACCATAGAGACCCATAGGGACCATAGAGACCATACAGACCATAGAGATCGGATACATCACCATAGAGACCCATAGGGACCATAGAAACCCATAGAGACCATAGAGACTGTATACATCATCATAGAGACCATAGAGACCATAGAGACCATAGAGAACATAGAGACCATAGAGATCGGATACATCACCATAGAGACCATAGAGACCCATAGGGACCATACAGACCCATAGAGACCATAGAGACCCATAGAGACCATAGAGACCCATAGAGACCATAGAGACCATAGAGATCGGATACATCACCATAGAGACCATAGAGACCATAGAGACCATAGAGACCATAGAGACCCATAGAGACCATAGAGATCGGATACAAAACCATAGAGACCATAGAGACCCATAGGGACCATACAGACCATAGAGACCCATAGAGACCATAGAGACCATAGAGATCCATAGAGACCATAGAGACCATAGAGATCGGATTCATCACCATAGAGACCATAGAGACCATAGAGCCCATAGAAACCCATAGAGACATTAGAGACTGTATACATCACCATAGAGACCATAGAGACCCATAGGGACCATAGAGACCATAGAGACTCATAGAGACCATAGAGATCGGATACATCACCATAGAGACCATAGAGACCATAAAGACCATAGAGAACACAGAGACCGGATACATCACCATAGAGACCCATAGGGACCATAGAGACCCATAGAGACCATAGAGACCATAGAGACCATAGAAACCCATAGAGACCATAGAGACCCATAGAGACCATAGAGATCGGATACATCACCATAGAGACCATAGAGACCCATAGGGACCATACATACCATAGAGACTTATAGAGACCATAGAGACCCATAGAGACCCATAGAGACCATAGAGAACATAGAGATCGGATACATCACCATAGAGACCATAGAGACCCATAGGGACCATAGATACCATAGAAACCCATAGAGACCATAGAGATCGGATACATCACCATAGAGACCATAGAGACCCATAGGGACCATACAGACCATAGAGACCCATGGAGACCATAGAGACCATAGAGATCGAATACATCACCATAGAGACTACAGAGACCCATAGAGACCGATAGAGACCCATAGAGACCATAGAGACCCATAGAGACCATAGAGATCGGATACATATCCATAGAGACCATAGAGACCCATAGGGACCATAGAGACCCATAGAGACCATAGAGATCGGATACATCACCATAGAGACCATAGAGACCCATAGGGACCATAGAGACCATAGAGATCGGATACATCACCATAGAGACCATAGAGACCCATAGGGACCATAGAGACCATAGAGACCCATAGAGACCATAGAGACCCATAGAGACCATAGAGACCCGTAGAGACCATAGAGACCATAGAGATCGGATACATCACCATAGAGACCATAGAGACCCATAGGGACCATACAGACCCATAGAGACCATAAAGACCATAGATATTGGATACATCACCATAGAGACCATAGAGACCCATAGGGACCAGAGAGACCATACAGACCATAGAGACCATAGAGACCATAAAGACCCATAGAGACCATAAAGACCCATAGAGACCCATAGAGATCATAGAGATCGGATACATCACCATAGAGACCATAGAGACCCATAGGGACCATACAGACCATAGAGACCCATAGAGACCATAGAGATCGAATACATCACCATAGAGACCCATAGAGACCCATAGAGACCATAGAGACCCATAGGGACCATACAGACAATAGAGACCCATAGCGACCATAGAGATCGGATACATCACCATAGAGAACAGAGAGACCCATAGAGACCATACAGACCATAGAGACCCATAGAGACCATAGAGACTACAGAGACCCATAGAGACCATAGAGACCCATAGAGACCCATAGAGACCATAGAGACCATAGAGACCCATAGAGACCATAGCGACCATAGAGATCGGATACATATCCATAGAGACCATAGAGACCCATAGGGTCCATAGAGACCCATAGAGACCATAGAGATCGGATACATCACCATAGAGACCATAGAGACCCATAGGGACCATAGAGACCATACAGACCATAGAGACAATAGAGACCATAAAGACCCAATAGAGACCATAAAGACCCATAGAGACCATAAATACCAATAGAGACCATACAGACCATAGAGATCGGATACATCACCATAGAGACCATAGAGACCCATAGGGACCATAGAGACCATAGAGACCATAGAGACCATAGAGACCATAGAGACCCATAGAGACCATAGAGACCGGATACATCACCATAGAGACTATAGAGACCCATAGAGACCATAGAGATCGGATACATCACCATAGAGACCATAGAGACCCATAGGGACTATAGATACCATAGAGACCATAGAGACTGTATACATCACCATAGAGACCACAGAGACCCATAGGGACCATAGAGACCATAGACACTCATAGAGACCATAGAGATCGGATACATCACCATAGAGACCATAGAGACCATAGAGACCATAGATAACATAGAGACCATAGAGACCGAATACATCACCATAGAGACCACAGAGACCCATAGGGACCATAGAGACCATAGAGACCATAGAGACCATAGAGATCGGATACATCACCATAGAGACCATAGAGACCCATAGAGACCATAGAGACCATAGAGACCGGATACATCACCATAGAGACCCATAGGGACCATAGAGACCATAGAGGCCATAGAGACCATAGAGACCATAGAGATGGGATACATCACCATAGAGAGTATAGACACCCATAGAGACCATAGAGATCGGATACATCACCATAGAGACCATAGAGACCCATAGGGACCATAGATACCATAGAGACCATAGATATCGGATTCATCACCATAGAGACCATAGAGACCATAGAGACCATAGAAACCCATAGAGACCATAGAGATCGGATACATCACCATAGAGACCATAGAGACCCATAGAGACCATAGAGACCCGTAGAGACCATAGAGACCATAGAGATCGGATACATCACCATAGAGACCATAGAGACCCATAGGGACCATAGAGACCATAGAGACCCATAGAGACCATAGAGATCGGATACATCACCATAGAGACCATAGAGACCCATAGGGACCATAAAGACCCATAGAGACCATAAAGACCATAGATATTGGATACATCACCATAGAGACCATAGAGACCCATAGGGACCAGAGAGACCATAGAGACCATAAAGACCATAGAGACCATAAAGACCCATAGAGACCATAAAGACCCATAGAGACCCATAGAGATCATAGAGATCGGATACATCACCATAGAGACCATAGAGACCCATAGGGACCATACAGACCATAGAGACCCATAGAGACCATAGAGATCGAATACATCACCATAGAGACCCATAGAGACCCATAGAGACCATAGAGACCCATAGGGACCATACAGACAATAGAGACCCATAGCGACCATAGAGATCGGATACATCACCATAGAGAACATAGAGACCCATAGGGACCATACAGAGCATAGAGACCCATAGAGACCATAAAGACCATAGATATCGGATACATCACCATAGAGACCCATAGGGACCATGGAGACCATGGAGACCCATAGAGACCGGATACATCACCATAGAGACCATAGAGACCCATAGGGACCATAGAGACCATACAGACCATAAAGACTATAGAGACCATAAAGACCCATAGAGACCATAAAGACCCATAGAGACCATACAGACCATAGAGATCGGATACATCACCATAGAGACCATAGAGACCCATAGGGACCATAGAGACCATAGAGACCCATAGAGACCATAGAGATCGGATACATCAGCATAGAGACCATAGAGACCCATAGGGACCATAGAGACCATAGAGACCATATAGATAGGATTCATCACCATAGAGACCATAGAGACCATAGAAACCCATAGAGACCATAGAGACCGGATACATCACCATAGAGACCATAGAGACCCATAGAGACCATAGAGACCATAGAGACCATAGAGACCGGATACATCACCATAGAGACCATAGAGACTCATAGGGACCATAGAGAACCATAGAGACCATAGATATCGGATTCATCACCATAGAGACCATAGAGACCATAGAGACAATAGAAACCCATAGAGACCTTAGAGACTATATACATCACCATAGAGACCACAGAGCCCCATAGGGACCATAGAGAACCATAGAGACCATAGATATCGGATACATCACCATAGAGACCCATAGAGACCATACAGACCATAGAGACCATAAAAACCCATAGAGACCATACAGACTATAGAGATCGGATACATCACCATAGAGACCCATAGGGACCATAGAGACCATAGAGACCCATAGAGACCATAGAGACCGGATACATCACCATAGAGACCATAGAGACCCATAGGGACCATAGAGACCATACAGACCATAGAGATCGGATACATCACCATAGAGACCATAGAGACCCATAGGGACCATACAGACCCATAGAGACCATAGAGACCCATAGAGACCATAGAGACCATAGAGATCGGATACATCACCATAGAGACCATAGAGACCATAGAGACCATAGAGACCATAGAGACCCATAGAGACCATAGAGATCGGATACATCACCATAGAGACCCATAGGGACCATACAGACCATAGAGACCCATAGAGACCATAGAGGCCATAGAGATCCATAGAGACCATAGAGACCATAGAGATCGGATTCATCACCATAGAGACCATAGAGACCATAGAGACCATAGAAACCCATAGAGACATTAGAGACTGTATACATCACCATAGAGACCATAGAGACCCATAGGGACCATAGAGACCATAGAGACTCATAGAGACCATAGAGATCGGATACATCACCATAGAGACCATAGAGACCATAGAGACCATAGAGAACATAGAGACCGGATACATCACCATAGAGACCCATAGGGACCATAGAGACCCATAGAGACCATAGAGACCATAGAGATCGGATTCATCACCATAGAGACCATAGAGACCATAGAAACCCATAGAGACCATAGAGACCATAGAGACCCATAGAGACCATAGAGATCGGATACATCACCATAGAGACCATAGAGACCCATAGGGACCATACAGACCATAGAGACTTATAGAGACCATAGAGACCCATAGAGACCCATAGAGACCATAGAGAACATAGAGATCGGATACATCACCATAGAGACCATAGAGACCCATAGGGACCATAGAGACCCATAGAGACCATAGAGATCGGATACATCACCATAGAGACCGTAGAGACCCATAGGGACCATACAGACCATAGAGACCCATGGAGACCATAGAGACCATAGAGATCGAATACATCACCATAGAGACTACAGAGACCCATAGAGACCATAGAGACCGATAGAGACCCATAGAGACCATAGAGACCCATAGAGACCATAGAGATCGGATACATATCCATAGAGACCATAGAGACCCATAGGGACCATAGAGACCCATAGAGACCATAGAGATCGGATACATCACCATAGAGACCATAGAGACCCATAGGGACCATAGAGACCATAGAGATCGGATACATCACCATAGAGACCATAGAGACCCATAGGGACCATAGAGACCATAGAGACCCATAGAGACCATAGAGACCCATAGAGACCATAGAGACCCGTAGAGACCATAGAGACCATAGAGATCGGATACATCACCATAGAGACCATAGAGACCCATAGGGACCATACAGACCCATAGAGACCATAAAGACCATAGATATTGGATACATCACCATAGAGACCATAGAGACCCAATGGGACCATAGAGACCATACAGACCATAGAGACCATAGAGACCATAAAGACCCATAGAGACCATACAGACCATAGAGATCGGATACATCACGATAGAGACCATAGAGACCCATAGGGACCATAGAGACCATAGAGACCATAGAGACCCATAGAGACCGGATACATCACCATAGAGACCATAGAGACCATAGATAACATAGAGACCATAGAGACCGAAACATCACCATAGAGACCACAGACACCCATAGGGACCATAGAGACCATAGAGACCATAGAGATCGGATACATCACCATAGAGACCATAGAGACCCAATGGGACCATAGAGACCATACAGACCATAGAGACCATATAGACCACAGAGACCCATAGAGACCATACAGACCATAGAGATCGGATACATCACCATAGAGACCATAGAGACCCATAGAGACCATAGAGACCCGTAGAGACCATAGAGAACATAGAGACCGGATACATCACCATAGAGACCATAGAGACCCATAGGAACCATAGGACCATACAGATCATAGAGACCATAGAGACATAAAGACCCATAGAGACCATAAAGACCCATAGAGACCATACAGACTATAGAGATCGGATACATCAACACAGAGACCATAGAGACCCATAGGGACCATAGAGAGCATAGAGACCATAGAGACCCATAGAGACCATAGAGACCATAGAGATCGGATACATCACCATAGAGACTATAGAGACCCATAGAGACCATAGAGATCGGATACATCACCATAGAGACCATAGAGACCCATAGGGACTATAGATACCATAGAGACCATAGAGACTGTATACATCACCATAGAGACCACAGAGACCCATAGGGACCATAGAGACCATAGACACTCATAGAGAACATAGAGATCGGATACATCACCATAGAGACCATAGAGACCATAGAGACCATAGATAACATAGAGACCATAGAGACCGAATACATCACCATAGAGACCACAGAGACCCATAGGGACCATAGAGACCATAGAGACCATAGAGACCATAGAGATCGGATACATCACCATAGAGACCATAGAGACCCATAGAGACCATAGAGACCATAGAGACCGGATACATCACCATAGAGACCATAGAGACCCATAGGGACCATAGAGACCATAGAGGCCATAGAGACCATAGAGACCATAGAGATGGGATACATCACCATAGAGAGTATAGACACCCATAGAGACCATAGAGACCATAGAGATCGGATACATCACCATAGAGACCATAGAGACCCATAGGGACCATAGATACCATAGAGACCATAGATATCGGATTCATCACCATAGAGACCATAGAGACCATAGAGACCATAGAAACCCATAGAGACCTTAGAGACTGTATACATCACCATAGAGACCACAGAGACCCATAGGGACCATAGAGACCATAGAGACCCATAGAGACCATAGAGATCGGATACATCACCATAGAGACCATAGAGACCCATAGAGACCATAGAGACCCGTAGAGACCACAGAGAACATAGAGATCGGATACATCACCACAGAGACCATAGAGACCCATAGGGACCATAGAGACCATAGAGACCCATAGAGACCATAGAGATCGGATACATCACCATAGGGACCATAGAGACCCAAAGGGACCATACAGACCATAGAGACCCATAGAGACTATAGAGACCATCGAGATCGAATACATCACCATAGAGGCCCATAGAGACCATAGAGACCCATAGAGACCATAGAGACCCATAGAGACCATAGAGACCATATAGACCCATAGAGACCATAGAGACCATAGAGATCGGATACATCACCATAGAGACCATAGAGACCCATAGGGACCATAGAGACCCATAGAGACCATAGAGACCATAGAGATCGGATACATCACCATAGAGACCCATAGGGACCATACAGACAATAGAGACCCATAGCGACCATAGAGATCGGATACATCACCATAGAGAACATAGAGACCCATAGGGACCATACAGAGCATAGAGACCCATAGAGACCATAAAGACCATAGATATCGGATACATCACCATAGAGACCATAGAGACCCATAGGGACCATGGAGACCATGGAGACCCATAGAGACCGGATACATCACCACAGCGACCATAGAGACCCATAGGGACCATAGAGACCATACAGACCATAAAGACCATAGAGACCATAAAGACCCATAGAGACCATAAAGACCCATAGAGACCATACAGACCATAGAGATCGGATACATCACCATAGAGACCCATAGGGACCATAGAGACCATAGAGACCCAGAGAGACCAATAGAGACCATAGAGATCGGATACATCACCATAGAGACCATAGAGACCCATAGGGACCATAGAGACCATAGAGACCATATAGATAGGATTCATCACCATAGAGACCATAGAGACCATAGAGACCATAGAAACCCATAGAGACCATAGAGACCGGATACATCACCATAGAGACCATAGAGACCCATAGAGACCACAGAGACCGGATACATCACCATAGAGACCATAGAGATCCATAGGGACCATAGAGACCATACAGACCATAAAGACCATAGAGACCATAAAGACCCATAGAGACCATAAAGACCCATAGAGGCCATACAGACCATAGAGATCGGATACATCACCATAGAGACCATAGAGACCCATAGGGACCATAGAGACCATAGAGACCCATAGAGACCATAGAGATCGGATACATCACCATAGAGACCATAGAGACCCATATGGACCATAGAGACCATAGAGACCATATAGATAGGATTCATCACCATAGAGACCATAGAGACCATAGAGACCATAGAAACCCATAGAGACCATAGAGACCGGATACATCACCATAGAGACCATAGAGACCCATAGAGACCATAGAGACCATAGAGACCATAGAGACCGGATACATCACCATAGAGACCATAGAGACCCATAGGGACCATAGAGACCATACAGACCATAAAGACCATAGAGACCATAAAGACCCATAGAGACCATAAAGACCCATAGAGACCATACAGACCATAGAGATCGGATACATCACCATAGAGACCATAGAGACCCATAGGGACCATAGAGACCATAGAGACCCATAGAGACCATAGAGATCGGATACATCACCATAGAGACCATAGAGACCCATAGGGACCATAGAGACCATAGAGACCATATAGATAGGATTCATCACCATAGAGACCATAGAGACCATAGAGACCATAGAAACCCATAGAGACCATAGAGACCGGATACATCACCATAGAGACCATAGAGACCCATAGGGACCATAGAGACCATACAGACCATAAAGACCATAGAGACCATAGAGACCCATAGAGACCATAGAGACCCGTAGAGACCATAGAGAACATAGAGATCGGATACATCACCATAGAGACCATAGAGACCCATAGGGACCATAGAGACCCATAGAGACCATAGAGATCGGATACATCACCATAGGGACCATAGAGACCCAAAGGGACCATACAGACCATAGAGACCCATAGAGACCATAGAGACCATAGAGATCGAATACATCACCATAGAGGCCCATAGAGACCATAGAGACCCATAGAGACCATAGAGACCCATAGAGACCATAGAGACCATAGAGACCCATAGAGACCATAGAGACCATAGAGACCCATAGGGACCATACAGACCATAGAGACCCATAGAGACCATAGAGATCGAATACATCACCATATAGACTATAGAGACCCATAGAGACCCATAGAGACCCATAGAGACCATAGAGAACGGATAGATCACCATAGAGACCATAGAGACCATAGAGACCATAGAGACCCATAGAGACCATAGAGACCATAGAGACCCATAGAGACCATAGAGACCATAGAGATCAGATAAATCACCATAGAGACCATAGAGACCCATAGGGACCATAGAGACCCATAGAGACCATAGAGACCCATAGGGACCATAGAGACCCATAGAGACCATAGAGATCGGATACATCACCATAGAGACCATAGAGACCCATAGGGACCATACAGACCATAGAGATCCATAGAGACCATAGAGACCATAGAGGTCGAATACATCACCATAGAGACTATAGACACCCATAGAGACCATAGAGACCCATAGTGACCCATAGAGACCATAGAGACCCATAGAGATCGGATACATCACCATAGAGACCATAGAGACCCATAGGGACCATAGAGACCATAGAGACCCATAGAGATCGGATACATCACCATAGAGACCCATAGGGACCATACAGAGCATAGAGACCCATAGAGACCATAAAGACCATAGATATCGGATACATCACCATAGAGACCATAGAGACCAATAGGGACCATAGAGACCATACAGACCATAGAGACCATAGAGACCATAAAGACCCATAGAGACCATACAGACCATAGAGATTGGATACATCACCATAGAGACCATAGAGACCCATAGGGACCATGGAGACCATAGAGACCCATAGAGACCGGATACATCACCATAGAGACCATAGAGACCCATAGGGACCATAGAGACCATACAGACCATAAAGACCATAGAGACCATAAAGACCCATAGAGACCATAAAGACCCATAGAGACCATACAGACCATAGAGATCGGATACATCACCATAGAGACCATAGAGACCCATAGGGACCATAGAGGTTGGATACATCACCATAGAGATTATAGAGACCCATAGGGACCATAGAGACCATATAGATAGGATTCATCACCATAGAGACCATAGAGACCATAGAAACCCATAGAGACCATAGAGACCGGATACATCACCATAGAGACCATAGAGACTCATAGGGACCATAGAGACCATAGAGGCCATAGAGACCATAGAGACCATAGAGACCATAGAGACCATAGAGATGGGATACATCACCATAGAGAGTATAGAGACCCATAGAGACCATAGAGATCGGATACATCACCATAGAGACCATAGAGAGCCATAGGGACCATAGATACCATAGAGACCATAGAGATCGGATTCATCACCATAGAGACCATAGAGACCATAGAGACAATAGAAACCCATAGAGACCTTAGAGACTATATACATCACCATAGAGACCTTAGAGACTATATACATCACCATAGAGACCACAGAGCCCCATAGGGACCATAGAGACCATAGAGACTCATAGAGACCATAGAGATCGGATACATCACCATAGAGACCATAGAGACCATAGAGACCATAGAGAACATAGAGACCATAGAGACCGGATACATCACCATAGAGACCATAGAGACCCATAGGGACCATACAGACCATAGAGACCCATAGAGACCATAGAGATCGGATACATCACCATAGAGACTACAGAGACCCATAGAGACCATAGAGACCCATAGAGACCCATAGAGACCATAGCGACCATAGAGACCCATAGAGACCATAGTGATCGGATACATCACCATAGAGACCCATAGGGACCCATAGAGACCATAGAGATCGGATACATCACCATAGAGAACATAGAGACCCATAGGGACCATACAGAGCATAGAGACCCATAGAGACCATAGGGAACATAGAGATCGGATACATCACCATAGAGACCATAGAGACCCATAGGGACCATAGAGACCATATAGACCATAGAGACCATAGAGACCATAAAGACCCATAGAGACCATACAGACCATAGAGATCGGATACATCACCATAGAGACCCATAGGGACCATAGAGACCATAGAGACCCATAGAGACCGGATACATCACCATAGAGACCATAGAGACCCATAGGGACCATAGAGACCATACAGACCATAAAGACCATAGAGACCATAATGACCCATAGAGACCATAAAGACCTATAGAGACCATACAGACCATAGAGATCGGATACATCACCATAGAGAACATAGAGACCCATAGGGACCATAGAGACCATAGAGACCATAGAGACCCATAGAGACCATAGAGATCGGATACATCACCATAGAGACCATAGAGACCCATAGGGACCATAGAGACCATAGAGACCATAGAGACCATAGAGACCCATAGAGACCATAGAGATAGGATTCATCACCATAGAGACCATAGAGACCCATAGGGACCATAGAGACCATAGAGGCCATAGAGACCATAGAGACCATAGAGATGGGATACATCACCATAGAGAGTATAGAGACCCATAGAGACCATAGAGACCATAGAGATCGGATACATCACCATAGAGACCACAGAGACCCATAGGGACCATAGATACCATAGAGACCATAGATATTGGATTCATCACCATAGAGACCATAGAGACCATAGAGACCATAGAAACCCATAGAGACATTAGAGACTGTATACATCACCATAGAGACCACAGAGACCCATAGGGACCATAGAGACCATAGAGACTCATAGAGACCATAGAGATCGGATACATCACCATAGAGACCATAGAGACCATAGAGACCATAGAGAACATAGAGACCGGATACATCACCATAGAGACCATAGAGACCCATAGGGACCATACAGACCATAGAAACCCATAGAGACCATAGAGACCATAGAGACCCATAGAGACCATAGAGATCGGATACATCACCATAGAGACCATAGAGACCCATAGGGACCATACAGACCATAGAGACTTATAGAGACCATAGAGACCCATAGAGACCCATAGAGACCATAGAGACCATAGAGATCGAATACATCACCATAGAGACTACAGAAACCCACAGAGACCATAGAGACCCATAGAGACCCATAGAGACCATAGAGACCATAGAGACCCATAGAGACCATAGCGACCATAGAGATCGGATACATATCCATAGAGACCATAGAGACCCATAGGGACCATACAGACCATAGAGACCCATAGAGACCATAGAGACCATAGAGATCGGATTCATCACCATAGAGACCATAGAGACCATAGAGACCATAGAAACCCATAGAGACCATAGAGACCATAGAGACCCATAGAGACCATAGAGATCGGATACATCACCATAGAGACCATAGAGACCCATAGGGACCATAGAGACCATAGAGATCGGATACATCAACATAGAGACCTTAGAGACCCATAGGGACCATAGAGACCATAGAGACCATAGAGATTGAATACATCACCATAGAGACTATAGAGACCCATAGAGACCATAGAGACCCATAGAGACCATAGAGACCATAGAGACCCATAGAGACCATAGAGACCATAGAGATCGGATACATCACCATAGAGACCATAGAGACCCATAGGGACCATAGAGACCCATAGAGACCATAGAGATCGGATACATCACCATAGAGACTACAGAGACCCATAGAGACCATAGAGACCCATAGAGACCCATAGAGACCATAGCGACCATAGAGACCCATAGAGACCATAGTGATCGGATACATCACCATAGAGACCCATAGGGACCCATAGAGACCATGGAGATCGGATACATCACCATAGAGAACATAGAGACCCATAGGGACCATACAGAGCATAGAGACCCATAGAGACCATAGGGAACATAGAGATCGGATACATCACCATAGAGACCATAGAGACCCATAGGGACCATAGAGACCATATAGACCATAGAGACCATAGAGACCATAAAGACCCATAGAGACCATACAGACCATAGAGATCGGATACATCACCATAGAGACCATAGAGACCCATAGGGACCATAGAGACCATAGAGACCCATAGAGACCGGATACATCACCATAGAGACCATAGAGACCCATAGGGACCATAGAGACCATACAGACCATAAAGACCATAGAGACCATAATGACCCATAGAGACCATAAAGACCTATAGAGACCATACAGACCATAGAGATCGGATACATCACCATAGAGACCATAGAGACCCATAGGGACCATAGAGACCATAGAGACCATAGAGACCCATAGAGACCATAGAGATCGGATACATCACCATAGAGACCATAGAGACCCATAGGGACCATAGAGACCATAGAGACCATAGAGACCATAGAGACCCATAGAGACCATAGAGATAGGATTCATCACCATAGAGACCATAGAGACCCATAGGGACCATAGAGACCATAGAGGCCATAGAGACCATAGAGACCATAGAGATGGGATACATCACCATAGAGAGTATAGAGACCCATAGAGACCATAGAGACCATAGAGATCGGATACATCACCATAGAGACCACAGAGACCCATAGGGACCATAGATACCATAGAGACCATAGATATTGGATTCATCACCATAGAGACCATAGAGACCATAGAGACCATAGAAACCCATAGAGACATTAGAGACTGTATACATCACCATAGAGACCACAGAGACCCATAGGGACCATAGAGACCATAGAGACTCATAGAGACCATAGAGATCGGATACATCACCATAGAGACCATAGAGACCATAGAGAACATAGAGACCGGATACATCACCATAGAGACCATAGAGACCCATAGGGACCATACAGACCATAGAGACCCATAGAGACCATAGAGACCATAGAAACCCATAGAGACCATAGAGACCATAGAGACCCATAGAGACCCATAGAGACCATAGAGACCATAGAGATCGAATACATCACCATAGAGACTACAGAGACCCACAGAGACCATAGAGACCCATAGAGACCCATAGAGACCATAGAGACCATAGAGACCCATAGAGACCATAGCGACCATAGAGATCGGATACATATCCATAGAGACCATAGAGACCCATAGGGACCATAGAGACCATACAGACCATGGAGACAATAGAGACCATAAAGACCCATAGAGACCATAAAGACCAATAGAGACCATACAGACCATAGAGATCGGATACATCACCATAGAGACCATAGAGACCCATAGGGACCATAGAGACCATAGAGATCGGATACATCACCATAGAGACCATAGAGACCCATAGGGACCATAGAGACCATAGAGACCCATAGAGACCATAGAGACCCATAGAGACCATAGAGACCCGTAGAGACCATAGAGAACATAGAGATCGGATACATCACCATAGAGACCATAGAGACCCATAGAGACCATAGAGACCCATAGAGACCATAGAGATCGGATACATCACCATAGGGACCATAGAGACCCAAAGGGACCATACAGACCATAGAGACCATAGAGATCGAATACATCACCATAGAGACCCATAGAGACCATAGAGACCCATAGAGACCATAGAGACCATAGAGACCCATAGAGACCATAGAGACCATATAGACCCATAGAGACCATAGAGATCGGATACATCACCATAGAGACCCTAGAGACCCATAGGAACCATAGAGACCATAGAGACCCATAGAGACCATAGAGATCGGATACATCACCATAGAGACCCATAGGGACCATACAGACCCATAGAGACCATAAAGACCATAGATATTGGATACATCACCATAGAGACCATAGAGACCCAATGGGACCATAGAGACCATACAGACCATAGAGACCATAGAGACCATAAAGACCCATAGAGACCATACAGACCATAGAGATCGGATACATCACCATAGAGACCATAGAGACCCATAGGGACCATAGAGACCATAGAGACCATAGAGACCTATAGAGACCGGATACATCACCATAGAGACCATAGAGACCCATAGGAAACATAGAGACCATACAGACCATAGAGACCATAGAGACATAAGGACCCATAGAGAGCATAAAGACCCATAGAGACCATAGAGACCGGATACATCAACACAGAGACCATAGAGACCCATAGGGACCATAGAGACCATAGAGACCATAGAGACCCATAGAGACCATGGAGACCATAGAGATCAGATACATCACCATTGAGACTATAGAGACCCATAGAAACCATAGAGATCGGATACATCACCATAGAGACCATAGAGACCCATAGGGACTATAGATACCATAGAGACCATAGAGACTGTATACATCACCATAGAGACCACAGAGACCCATAGGGACCATAGAGACCATAGACACTCATAGAGACCATAGAGATCGGATACATCACCATAGAGACCATAGAGACCATAGAGACCATAGATAACATAGAGACCATAGAGACCATAGAGATCGGATACATCACCATAGAGACCATAGAGACCCATAGAGACCATAGAGACCATAGAGGCCATAGAGACCGTAGAGACCATAGAGATGGGATACATCACCATAGAGAGTATAGACACCCATAGAGACCATAGAGACCATAGAGATCGGATACATCACCATAGAGACCATAGAGACCCATAGGGACCATAGATACCATAGAGACCATAGATATCGGATTCATCACCATAGAGACCATAGAGACCATAGAGACCATAGAAACCCATAGAGACCTTAGAGACTGTATACATCACCATAGAGACCACAGAGACCCATAGGGACCATAGAGACCATAGAGACTCATAGAGACCATAGAGATTGGATACATCACCATAGAGACCATAGAGACCATAGAGACCATAGAGAACATAGAGACCGGATACATCACCATAGAGACCATAGAGACCCATAGGGACCATACAGACCATAGAGACCCATAGAGACCATAGAGACCATAGAGATCGGATTCATCACCATACAGACCATAGAGACCATAGAGACCATAGAAACCCATAGAGACCATAGAGACCATAGAGACCCATAGAGACCATAGAGATCGGATACATCACCATAGAGACCTTAGAGACCCATTGGGACCATAAAGACCATAGAGACTTATAGAGACCATAGAGACCCATAGAGACCCATAGAGACCATAGAGAACATAGAGATTGGATACATCACCATAGAGACCCATAGGGACCATAGAGACTCATAGAGACCATAGAGATCGGATACATCACCATAGAGACCATAGAGACCCATAGGGACCATACAGACCATAGAGACTTATAGAGACCATAGAGACCCATAGAGACCCATAGAGACCATAGAGACCATAGAGATCGAATACATCACCATAGAGACTACAGAGACCCACAGAGACCATAGAGACCCATAGAGACCCATAGAGACCATAGAGACCCATAGAGACCATAGCGACCATAGAGATCGGATACATATCCATAGAGACCATAGAGACCCATAGGGACCATAGACACCCATAGAGACCATAGAGATCGGATACATCACCATAGAGACCATAGAGACCCATAGGGACCATAGAGACCATACAGACCATGGAGACAATAGAGACCATAAAGACCCATAGAGACCATAAAGACCAATAGAGACCATACAGACCATAGAGATCGATTACATCACCATAGAGACCATAGAGACCCATAGGGACCATAGAGACCATAGAGACCATAGAGACCATAGAGACCCATAGAGACCATAGAGACCATAGAGATCGGATACATCACCATAGAGACCATAGAGACCCATAGGGACCATAGAGACCATAGAGACCCATAGAGACCATAGAGACCCATAGAGACCATAGAGACCCGTAGAGACCATAGAGAACATAGAGATCGGATACATCACCATAGAGACCATAGAGACCCATAGAGACCATAGAGACCCATAGAGACCATAGAGATCGGATACATCACCATAGGGACCATAGAGACCCAAAGGGACCATACAGACCATAGAGACCCATAGAGACCATAGAGACCATAGAGATCGAATACATCACCATAGAGACCCATAGAGACCATAGAGACCCATAGAGACCATAGAGACCATAGAGACCCATAGAGACCATAGAGACCATATAGACCCATAGAGACCATAGAGACCATAGAGATCGGATACATCACCATAGAGACCCTAGAGACCCATAGGAACCATAGAGACCATAGAGAGCCATAGAGACCATAGAGATCGGATACATCACCATAGAGACCATAGAGACCCATAGGGACCATACAGACCCATAGAGACCATAAAGACCATAGATATTGGATACATCACCATAGAGACCATAGAGACCCAATGGGACCATAGAGACCATACAGACCATAGAGACCATAGAGTCCATAAAGACCCATAGAGACCATACAGACCATAGAGATCGGATACATCACCATAGAGACCATAGAGACCCATAGGGACCATAGAGACCATAGAGACCATAGAGACCTATAGAGACCGGATACATCACCATAGAGACCATAGAGACCCATAGGAACCATAGAGACCATACAGACCATAGAGACCATAGAGACATAAAGACCCATAGAGACCATAAAGACCCATAGAGACCATAGAGACCATAGAGATCGGATACATCAACACAGAGACCATAGAGACCCATAGGGACCATAGAGACCATAGAGACCATAGAGACCATAGAGACCCATAGAGACCATGGAGACCATAGAGATCAGATACATCACCATTGAGACTATAGAGACCCAGAGAAACCATAGAGATCGGATACATCCCCATAGAGACCATAGAGACCCATAGGGACTATAGATACCATAGAGACCATAGAGACTGTATACATCACCATAGAGACCACAGAGACCCATAGGGACCATAGAGACCATAGACACTCATAGAGACCATAGAGATCGGATACATCACCATAGAGACCATAGAGACCATAGATAACATAGAGACCATAGAGACCATAGAGATCGGATACATCACCATAGAGACCATAGAGACCATAGAGGCCATAGAGACCGTAGAGACCATAGAGATGGGATACATCACCATAGAGAGTATAGACACCCATAGAGACCATAGAGACCATAGAGATCGGATACATCACCATAGAGACCATAGAGACCCATAGGGACCATAGATACCATAGAGACCATAGATATCGGATTCATCACCATAGAGACCATAGAGACCATAGAGACCATAGAAACCCATAGAGACCTTAGAGACTGTATACATCACCATAGAGACCACAGAGACCCATAGGGACCATAGAGACCATAGAGACTCATAGAGACCATAGAGATTGGATACATCACCATAGAGACCATAGAGACCATAGAGACCATAGAGAACATAGAGACCGGATACATCACCATAGAGACCATAGAGACCCATAGGGACCATACAGACCATAGAGACCCATAGAGACCATAGAGACCATAGAGATCGGATTCATCACCATAGAGACCATAGAGACCATAGAGACCATAGAAACCCATAGAGACCATAGAGACCATAGAGACCCATAGAGACCATAGAGATCGGATACATCACCATAGAGACCTTAGAGACCCATTGGGACCATAAAGACCATAGAGACTTATAGAGACCATAGAGACCCATAGAGACCCATAGAGACCATAGAGAACATAGAGATTGGATACATCACCATAGAGACCATAGAGACCCATAGGGACCATAGAGACCCATAGAGACCATAGAGATCGGATACATCACCATAGAGACCATAGAGACCAATAGGGACCATAGAGACCATAGAGACCATAGATACCATAGAGACCCATAGAGACCAGAGAGACCATAGAGACCGGAGACATCACCATAGAGACCATAGAGACCCATAGGGACCATAGAGACCATAGAGACCATAGAGATGAGATACAGCACCATAGAGACCACAGAAACCATAGAGATCACCACAGACATCCTATGGGTCTCTATGGGTCTCCATGGGTGTCTATGGGTCTCTGTGGGTCTCTATGGGTCCCTATGGTCTCTATGGTCTCTATGGGTCTCTATGGGTCTCCATGGGTTTCTCTGCATCTCTATGGGTCTCCATGGCTGTCTATGGGTCTCTGTGGTTCTCTATGGGTCTCCATGGGTCTCTCTGGGTCCCCATGGGTCTCTCTGGGTCTCTATGGGTCTGTATGGTCTTTCTGGGTCTCTATGGTCTCTATGGGTCTCTATGGGTCTCTATGGGTCTCCATGGGTGTCTATGGGTCTCTGTGGTTCTCTCTGGGTCCCTATGGGTCTCCATGGGTCTCCATGTGTCTCTATGGGTCTCTCTGTCTCTCTCTGGGTCCCCATGGGTCTCTCTGGGTCTCTCTGGGTCTCTATGGGTCTCTATGTGTCTCCATGGGTGTCTATGGGTCTCTGTGGGTCTCTATGGGTCCCTATGGGTCTCTCTGGGTCTCTATGGTTCTCTATGGTCTCTATGGTTCTCTATGGGTCTCTATGGGTCTTCATGGGTGTCTGTTGGTCTCTGTGGTTCTCTCTGGGTCCCTATGGGTCTCCATGGGTCTCCATGGGTCTCTATGGGTCTCTATGGGTCTCCATGGGTGTCTATGGGTCTCTGTGGTTCTCTATGGGTCCCTATGGGTCTCCATGGGTCTCCATGGGTCTGTCTGGGTCCCCATGGGTCTCTCTGGGTCTCTATGGGTCTCTATGATCTCTAAGGGTCTCTATGGGTCTCTATGGGTGTCTATGGGTGTCTATGGGTCTCTGTGGTTCTCTATGGGTCCCTATGGGTCGCCATGGGTCTCCATGGGTCTCTCTGGGTCTCTCTGGGTCCCCATGGGTCTCTCTGGGTCTCTATGGTCTCTATGGGTCTCTATGGGTCTCTATGGGTCTCCATGGGTGTCTATGGGTCTCTGTGGTTCTCTCTGGGTCCCTATGGGTCTCCATGGGTCTCCATGGGTCTCTCTGGGTCTCTATGGGTCCCCATGGGTCTCTCTGGGGCTCTCTGGGTCTCTATGGGTCTCCATGGGTGTCTATGGGTCTCTGTGGTTCTCTCTGGGTCCCTATGGGTCTCCATGGGTCTCTATGGGTCTCTCTGGGTCTCTATGGGTCTCCATGGGTGTCTATGGGTCTCTCTGGGTCTCTATGGGTCCCTATGGGTCTCTCTGGGTCTCTATGGGTCTCCATGGGTGTCTATGCGTCTCTGTGGTTCTCTCTGGGTCCCTATGGGTCTCCATGGGTCTCCATGGGTCTCTCTGGGTCCCTATGGGTCTCCATGGGTCTCTATGGGTCTCTCTGGGTCTCTATGGGTCTCCATGGGTGTCTATGGGTCTCTCTGGGTCTCTCTGGGTCCCTATGGGTCTCCATGGGTCTCCATGGGTCTCTATGGGTCTCTCTGTCTCTCTCTGGGTCCCCATGGGTCTCTCTGGGTCTCTATGGGTCTCTATGGTCTCTATGGGTCTCTATGGGTGTCTATGGGTGTCTATGGGTCTCTGTGGTTCTCTCTGGGTCCCTATGGGTCTCCATGGGTCTCTCTGGGTCTCTCTGGGTCTCTATGGTCTCTATGGGTCTCTGTGGGTCCCTATGGGTCCCTATAGGTCTCTATGAGTCTCCATGGGTCTCTATGGGTCTCTGTGGTCTCTATGGGTCTCTATGGGTCCCTATAGGGCTCTATGGTCTCTATGGGGCTCTATGGGTCCCTTTGGTTCCCTATGGTGTCTATGGGGCTCTACAGGTCTCTATGGGTCCCTATGGGGCTCTGTGGGTCTTTATGGTCTCTATGGGGCTCTATGGGGCTCTATGGGTCCCTGTGGTCTCTGTGGTCCCTATGGGTCCCTATGGGTCCGTCATGTGTTTCTTTGGGTCTCTATGGGTCTGCCCCACAGGACAACCAGCTCCTGGACGACGCAAAGACTTTGGGCGAGTGCGGCTTCACAAGCCAGACGGCCCAACCGCAGGCGCCCGCCACCGTGAGGCTGGCGCTGCGGGGCAGTGGTGGGTCCGCCCCACACGTGCTCGATTTTGGGATCCCCAAGGGGCATCCCAGTGGGGAACATGTGGGTCTGACCCAGAGATGTGGGGCTGCCCCATAGATGGGGGGGGGGGACATTTTGGGGTCCCCATTGGTTATTTTGGGGTCCCCTGGGGATTTTTGGGGGGGTCCCAGGGGGTGTATGTGGGTCTAGGGGGGTTTATTGGGGTCCCAGGGGGTTCATGTGGGTCTGGAGGTGTATTGGGGGGTCCCCTGACCCCCATTTCCTCCCCCCAAAAGCGTTCGAGGAGCTGTTTGGGGGGGGTCCCCATTGATTATTTCAGGGTCTGGGGGGGTCTATATGGGTCCGGGGGGATTATATGTCGGTCTGTGGGTGTATTGGGGGGTCCCCTGACCCCCATTTCCTCCCCCTAGAGACGTTCGAGGGGCTGTTTTGGGGGGTCCCCATTGACTATTTCAGGGTCCCCACTGATTATTTTGGGGGTTCCCATTGATTATTTCGCGGTCTGGGGGGTTATATGTAGGTCCGGGGGTCTCTGTGGGTCTGGGGGTTTATTGGGGGGTCCCCTGACCCCCATTTCCTCCCCCTAGAGACGTTTGAGGGGCTGTTTTGGGGGGTCCCCATTGACTATTTCAGGGTCTGGGGGGCTCCGTGTGGGTCTGGGCATGTACGGGGGAGTCCCCCTGACTCCGTGTGCCCCCCCAGAGGAGTTCGAGGGGCTGCGCATCGACCCGTTTTCCAGCCCCCGGAGCTGACAGACATCATGCCGTAGGACTGGCCGCCCCTCCTGTGACCACGCCCCCTTCCCGTGACCACGCCCCCTCCGACCCCGCCCACTCCCCCCCGACCCCGCCCGCCAGCCCCCAGGCCACGCCCCCTCCCTTAATCCCCTTCCCTGGGCTGTAGCCCCGCCCACTCCCCCCCCGGCTCCGCCCAGCCTTTGACCCCGCCCACCCTTTGACTTCGCCCCGGTCTTGGCCCCGCCCCTTCCCCCGGGTTTGGGGTGGTGGGGGTGTCTTCCTGTTGAGTGACAGCTGTCAATCACGCGGTGCGGGAATCGAGCGGCTCTTGCGTGTTGATTTTTGGGGTCACGACGGAGATGGGAGCTCTGGGTGGGGGGGGGGGTCCCAGGATGATTTAGGGGGGTCCCCAATGTGGGTCCTGGGGGGTTCCCAATGTGGGTCCCAAGGGGGGATTTGGGGGGGTCCCCAATATTGGGGGTGGGTCCCAAGAATATTTGGTGGGGGGTCCCCAATATTGGGGGGAGTCCCAAAGGTGTCTGGGGGGGTCCCGATGTGGGTCCTGGTGGGGTTTGGGGGATCCTAGGGGGTCCCCAATATTGGCGGGGGGGTCCCAGAGGGATCATGGGGGGGATTTAAGGGGGTTTTGGGGTCCCAGGGGGCAGATTTTGGGGGTCCCGGGGGGTTTTTTGGGGTCGTGTCCCCCCCCCCAAAAATCCCAATAGAACTGAAGCTGCCAAAGCCCCGCCCCCTCCCCAGGCCCCGCCCCCCCCAGACACAACCCAGCGCTGCCATTGGTCGGTTTCTTTATCTCCATAAATTACATGGGAGGGGGGAAAGGGGGCGGGGTTAACAAACCGTGGGCGTGGCCAACAGTGGGCGTGGCCTGCGGAGGGGGCGGGGCTTCCGGGCTGCAAGAGAAAAAGGGGGTGAGGATGGGTGGTTTTTTTTTTTTAGGGGGGGAGGGGCGGCAGCCCCATAGATCCCGCCCCACAGATCCTGCCCCACAGCCTTCCGGCCGCCGCACAAGTGGCTGCGGGTTCCTCGGCGCCGGCGCGGGACTCTGCCCCCTGGGGGGGGATATGGGTCAGCCCCACAGCGCCGCCCCACGGCACCACACGCCCGGACCCACGGCCGGCTGGCAGCCCCATAGATCCCTCCACCCCCAGCCCCATGGATCCCTCCCCCAGCCCCATAGCCTGCCCCACAGCTCACTGCCAGCCCCATAGATGCCCCCTCCCAGCCCCACATCTGCCCCCCAAGCACCCCACGACCCCACTAATCCGCCCCATACCAAGCGCGGCGCCTGCCCCCCAAGTGTGGGGCGCCTGCCCCATAACCCCCGCTCGAAGCGGCCGAACCAACGCGGCGCCCCATAGATCTGCCCCACAACTAAGCGCAACAGACGCCCCCGTAAGCCCCACAGATCTGCCCCCCAAGTAAGAGCAATGCACCCCATGGAGCCCTATGGATCTGCCCCCCAACTGAACAAAACACACACCCCCTGGGCCCCATAGATCAGCCCCCCAAGTAGGGACAACTCACCCCACTGAGCCCCACAGCTCTGCCCCCCAAGTGGGAACGCAACCCATAGATCTGGACCCCCCGCCCCCCCCCCGACTCAGTGCCAACATCCACCGGCCCCATAGATCTGCCCCTCAAGTGCCAACACGACCCACAGCTCTGCCCCCCGAGTGGACACATTCACCCCACACGTCCTGCCCCACGTCCTGCCCCACATCTCCTCACCTCCACCAAGTCCCAGGGGAGCTCCCGTGACCGATGTGGGGCACAGATGTGGGGCAGGGGCATGACATGTGGGGCCAGAGCCGCCCACTACGGGGCAGAGACCCCCCCAATCCCCTGTATGGGTCGCAGCCCCCCCCCCCATGTGGGTCAGACAGCTGAGGTGCTGAGAAAAGCCTGGTTTTATTGGATGAAGCAGAGAGGCCAAGGCCTGACCCCCAGCCCCTGGGAAGGCAGATCCTGTCCCTCACCCATTGCTCAGGGCTCTTCCTGGGGCAGGGGGATGTGGGCTGTGTGATGCTGAGTGAAGGACAACGGTGTGACAGTTCCCAGCCTTCCTGGGGGTGTGCAAGGAGGCCATGAGGTGCCCCCAGTGCCTGAGGACAACATGTCTCCTCATAGGCCTTGGTGGCAGAGATGGTTGCCATAGCCAAGGGGACAAAGACTTGGGTTCTCTTGGGAACATCCAGCCTTGCCAGTGCCCTTTGCCATCTCCACCACAGGTTGTCCTGCATTGTCCCACAGCTACTTCTGTTTCCCTGCAGGCCGTAGACACCCATCTCGCTTCCTCCCCTTGCTCTCGCCCTTGTATTTCCATACATCAACGGATGTGTCTCCACTCTCATGCCCTGTTCCTTGAAACACAAGGAGGTGGACTGATCTCATGCTCCTTCTGGATGATTTCTCGTACAACAGCAATACCTTTGAGTGACATTTCTTCCTCCTCCTGTCCAGTCACCATGTTCCAATCTGCACTGTGTGGCAGTGTTTGTGTCTGTTGTGGAAAGGAGGACCCTGAAAACTACTGACCTGTCAGCCTCTTACCTGTGCCTGGGAAGATCATGGAACAGACCCTCCTAGAAGCTCTACTAAGCCACAAGGAGGACAGGGAGGTGATTCCAGACAGCCAGAATGGCTTCACCAAGGGCAAGTCCTGCCTGACTAATCCAGTGGACTTCTACGATGGAGTAACTACATCAGTGGACAAAGGAAGGGCTATGGATGTCATCTCTCTGGACTTCTGTAAAGCCTTTGACATGGTCCCTCACAACATCCTTCTCTGTGAATTGGAGAGATATGGATTTGATGGCTGGACTGTTTGGTGGGTGAGGAAATGGCTTAATGATTGCACCCAGAGAGTGGTGGTCATTGGCACAATGTCTGGATGGCCACTGGTGACAAGTGGTGTCCCTCAGGGGTCCGTACTGGGATCAGTACTGTTTAATATCTTCATCAATGACATAGTGGGATCAAGTGCACCCTCAGCAAATTTGAAGATGACATCAAACTGAGTGGTGTTGCTGACACACCTGAAGGACCGGAAGCCATCTAGAGGGAGCTGGATAAGCTCGGCAGTTGGATGCATGTGAATTTCCTGAGGTTCAACAAGGCCAAACGCAAGGTCTTGCACCCGGGTTGGGCCATCCCTTGGTATCAGTACAGGCTGGGGATGAAGGGATTGAGAGCAGCCCTGACGAGAAGGACTTGGGGATCCAGGTGGGTGAAAGAGTGGACAGGAGCCGGCAATGCGCACTAGCAGCCCAGAATGCCAAACATATCTTGGGCTGCATCTAAAGGAGCGTGACCAGTAGATCAAGGAGGGGATTCTGCCCCACGCTGGTGAGACCCCACTTGGAGGCCTGTATTCAGCTCTGGACCCTCAGTACAGGAAAGACATGGACCTATTGGAGAGTGTCCAGAGCAAGGTCACCAAGATGATCAGAGGGATGGAAAAGCTCTGCTGCGAGGGCAAGCTGAGAGAGTTGGTACAGTTCAGCCTGGAGAAGAGAAGGCTTCAGGGAGAGCTTCTTGACACCTTTCTTTACTGAAGAGAGGCCAATAATAATGATGGGGACAGACCTTTTACCAGGGCATGTTGTGATAGGACAAGGGATGATGGGTTTGAATTAGAAGAGGAAAAATTCAGGTCAGACATGAGGAGGACATTTTTTACGACGAGGCTGATGAAACATAAGCACTGGTTTCCCAGAGAGGTGGTGGGTGCCTCGTCCCTGGAGACATTAAAGGCCAGGCTGGATGGGACTCTGAGCAATGTGGTCTGAGGGAAGATGTCCCTGGTCATGGCAGGGCGGTTGGACTAGATGATCTGTAAAGCTCCCTTCCAACACTCTATGATTCTATGATTCCTACCTCCAACAAAAGATCCACCATCTAGGAAATAACCCTGCAAACATAGGATCATAGAATCATTTGAGTTGGAAGAGACCATTAAGATCATCGAGTCCAACCACAACCTAACTCTAGCACTAAACCACATCCCTAAGAACCTCATCTATACATCTTTTAGAGACCTCCAAGAATGGCGACTCAACCACTTCCCTGGGCAGCCTGTTGCACTGCTTCACAACCGTTTCCGTGAAGAAACGTTTCTTAATATCAATTCTGAACCTTCTCTGGCAGAAGCTGAGGCCCAAAACTGAACTGAGGATTCGAGTTGTGGCCTCACCAGCGCTGAGTACAAGGGGATGATCGTTGCCCTGGTTCTGCCCACTACACTATTCTTGATGCACGCCAGGAGGCCATTGGCCTTTTTGGCCACCTGGGCACACGCTGGCTCATGTTCAGCTGCTGTCGATCAACGCCCCTGTGGGTGAAGAACCTTTCCCTCATGTCCAACCTAAACCTCCCGTGGCACATCTTACTTCCATTCCCTCCGTTTCTGTCATTGGTCACCAGAGGGAAGAGATCAGTACCTTCCCTTCCTTCTCCCCTCATGAGGAAGCTGTCACGACCATGAGGTCTCCTTTTAGTCTTCTCTTCAGCTCTGATGGTGACAAACCCCTTGGTTTGCTTTCTGAAGCAGAAAGGAGAAGCCATGACCTCCAGGCATTGGGAAGGGGGATCCTGTCCCTCACACACGGCTCAGGGCTCTTCCTGGGACCGTGGGATGTGGGTGTGCAAGGCCGAGGGAAGGACAACACTGGTACAATAACTTGCAGCTTCCCCGTGGGGCTGCAAGGAGGCAACGAGGCCCCAGTGCCATGAGGACAATGTCTTCTCCTAGGCCTCAGTGGCAGAGACAACTGCCATGGCCAAGGGGTCAGAGACCTGGGTTCTGTTGGTCCCTTCCAGCCTTGCCAGCGCCCTTTGCCATCTCCATCACAAGCTGTTCTACACAGTCCTACACCTGCCCCTCTTTCCCTGCAGGCTGTAGACACCCATCTCTCCCCACCTGCTCTCACCCCAGCATTTCTGCCCCTTCACTGATGTGTTTGCACCCTCACTGGCTGTTCTTTGGAACACAAAGCCATGGGCTGATCCAGCTCCCTCTGCGTGACCTCTTGCACCACAGCACTGCCCTTCCAGTGACATTTCTTCCTCCTGATATCCAGTCCTCACCTTCCAAGTTGCACTTTTTGATATTTTTTTTCTCTTTCCTGCTTCTTCCCACTATCAAGGAAAGCTCACCCATCTCAGAAACTTCCCTTCAGGCAGGGAACCCAACCTGTTAGTCTTCTTCTGGTCTTTTACCTGACTGCAGAGAAGTAACCTCACCATGACCTTCTAAATCTCATGACTGCTGCTGCTCTTTCAGCTTCTCTTATAGGCACGACGATGTCCCTGCTGCTGTTCCATCATGTACTCAGGTGGGATGGACATGACAACCCGTCTCCAAGGCCTTTCCTGGGTAGGGCCTGTGGGTACCTTGGCAGAGGTTCTTTCCCAGCCATGTTCCTGCTGCTGGCCTGCCAGCTCCAGAGACAGAACTGACCTCACAGTCCCCTTCACAGCCACACGCTTCTGACTGGATTAGGAGACACTGACACACAGCCGATGTCATAACACACCATACCCATCCCTCAACCTCCTATGGCCCAGGACCTGACCAGATGAATGTATGCTTGTATTATGGAAGTTATCAAATGTATATCCTACTAACGATCTGAGCACATAAACATCCCAGTGCTGCATCCAGGCAGATTCCTCTGGTATGTAACATCCAACATGAAGTGACCTCCAGGCACTGTCTGCCCCACAGGCCTTCATGGAAGCTCAAGGAATGTCTGGTTATTTTTCACTTGGGCTCATCTCACCTCGGGTTCCTGTCACCTCACATACATGATGTGCATGCTAACGGCTCATCTGTTCAACGAAAACCTCCTGTTGCCACTCCCAAGGGATGGGAGGTACCTCAGCCCTAAGGTGTGTCCCCCTGCTCTGTCTTCATCTGAAATGTCCCACGTCATGTGGAACGGACACAGGGATTTCGGTTCAAGAAAGCACATCCCAATGCTGCGTTCACGTGTTTTCCCATGGGATGTTACTCCCAACATGAAGTGACGTCAGGACACCGTCCTTTCAGGAGTCCCCTGGAACACCTGATAGTGTTTGTGCTCACTCGGGTTCATGTCAACTCACGTGAATGATGTGCATGTTCGCATCTCATCAATACAATGTAAACACTGAGTGTCCATCCATGCAGGGAAGAAGAGCCTCTGTGAGCTGGGGTGAGAGGCCAGGGTTGGAAATAGTGGTTGTGAAGGGCCAGCGCAGGATGATGCCCTGGGGCATCTTCTGTGGGGTGTCCAATGAACATGGGCACAGAATGGACCCTGCTTTGCTGGTCTTGAAGTCCCTGGCAGGAGGCCTGGCTGTGAAAGGACACTGCTGTGTGCCCAGCCCTGCACACACACACTGTGCAGCTGCACAACGGTGTTTCATCTGTGGGCTGCTTCCTTGGGCATGTTCTTGAGAAAAGCTTTGAAAGAAGACCTAATCCTTCCAGCACTGCCCTCAGGAGATCAGCGTTCTTCATGGAATGCTGTTCTGAGGCCAGCTCTGTCACAGCAGTGCCCATTGCCTGTCCCTGCCTGCGCTCACAGGACTGACACACAGCAGGACGGTGACCAAGCTGCCAGAGCACTCAGGCCTTGCACCAACACAAGGGATGAGAAGGAGAGTGTGGGAGTGGAAGGAGAACACCTCTGGAAAATGAAGTGCTGGTGTTCCCTGGCAGTGCTGCAATGCTGGACTCTTTTCCCGTCCTCCCATGCACAAAGGAACAACCGCTGCAGCTCCAGAAAGGCCTTGCAGGAAGGACATAGTGAAAAACAATTCACTGCAGGAATCTTTATTTTGTTTGGAGAGAAGGAGAGTACTGTTCCACATTTACACAACCAATGGTTATAAAAGAAAAGCTGACAGTGGTTAGAAAGGGGATGACAAAATTATCACAATAAAAAAACAACCAATAACAACAGAAAATCCAGATGACAGGCTGGGCCTGTTATTAGCTCCATTAAAACTCCTTTGTACAAGCAGATCAACAGTTTATTGCTTCAGAAAAAACAAAGATATGAGTTTCCACAGGGCATCCTTGAGCTCCTGGTTCCTCATGCTGTAGATGAGGGGGTTCACTGCTGGAGGCACCACTGAGTACAGAACGGCCATCACCAGGTCCATGGATGAGGAGGAAATGGAGGGGGGCTTCAGGCAGGCAAATGAACCAGTGCTGATGAACAGGGAGACCACAGCTAGATGGAGGCATGTGGAAAAGGCTTTGTGCTGACGCTGCTCAGAGGGGATCCTCAGCACGGCCCTGAAGATCTGCACATAGGACAGCACAATGAACACAAAACACATAAAAGCTAAAGAAACAGTGACCACCATAAGCCCAAGTGCCCTGAGGTAGGAGTTTGAGCAGGAGAGCTTGAGGATCTGGGGGATTTCACAGAAGAACTGACCCAAGGCATTGCCCTTACACAGTGGCCGTGAAAATGTATTGGCCATGTGCAGCAGAGCATTGAGAAACCCAGTGGCCCAGGCAGCTGCTGCCATGTGAACACAAGCTCTGCTGCCCAGGAGGGTCCCGTAGTGCAGGGGTTTGCAGATGGCAACGTAGCGGTCATAGGACATGACGGTGAGGAGACAATGCTACTGCCAAGAAGGCAAATGAGAACAGCTGTGCAGCACATCCTGTGTACGAGATGGACCTGGTATCCCACGAAGAATTTGCCATGGATTTGGGAAGAATGGTGGAGATGGAGCCCAGGTCGAGGAGGGAGAGGTTGAGCAGGAAGAAGTACATGCGGGTGTGGAGGTGCTGGTCACGGGCTATGGTGGTGATGATGAGGCCGTTGCCCAGGAGGGCAGCCAGGTAGATGCCCAGGAAGAGCCAGAAGTGCAAGAGCTGCAGCTCCTGTGTGTCTGCGAACGGCAGGAGGAGGAAGTGGGTGATGGAGCTGCTGTTGGACATTTGCTTCCGATGGGTATGGAGCACTGTCACAGGAGCAAAAGACAGTGACAAGTTAGGGGAGACTTCTCTGAGCAAAATGAAAGCCATTGCTTATGCACCCTCCCCCTGCTCCACACCCCCTTGTCCTTTTCCAGACCTTCCTTCAGCTCCGTGGCTGAGCCCTGGGTGGTGCTGGCTGGAGGTGCTGTGAGGAGCAGGATCTGTGCCCGCTGGCTGCCCAGGAGTCAGCCCTGCTCTGCAGCAGGGGGTCATGGGAACGGGGGGCAGGGGCCAGTCCTGGGGTTCAGCTGTGTCAGATGGAACCATTCCTGCTGCAGGAGGGCCTGTCAGCATCTGCTCTCCCAGTGATAAGGAACTAGGATTACACAAGGCAGTTTGAGATTTTTGGGTTTTTACAGCTTCCTGCAATTGCCCTGGAGAATGTTCTTCTGACTCAGAAAGCCTCAGCATTTCTGCTCCATGTCTGTGGGTCAGTGCAGATTAGGGGGACCTGGTCTGTTCCATTGTCTTGCTCCAGCTGCCCTGGGCTGGCACCTTTCTGAGATGGAGGCTGATCACACTGCCATGTTACCCTGAACAGCCACCAGGCCCTGCTGAGAGCAGAGGGACCCACCTATGACCATGACAAGTCTCATCCTTTCCTAAGGTCTCAGCACCCCACGTTTAGCCCAGGACACACATGGCTCATTTCACAAACGCAACGGCATTTTCGCTGTTGTAGCATCTCTGTGTTTCTCCATGGGGCTTAAGATAACACTAAGGTGTTATAGCACAGGTTTGCACCCTGGTGGGGAGCTCACAGCTTGGAAGGAAACCTCAAGGATGTAGGGAAGTGTCCTAATAACATCATTTGATTACGGGAGACTCAGCTCATTCCCCAGCCCCACAGACTGCATTGCCCTCAGCCCCACAGGTCAGAGGAAAGCTGGGACAGGTGTTCCCATGGACACAGCTGCAGGAAAGGACCCACAACATCAGGCTGTGACTCTGCAGCTGAAACTCCCATCCCCAGAGAGCCTGACAGCAAGAACCAGATCACAACAACAGTGGCCCAGAGCAGTGGAGCAAGAAGGAAACTGCGGTGAGGGTGGGTGTGAGAGAGGCCAGGGCAGAGGCAGCCGGGCACTCAGACAGCGTCACCCTTCCCCAGCTGTGCAGCCACCTCCCACACACCAGCATTGCCGGGCAGCTGCTCTCAGCCCCTGTGCTCTGCAGAGGGAACTGGAGCTCTGGCTGCACAGGAGCTGCTTCATGCCTTGGAGCCCCCGGCCCTGAGGGCAGAGGCTTTGCTGGGTGGGAGAGGAGGCGAGGGGGCTGCTCACAGGAGGGATCTGCACTGCAGGGGATCATCCAGAGTTTTCTCTGTTCTCCCTCCCATAACAATTCTGGGATTAGTTTCCTCACATTTCTGGTCATTTCCCTGCCGTCTGGAGATTCTCCCGCTGAGAAGTGTTTCCCTATTGATGTCTTTTCCCTATCAGTGCTCACGGACCCCATCCCACGCTCTGTGCCCTCACCCTGCCCCTACAGAAACCTGCCTGTTTGCAGGGCACTGCGTGGGGGCATCTTCCTGTTTGCAGGTTGGGAAACAGGTCAGGTCAGATTGAAGCTTACCGGTCCAGCAAAGGTGATGCAGGTGCTGTCCACAGGCAGAGGGGTGGTGAAGGGATGTTATGAGCCTTCTGGCAGATGTACTGATCACTCAAAGTTGCAGTTCAGGAATCTCAGTGACTTCTTTAACCATGAAGGCTCATTTTCATTTTATCCTTTCCTGCACCCCCCGCCCCTTGGGATAGGAAACTGAAAAGACAGGCTCAGGAAAGCTCCTCATCTTTCTGGTAATCCTTGCATTGATCTTGTCCTTGGGGCATCCCCTTGGAGAAATGCTGGGAGTGAGCTGGAGCTGTGAGCAGCCCTGACCCACACAGCACCCTCTCCACAGCAGAAGGACCCTGCCCTGCTGGGAGTCGCTCCTTCCATCCACGGCTTCTCTCCTCAGTGTTCTTGGGATCTCCCCGGACAGGCTGAGCGCTGACCCTGGCAGGTGGCAGAGTCCCTGCCCCGGCACAGCCCTGGGGTGCAGGGACCCTGCTCTGCAGGACAGCCCTGGGCACCCCTGGGTGCTCACCATCTCTGCAACCATCCCTGGGAGAAGGCAGCCGTCATGTCCTGTCCCACTGATGATGCAGCAGGGAATCCCTGCTCTTCAGCACGTTCTTGTCAATATTAGAGATACTGAGATAGTCCTCCTGAAAAGTCTCATAAACTGTAAGAGGTACCAGCTTTAGGAGATCTTTCCCGGAACTGCAGCTACATTGCCCTGGAGCCAGAGACTTACCATGCTAAGGGCTGTGAAGATTCTTCTCCAAGTGAGCGAGAGCTCTGTCCCCCCACCCCAGATTGTCTTTAAACTTTCTCTGCCTGGCTCCATCCCCTCGGTGCTGCAGGCAGAGCCCTCAGCCCTGCTGCGCTTTGCAGAGGAGCTGCTCCTGGACAGAGCTGTCTCTCTGCAGCGCTGCCGCTTGCCATGAGCTCCCTCTGTCCCAGGAGCCCAGCCCAGCTCAGGAGTACAGGAGCAGCCCAAGGTGGCACTTTCTCTGTCTGCTCTGGGCTCCCTTGTGGTGTTCCTGGGGCTCCAGGGGAGCATCCCATGAAACAGTGTGAAGTAATCAGTGATGTTTCTTCTCTTACCTCTACAGAGACAGTTCCTTCCTGGAGTGGTATTTTTCATATTAGAATTTGCGCATGACAGTCATCTTTTCTTGACCCATCATTAGACAGGACACCAGCAAAGATCTAAATTCTCCAAGCTAGAGGGAAGAATATCTCCAGTTGCATGAATTTAGGTATTTTATTCTGTGTTTGTAGTCCTTGGGCTAGAAAGACATTCAGCAATCTTTTGGCCATGTCATGCCTCTGCTCTGAAGCAAATCCATTGCTCACATGGGCTCTTGGACACTTGGTACCAGGCTTCCTTGTGGTGGTCAGAGGTTTCCTGGTGCCACAGCTGGGGTGGTTCAGCCCAGCTGTGAGGCAATGTCCTCAGCCAGGGACCTGACTGGGGGAGCTGGAGCTGTCAGTGTTGCAGACAGAGCTGTGACACGGATGGAACAAACTGCCAAGGCAGGGTGGCAGAAGTCAGTTCATCTGGCCGTCAAGGACAGCAGCCTCCAAGCACAGCTCCAGTCCAGAACAAAACTCAGTCTAGACCTGTAAGGACATTCAAGAGCCACATAATGAGCTGTTTCTACTTCAGGAACAGTTAAAGGAGAAACAAAGACAGCGTGTGGCCATTGATGAATTTAATAAGAGAAAGCGGTGAGAGTCTCTGTGTCCTCTTGTCCTCCATCTTCACCAGCATGTTCTCCCAGGCCACTGTGACATGAGACAGGAATCTGGAGGAAAACAACCAGCAGTGGATGGGGATCAAGTCAGGGCTCACTGGAACTAACACAATCCTGACCAGTCTATGGGACAGGAGGGGCAGCATCCCAGGAGCTGAGACAGCAGGACCATGTCACAGGGAGGCCACTCTCCACCATCTCTGAAAGCTCATGGAGACTGGGGGGACTCCCTGACCACTGGCAGCTCTCACGCAGTGTGTGCACTTTTCAAAAACGGCCAACAGATGAGCAGGGGAACTCAAAACTGTGCACCAGAGCATGTCCACTGGGACCCCATTTCTGGGTGTCTGAAAGAGAAGGTGATGGGGTTTACCCAGGGTCCATTGTGCCTGTCCGCCCTCTTTGCTTTCTGTGAGGAAAGGACAGGATTGTTGGTTGCGGGGAGAACACTGATGGTCTGTTACCTGGAAGTCAGGAAGACATTCATCATCATCCCCTGCAATATTAGAGTGTCCAAGTTAGGATATTATGGTCTGTGTCAGTGTGTAAGTACATGAGTAAAAAGCAATCTGGACGGATGGGCTTGGAAAGGTGCTATAGGAAGGGAGAAACTTTGCAGTCATGAGGACAGTCAAGCACTGGAAGCTGTTTCCCAGGCATGTGCACTCACTCTGCCCCGGAAAGTGTCCAAGATGTGTTTGGATAAAGCCCTGAGTAATCTGGTCTGACCCTCCTTTGCGCGGGAGGTTGGTCAAGACACCTCCCAAGCTCCCTTTGAGCCTGGATGATGCTGTCCTTCCTTCCCCTTTGTATTTTCAATTTAGGGAGAGCTCTCAAGTTCTCTCTGACCACAGAAATAATTCACATGAGGTGCAGGGCTGCTTTACAAGTACCTGAAACATGCCTGACCACAACTTTTGCATCCCTTTTCATTTGCCCCAACCCAGGGTCTCCTTTTCTTTGCTCTCCTCATGCCCAACTCCTTAATCCTTTTAGAGCAGGTTGCTCAAGAGGTATCAGCATCCATGTACGGAGTCTGCACATCAGCCAGACATCAAAGTCACCATCAAGAGTGTTTTACCCCAAGAAGGGGAAAACTTCCAATGCAGGCACCAAACCAGTGCCCAACCTGCCTGGAGAGCCAGCACAGTTGTGCCACACAACAGCAACGTCTGAGGGAAGCTGGAGGTGATGGGAATTGAAATGGTTTCAACCCAAATCATAGAATCATAGGATCATAGGATCATAGAATCATTTAGGCTGGAAAAGACCCTTAAGAACATGGAGTGCAACCGTAAATCAAACACTGCCAAGGTCACCACTAAGCCATATGCCTAAGTAACACATCTCCACATCTTTTAAATACTTCCAGGGATGGAAGATAAAATCCTGAGCTGGCAGGACACCATTAAGTGCAGCTAGACATAAGATACTTGTCATGCCTGTGAGTTCGGACCTCGTTGGCAGAATGTCTCAGAACCCCTCAGTGAGGAGGGCAGGGTGTTGGGGAGATGGGAGCACGTTTCAGTTTCCCAGATCCCAGGACAGAGCCTAAGCCATCCTTCCCGTCAACTCTGGCATTCAATTTCTTGAGATGCAAATCTGGTGGGCCTTCTGTGGATAATCATGTTAAAAGGCATGAATAATCCTTTAAGTGTTTGTGTAATTTCTCTAAGAGTGTCAGTACAAAAAAATAATTAGAAAAAAGGTTAATCTGCCTAAATATAATCTCCCACATTTCACTCTGCATCAGTGGTAGCCCCACTGGCAGTGCAAATCAAATAGGTATTTGCAGTATAAGGCATGATACCCCATGTATAAGTACATATCAAAATGGTTCAGATGAAGGGTGGTCTGGCAAAAGTCACCCTTTGTGTCCCCAGGTGCACGGACACTGCTCATGTGCCTCTGCAGAGAGGGGCAGAAGCTGGATCCCCTTCTCAGGACAGACTCCTTCCAGGAGAGACACAGCAATGGGGGTAACTCTTCAGGTCTTTACGGAATTTCACTCAGCATCAGTTTTGACATCTTGGGTGCTTTCCTGTGACTACTCTTTCTGCACCAATGATCACAAAAAGACAACCGTTTAGTAAGCCATGGTCATAAAGGGGCTGTTAGGACAAGCAAGTTCACCATGAACTCTGGAGAGAGTGAGGAAGTTTCTAATAAGCAGCAGGAAGAACCAAGAAGCTCAAGGTCTCTTCTGGAGAGCGGGAGGCCCTGAGCAGCAGAGATTGGCCACGTATAGGTGTGGGAGAGGGTCAGGGCATGTCAGGGAGAAGCAATGAGATGGCTGATGGTTTAGTGAACCCTTACAGCCACGTCTGAGCCCAGAAATGGAAAGCAGTTGATGTGTGCAGGTGGAGGAGGAATAGGAGGAAGATTTTCCTGGGAATATGGAAGGAAGAAAGGCCTCTCTTGGGCTTATCATATATGGCAGTGACATTGCCATCTTGTGGGCATGGCTGTGCCTGGGAGATGGGGAATGGCTGCTGCTGGGGTGGCTGTGCTCAGTCATGGCCCATGAGCTGACCCTGCTCTGCTCCTCTCTTACACTGCCCACACTTGGGTGGACCTCAGGAAATATCCATGAACCTGGTGGATGCATGAACTTCCTGCAGTGATGGGATATGGATCCAAATAGAGGATCCAAGCAAGTTTGGGACTGGGACATTGAGGTGATTGGTGACCACTGCCAGGTGTATGAAAGAAGCCGGAGGAGTTGTGAGAAACTCCCAGGCATTTCCAACTCCACAGAAAACCAGAGCCTTGCAGTTAAAGCAACAGCACTTGACATAAAACCCACCCCCAAAACACAAAGCACTCACACTGTCCAAAGGAAAAGCCTTGAAAAATATTTGAGAAAAATTTACCAAGCCCCAGGGGTCAGGGCTCAGCCATTCTGATGATTAAAAAAACAAACATTAAGGGCTGACATGGCACCAGAGCCACCTCCGCATCACCTTCACCACCTGTAACCGGTGTCTCCAAGTCTTTCCTTCACCAACCTCCAGGAACACGGACCTCAACTGGTTGTTTCCTTCACAGCCGTGTCAGCGATGGCCCTTCGTGGGGTCCCAAACACCCTCAGAAACTTGGGTTTTGCCTCGGCCTTTCACTTACACAGAGGTTTGTTCATTCTTTCAGTAGCTGCAGTTCAGGATCATGGCAGCAGAGGGCTCATTAACATCTAAAATGCTCTTTCAAGCAAAGGCTTTGTGCAGCATTTTCTTAAAGACTTCAAGTCTGGTGTGGATGATCAGGAGATTTCAGGAATAGCCAAACAGAGAGCATTTCCATAATAACTAGGAATAAAGCCAAATTTCTTCTATTTCCTTCCCTGCTCGCCCTTCCCAACCTTTCCAGAACAGGTGGTATCAGCAGCCTCCAGTTCATATGGATGTGGAGCATCTCCTGATAAAGACTGAATATGTCAGAAAAGTGGGTGCCTGACGCACCACTTGAGTGAGGAGATAGTCCAGGCCACCTCAAGAGGAGTCACACTTCTCTGGACCAAGGCTGGGTGTTCCTGGGAATGTCAGGTGCCACAGCACAGCTACACCTGTGTTCAGGGACCTGGTCAAATGACCCATCTCCTTTTCTATAATGGTGTCTGAGTTTGTTCAGGTAACCCCTGACTTGAGCCCCATCCACTCCTGGGTGTTCTCCAGACTGCTGACTTCAGGAGCAAAGTCCCAGGAGACCATGCTGGTGAAGATGGAGGCAAAGAAACCATCAAGTACCTCAGTCCTGTCTGATTTTACTCTTAGGAAGTTCAGCAGCAGGCCCATGATCGCCCTGTCTCTTCTTTTACTGTAAGGAAGCTGTGTCAGATCATCTTGCTGCCATTACCCTCCCGGCAGCTATCAAGTCCAGGGGAGCTTTGGCATCATCCCCACATTCATGGACAAGGTTTCTAAATTCCTTATTAACAGCTTCCCCTGCTTCCACCTCCTGTCTGCTGCCTTTTTGCCCTGGAGCTCCATAATTTCAGATGAGCAGCCTCACGAGATAAATGCTTCGGTTCATGGGTACTTGGAGAGATCATTCTTGTGCTTGGAGCAGGCTGTCCTGTAACGCTTCTCAGATTTCCTGAGCTCCTTCACTCCTCTGAGCTTCTTCCCATGGCACCACCTGTGTCAGCCCTAGAAGTATGTCAAATTATTCTCCTCTGAAGCCCATCAGCCCTCTGCTGCTGGCCTTCCTCCCTCCCCTCTGGTGCCTGGGACCCCACTGTTTCCTGGTCACCACAGCCAAGGTGGACACTGGTGTTCACATCCCCCACCAGCTCTTCCTTGTATCCCAGTGCCAGATCCAGGTGAGCATCACCCTTGTTGACCCACCAGGCAAACATGTTGAGAAGTTGGCCCAGGACTTTTGGTACCTGCCACTTTGCTGGCCAGTGAATGTCAGGGGGCTTTCAGTTCCCCATAGGAACCTGCTCATTGACTGGAGACTTCCTCGTGTTGCTGAACGGAAGATCTTTTCCATTTCTTCTCCATGATCAAGTAGATTGTAACACCCAACATGTTGTCACTTGTACTGGGTTTACATGGCAAAGTCTTGGAACTGGGGGTGAGGGTGGGTATGCTACAGTTGTCACCTCTCTGAGAAGACAACAAGACAAATCCTTCCCAAATCTGAGCCACTCAGTGATGCTGGCAGCACCTCTGTGATATTGTATTTGAGAAAGGGTAAAAAATGCTGCACAACAGCAGGTGGGAGAGAGGAGGGAGGAAATGGGAGAGGAAAAAGCACTGCAGACACCAAGGTCATATCCCACAGGACCCAAGTAGGTCCCTCAGCAGGCCAAAGCCTGCTCTCCTGAAATCCTGCTCTTTGCCTTGTTATCATCTTCCAGGAGCCTCAACTCTACTTTCTCATTCCTGACTGTTACACCCCTGACCAACTCTTTCTGCTTTGTAAGTGTCAAGTCCCACAGGGCACCTCACCTCACTGAGTCCTCAGTCACCCGTGTCGGGAAGATGTTGTCAATGAGCTCCATACCCCTTCTGGATGGCTGGTACCTTGCAGATATTGGGATATCTTAGGTCTGCAACAAGGACAGGGTCTGGAAACATGAGGCTTCTTTCACTTGTTTGAAGGATCAGTGAGCGTGTAGCTGATGTTCGCCTACCACAAAACTGCCCTTGTTGTTCTGCCCTCTCATGCTGACTCCTCGACTTTCAGCTGACATTGTCTGTCCCCAGGTAGAACTCCAAGCATTCCTGCGGCTCACCCACATGAAGGGAGACTTCCCCTCTAAGTCCAGGCCTCTGGCATGATGAGCACGAGACCCCCAGCACCCCACTGTTTCTCCAGGAGAGGCTATTTGTAGTACCCTCATGTTCTTATCTTGGGAGAGGCAACCTTATCAGGATAAGTGATCTGTATACAAACATTGAGAAGTGAGCAAATAGACCTTGAGAAACTTTGGGATTCACTGATCAGAAAGCTCTGAATTTTGATAAGGAGAAGTGGCCAGTTCTGTATCAGGGCAGGAGAATAACCCCATCCACCAGGACAGACCAGGACCTGACAGGCTGAGCAGTGACCCTGAGGAGAAGGGCCTGGGCACTACAAGGGCCGCCACACAAGCCCGTGCTGCACGCTCACCATGAACAAGGCAGCTGCACACGGGGCTGCATGAGGAGGAGCGTGGGAACCCAGACACCTGGAGTTCTCATCCCATTCGATTCAGCACTGGTGTGACCCCACACACACGGGTGTGTACCAGTGTGCGGCTCCCAGTTTGGAGAAGCAGGGAGGAACTGGAGAGTGCAGGGCTCTGCCAAGGCAGGGGTCAGGACCTTGTGCACATGGTGAGGGATGCTGAGGGACCTGGGCTGCTTTGGCCCAGCAGCGCTGGGGAGGCTGCAGCAGTGTAGGAGTAGCCTGAGAGTGCTTGAAGGGTGGTTTCAGAGAGGGTGGAGGTTTTCTTCATAGTGGGAAACAGAATAGGAATGAAATAATGGCACACAGTGCAGCTGGGGAGGTCCAGGCTGGACATGAGCAGAAAGGAATGTGAGTGGAAGGGCAGTGCTGTGGTGGAGCAGGTGACCCAGAGGAGTCTGCATCAGCCCAAGGCTTTGGGCTTCAAGGAACAGCTGGGGAGGACGGAGAGATCTCAGCAAAGGAAGGAAGACGCTCAGACAAGAGCAAGGTGGGGCAGCAGGGGGGATGTCTCCAGCCTGCAGGGAAAGAGGTGCAGGTGATGCCACAGCATAGGACTGGCTGTCGTGGAGATGATCAAGGGATGTAAAAAGGCTGAAAGGTGCCAACAGACATGAGCTCCTTCTCCCCTTAGAGATGGCTGTTGTCTCCACCTCTGATGCCTGTGAGGAGACACCTCGTCCTTACAGCACAGGGGCCTCAGGGCCTCCTTGTCCCCAGCCAGGAACCTGGGAGGTGTGGGACCATAGTCCTGCCCTTGGCCTTTCACGGCCCCACATCACACTGTCCCAGGAAGAGCCCTGGGCAACGTGGGAGGGACAGGATCTGCCTTCCCAGGGCTGGGGGTCGGGGCTTGGCCATTTGGTTAATGTAACATATCCAGGTTTACTCAGCATAAGAGCCACCTTTACTTTGCTTACCCTGTGCTCTGCTTTCAGTTTTCTGCCCTAACTGACCCTGGGGATGGTTTCTCAGTAGTGTCCCTCAGTGGGACCTGGTAACATTACAAGAAGCTTTGGAGTTTGAATCTGACTTTGACTACTTCAGAGGTTTCTTCCACTGCCTCTCAGGGTCTGAGGCTCATGCACTCAGCACCAAAGCCACCAGAGGGGTCATTAAAGTGCCTGGGGCTGCTCCTGTGCTGCTGAGCTGGGCTGGGCTCCTGGGACAGAGGGAGCTCATGGCAAGCGGCAGCGCTGCAGAGAGACAGCTCTGCCCAGGAGCAGCTCCTCTGCAAAGCGCAGCAGGGCTGAGGGCTCTGCCTGGGGATCTCAGGGAGACGAGCAAGGCAGAGAGAGGTTAAAGGTGGTGAGGATTGGGAGGATGACTGAGAGCTCACTGGAGGAGAAATCTTTGCAGCCCTTGACATGGTAAGTCTCTGGGTGCAGGGCAATGCAGCTGTAACTCGTGGAGGCGTCTCCTAAAACTGGCACAGGGACAGCCTGTGGGATCTGCAAGGACAGGGATCTTGTTAAGAAATTTTGAAAATCCGAGAAGCAGGTTTTGCAGCCAGGGGTGCCCAGGACTGTCCTGCAGAGCAGGGTCCCTGCACCCCAGGGCTGTGCCGGGGCAGGGACTCTGCCGCCTGCCAGGGTCAGTGCTCAGCCTGCCCGGGGAGATCCCATGGCAGCAGCTGTGGGTGGAAGGAGCGACCCCCGGCAGGGCACGCAGGGAGCTTGTGGGGCTGAAGGGTGCTGTGTGGGTCAGGGCTGCTCAGAGCTCCAGATCACCCCCACAGACATTGCAGAGGGTCCTTCTGAACAACGACACCAAGACAGCAACAGCTGCAAGGGAAGGAGTCCGTGCTTTCAGCTTTCCACTCTTGGTTGTCTGGGTGGGCAGTGGGAGATGGGGATTTATTTCTCGTCTTTGGAGAAGACACTGAGACCCCAGTTCTCGTTAGAACTTGTCTGAGCTGCTCCTGAGCCCCTGCACACACAGAGCTGCCCCTGGACAGTGCCGGGAGGTGTGAGCAGGACAGAGCTGAGCACACAGCGGGTGGGACGGGGTCTGTGACACTGATAGGGAGCAGACCCAGGGACAGAGACACAGCTGCAGGCAGCAGACACATGGCAGAGAGAGGGTCTCCCCCCAAAAGCGTTCGAGGGGCTGTTTGGGGGGGGGTCCCCATTGACTATTTTGGGGTCCCCATTGATTATTTCGGGGGTTCCCATTGATTTTTTCGCGGTCTGGGGGGTTATATGTAGGTCCGGGGGTCTCTGTGGGTCTGGGGGTTTATTGGGGGGTCCCCTGACCCCCATTTCCTCCCCCTAGAGACGTTTGAGGGGCTGTTTTGGGGGGTCCCCATTGACTATTTCGGGGTCTGGGGGGCTCCATGTGGGTCTGGGCGTGTACGGGGGGGTCCCCCTGACTCCGTGTGCCCCCCCAGAGGCGTTCGAGGGGCTGCGCATCTACCCGTTTTCCAGCCCCCCGGAGCTGACGGACATCATGCCGTAGGACTGGCCGCCCCTCCTGTGACCACGCCCCCTTCCCGTGACCACGCCCCCTCCGACCCTGCCCACTCTCCCCCGACCCCGCCCACCAGCCCCCAGGCCACGCCCCCTCCCTTAATCCCCTTCCCTGAGCTGTAGCCCCGCCCACTCCCCCCCCAGCTCCGCCCAGCCTTTGACCCCACCCACCCTTTGACTTCGCCCCGGTCTTGGCCCCGCCCCTTCCCCCGGGTTTGGGGTGGTGGGGGTGTCTTCCTGTTGAGTGACAGCTGTCAATCACGCGGTGCGGGAATCGAGCGGCTCTTGCGTGTTGATTTTTGGGGTCACGACGGAGATGGGAGCTCTGGGTGGGGGGGGGGGTCCCAGGATGATTTAGGGGGGTCCCCAATGTGGGTCCTGGGGGGTTCCCAATGTGGGTCCCAAGGGGGGATTTGGGGGGGTCCCCAATATTGGGGGTGGGTCCCAAGAATATTTGGGGGGGGTCCCCAATATTGGGGGGAGTCCCAAAGGTGTCTGGGGGGGTCCCGATGTGGGTCCTGGGGGGTCCCCAATGTGGGTCCTGGCGGGGTTTGGGGGATCCTAGGGGGTCCCCAATATTGGCGGGGGTTCCCAGGGGAATCATTGGGGGGATTTAAGGGGGTTTTGGGGTCCCAGGGGGCAGATTTTGGGGGTCCCGGGGGGTTTTTTGGGGTCGTCGTCCCCCCCCCCCAAAAATCCCAATAGAACTGAAGCTGCCAAAGCCCCGCCCCCTCCCCAGGCCCCGCCCCCCCCAGACACAACCCAGCGCTGCCATTGGTCGGTTTCTTTATCTCCATAAAACACATGGGAGGGGGGAAAGGGGGCGGGGTTAACAAACCGTGGGCGTGGCCAACAGTGGGCGTGGCCTGCGGAGGGGGCGGGGCTTCCAGGCTGCAAGAGAAAAAGGGGGTGAGGATGGGTGTTTTTTTTTTTGGGGGGGGGGGAGGCGGCAACCCCATAGATCCCGCCCCACAGATCCTGCCCCACAACCTTCCGGCCGCTGCACAAGTGGCTGCGGGTTCCTTGGCGCCGGCGCGGGACTCTGCCCCCTGGGGGGGGATATGGGTCAGCCCCACAGCGCCGCCCCATGGCGCCACACGCCCGGACCCACGGCCGGCTGGCAGCCCCATAGATCCCTCCACCCCCAGCCCCATGGATCCCCCCCCCCAGCCCCATAGCCTGCCCCACAGCGCACTGCCAGCCCCATAGATGCCCCCTCCCAGCCCCACATCTGCCCCCCAAGCGCCCCACGACCCCACTAATACGCCCCATACCAAGCGCGGCGCCTGCCCCCCAAGTGTGGGGCGCCTGCCCCATAACCCCCGCTCGAAGCGGCCGAACCAACGCGGCACCCCATAGATCTGCCCCACAACTAAGCGCAACAGACGCCCCCGTAAGCCCCACAGATCTGCCCCCCAAGTAAGAGCAATGCACCCCATGGAGCCCTATGGATCTGCCCCCCAACTGAACAAAACACACACCCCCTGGGCCCCATAGATCAGCCCCCCAAGTAGGGACAACTCACCCCACTGAGCCCCACAGCTCTGCCCCCCAAGTGGGAACGCAACCCATAGATCTGGACCCCCCGCCCCCCCCAACTCAGCACCAACATCCACCGGCCCCATAGATCTGCCCCTCAAGTGCCAACACGACCCACAGCTCTGCCCCCCGAGTGGACACATTCACCCCACACGTCCTGCCCCACGTCCTGCCCCACATCTCCTCACCTCCACCAAGTCCCATGGGAGCTCCCGTGTCCGGTGTGGGGCACAGATGTGGGGCAGGGGCATGACATGTGGGGCCAGAGCCACCCACTACGGGGCAGAGACCCCCCCAATCCCCTGTATGGGTCGCAGCCCCCCCCCCATGTGGCTCAGACCTCCCCCCCCCCCGCTATGGGGCAGGGAACACCCCGCTATGGGGCACAGACCCCCGCTATGGGGCGGATGAGCCTTCTATGGGTCACACCCCCTGCTATGGGGCCGAGGGTCCCGCTATGGGGCGGATGATCCTTCTATGGGGCAGGACCGGCTGCAATAGGTCAGACCCCGCCCCCCCCCGCTATGGGTCAGACCCCCCTCTTTGGGGCAGAACCCCCTTCTATGGGTCAGACGGTCCTGCTATGGGGCAGGGGGACCCACTATGGGGCAGAGGCTCCTTCTATGGGTCAGAATCCCCCGCTATGGGGCAGAAGATCCTTCTATGGTTCAGCCCCTTCACTATGGGTCGGATGTTCCAAAAGGGGGAGGGGCCCCCGCATGGCCACGCCCCGGGTGGGGGAGGGGCTGAGCGCCAGGAGGGGGTTGGGGGAGGGGCGGGGGGAGGGGCGGGGGGTGGGGGCGGGGCGGGGGGGAGAGGGCGGGTTTGATTGACAGCAGGGACGGTGCTGCCGACGGCATCGCTGCCGCCGCCGGTGCCGCTGCTGCCGACGGCGCCGTTGTTGCTGCCGTCGCGGTGGGTGTGGGGGCAGGGGGAGGGGTTTTGGTGGCATCGGGATGGGGCGACGCTTTGATGGGGGCATCGGGGGCGTTTTCAGAGGCGTTTTCGGGAGCGGAGGAGGAGGAGGAGGACGAGGAGGATGAAGAAGAGGAGGAGGAGGATGAGGAGGAAGAGAAGGACGAGGAGGATGAAGAAGAGGAGGAGGATGAAGAGGAGGAGGAGGAGGAGGAGGAGGACGAGGAAGAGGAGGAGGAGCTGGAGCTGCGGCGTTTGCGGCGGGGGACGATGGGGCCAATGGGGACATTGGTGGCCGAGGCCAACGGGGCCGCAGGCGGCAGCGCTGGGGCGGCGGTGGCACCGGGGGACTTGTGGGGACAGAGGGACAGTGAAGGGGGACAGGGGGGACATGGGGGGACGTGAGGCTCTGGGGACGAGGGACAAGATGAGGGGACAAGGGACGCGAGACTTTGAGGACAAGTGACAACATGGGGGGACAAGTGACATGAGATCCTGGGGACACTGAGGGGACACAGGGGACAATGAGGAGGGACAAGTGACATGAGAACCTGGGGACAAGGGGCAACATGAGGGGGACACGGGGGGACATGGTCACACCCAGGGGACATGGGGGACACTCTGGGGACACTGAGATGACAGTGACATCCAGGGGACACTCCGGGGACACTCCGGGGACACTTTGGGGACACCCACGGGACACTGAGAGGACAATGACACACAGGGAACACTTTGGGGAGATCCAGGGGACACTTGGGGATGCTTGGGGACACTCACGGTTGGGCGGGCGATGCCAGGGCCGAGTCGCTGGAGTCAGAGTCCGATGATGACGACGAGGACGATGACGACGAGGACGACGAAGACGAGGACGATGACGACGATGACGAGGACGATGACGACGAGGAGCTGTGCGCGGTGCCAGCGGCGGTGACATCGGCGGCGGCCTCGGTGCCACCGGTGTCCATGGGGACAACGGCGATGCTGGGACTGGTGGAACTGGGAGCACTGGGAGCGACGGTGGCACCCGCGGGACTGGGAGCGACGGGGACGACGGGGATGCTGGTGGCAACGGGGGTGACGGTGACACCGGGAGCACTGGTGGCCGTGGGGGTCACGGTGACACTGGTGTTACTGGGGACACTGGTGGCTCCGATATCCTTGAGAGCGACGGTGACACTGGGAGCACTGGGAGCACTGGTGCCCATGGGGCTCAGGGTGACACCGGTGTTACTGGTGACACTGGGAATCCTTTCCTTCCTTTTCTTTTCTTTCCTGTTCTTTCCTTTTCTTTATTTTCTTTCCTTTTCTTTTCTTTCCTTTTCTTTCCTTTTCTTTCCTATTCTTTCCTTTTCTTTCCTTTTCTTTTCTTTCCTTTCCTTTTCTTTCCTTTCCTTTTCTTTACTTTTCTTTCCTTTTCTTTCATTTTCTTTCATTTTCGTTTCTTTTCTTTCTTTTCCTTTTCTTTCCTTTTCTTTTCTTCCCTTTTCTTTCCTTTCCTTTTCTTTTCTTTCCTTTCTTTTCCTTTCCTTTCCTTTCCTTTCCTTTCCTTTCCTTTCCTTTCCTTTCCTTTCCTTTCCTTTCCTTTTCTTTTCCTTTCCTTTTCTTTTGTTTTCTTTTCTCTTTTCTTTTCTTTTCTTTTGTTTTCTTTTCTTTTCTTTTCTTTTCTTTTCTTTTCTTTTCTTTTCTTTTCTTTCCTTTCCTTCCCTTTCCTTTCCTTTTCTTTCCTTTTCTTTTCTTTTCCTTTCTTTCCTTTTCTCTCCTCGCCCCTTGCCTTGCCTCGCCTCGCCTCGCCTCGCCTTGCCTTGCCTCGCCTTGCCTTGCCCTGCCCTGACCTGCATTGCCTTGCCCTGCCCTTCCTTACCCTGCCTTGCCCTGCCTTGCCTTGTCCTTCCTTGCCTTTTACTTGCCTTGCTCTACCTTGCCCGGCCTTCCCCTACCCTGCCTTGCCCTGCCTTTCCTTGCCTTGCCTTGACTTGCCCTGCCTTGTCCTGTCTTGCCTTGCCCTACCTTGCCTTGCCTGCCTTGCCTTGCCCTGCCTTGCCTTGCCCTGCCTTGCCCGGCCCTGCCTTGCCCTGCCTTGCCCTACCTTGCTCTGCCCTGCATAGCTCTGCATTGCCTTGCCTTCCCGTGCCTTGCCTTGCTCTGCCTTGCTTTGCCTTTCCCAGCCTTGCTTTGCCTTCCCTGCCTTGCCTTGCTTTGCCTTGCCCAGCCTTGCTTTGCCTTCCCTGCCTTGCCTTGCCTTGCCCTGCCTCACCCTGTCTTGCCTTGCCCTACCTTGCCTTGCCCTGCCTCGCCCTGCCTTTCCTTTTCCTGCCTTGTGTGCCTTGCCCTGCCTTCCCCTGCCTTGCTGTTCCTTGACTTGCCCTGCCTTGCCCTGACGTGCCTTGCCTTGCCTTGCCCTGCCTTGCCTTGCCCTGCGCTGCCTTGCGTTGCCCTGGCTTGCCTTGCACTGACTTGCCCTGCCCTGCCTTGTCCTGCATCGCCTTGCTTTGCCTTGCTTTGCCCTGCCTTGCCTTGCCCTGCCTTGCTGTGCCTTGCCTTGACCTGCCTTGCATTGCCGTAGCTTACCTTACCCTTCCTTACCTTGCCTTGCCCTGCCTTGCCTTTCTTTACCCTGCCTTGCCCTGTTCAGCCCTGCCTTGCCCTGTTCAGCCCTGCCCTGCCCTGTTCTGCCTTGCCGTGCCTTCCCTTGCCCTGCCCTGCCCAGCCTTACCCTGCCCTGCCTTGCGCTACCCTACCTTGCCTGGCCCTGTCTTGCCCTGCCTTGCCTTGCCCTGCATTGCCTTTCCTTGCCCTGCCCTACATTGCCTTGCCTTGCCCTAACCTGTCTTGCCCTGCCCGTTCTTGCCCTGCCCTACCCTGCCCTGCCTTCCCGGTCTTGCCCTGTCTTGCCCTGCCTTGCCTTCCCCTGCCTTGCTTTTCCTTGCCTTGCCTTGCCTTCCCGTGCCTTGCCTTGCTCTGCCTTGCTTTGCCTTTCCCAGCCTTGCTTTGCCTTCCCTGCCTTGCCTTGCCTTGCCCTGCCTCACCCTGTCTTGCCTTGCCCTACCTTGCCTTGCCCTGCCTCGCCCTGCCTTTCCTTTTCCTGCCTTGTGTGCCTTGCCCTGCCTTCCCCTGCCTTGCTGTTCCTTGACTTGCCCTGCCTTGCCCTGACGTGCCTTGCCTTGCCTTGCCCTGCCTTGCCTTGCCCTGCGCTGCCTTGCGTTGCCCTGGCTTGCCTTGCACTGACTTGCCCTGCCCTGCCTTGTCCTGCATCGCCTTGCTTTGCCTTGCTTTGCCCTGCCTTGCCTTGCCCTGCCTTGCTGTGCCTTGCCTTGACCTGCCTTGCATTGCCGTAGCTTACCTTACCCTTCCTTACCTTGCCTTGCCCTGCCTTGCCTTTCTTTACCCTGCCTTGCCCTGTTCAGCCCTGCCTTGCCCTGTTCAGCCCTGCCCTGCCCTGTTCTGCCTTGCCGTGCCTTCCCTTGCCCTGCCCTGCCCAGCCTTACCCTGCCCTGCCTTGCGCTACCCTACCTTGCCTGGCCCTGTCTTGCCCTGCCTTGCCTTGCCCTGCATTGCCTTTCCTTGCCCTGCCCTACATTGCCTTGCCTTGCCCTAACCTGTCTTGCCCTGCCCGTTCTTGCCCTGCCCTACCCTGCCCTGCCTTCCCGGTCTTGCCCTGTCTTGCCCTGCCTTGCCTTCCCCTGCCTTGCTTTTCCTTGCCTTGCCTTGCCTTGCCCGACCCTGCCTTGCCTTGTCCTGACTTGCCTTGCCTTGCCATGCCCTGCCTTGCCCTGCCCTGCCTTGCCCTACCTTGCCTTGCCCTGCCCTGACTTACCTTGCCCTACCCTGGCCTGCCTTGCCCTGCCCTGCCGTGTCCTGCCCAGCCCTGTCTTGCCTTGCCTTGCCTTACCTCTCCTTTCCTTGCCCTGCCTTGCCTTGCACTTCCTTACCTTGCACTGCCCTTGCTTTCCTTGCCTTGCCTTGCTTTGCCCTGCCCTGCCTTACCCTGCCCTGACTTGCCTTCCCCTAACTTGCCTTGCCCTGCCTTGCCTTGCCTTGCCTTGCCTTGCCCTGCCTTGCCTTGCCTTGACTTGCCCTGCCTTGCCCTGCCTTTCTTTGCCCTTCCTTGCCATGTGCTGCCCTTCCCTGCTTTGCCTTGCCTTGCATTGTCTTGCCCTGCTGTCGCATTTGTCACAGCGAGGGAAGACGCAAACACTTAATATAAGTATCAGCAAACTTCAACTTTATTACAGAGCAGTTCACTTTTATACATGTTCCAATAATTATGCCTACTAGTCATAACCTGATCGGCTAAAATCTAGGGATTACATTAACCTAATTCGTCTAGCAACAGATATTCAGTATAATCAGTAATTGGCTTATGCATATTACAAACCGCAAGCTCATTATTGGTTACAACTTAACTGCCAGCTCCACCCTTAGATCTGCATTCTTCTCGTTACTACATCTGCTTTTCCCAACGAACTTCTAACAGCAAGGCTTTTGTTTGTTACACACTAAATGTCAAGGTTCTTATAACTTTGTCAAGTCAGCGTCTTGCTTGCAGTTCACATGAGCTGAGTTCGCTGCTTATCTAACTCTTGTTCTGCTAACTGTATTAGATTTACATGACCCCTACTATCTTACCATCCCTCCACAATTCCCCCTTTTTTGTTTTTGCGCAAACCAAGTGCACAATTAACAATATAGCAACAATCACAGACAGTATTATTAATCCATGTAAAAGTAGATTTCTCAGCTATCTTAATTCCCACAAAAATCCATATGTGCAGATTGAGGCCTGAAAACTAAGGTTTTGGGTCTAATCATTTTATACTATTAGATAATGTTAACCATTATATCTTACAGTGCTAATTCTTAAATTATGCACTTGTTTTTCAGGGCACTGGCTAAATCCTAAATCAGGCCTTGTACATTATCTGAGACCGTTCTTTTGGAAGTGTTGTTTTACTTGATTTTGCTCATAAGCATTATAATTCCGTTTCAATGGTATTACATATATTTAGCACTCTGATAACATAAAATACAGGTTCAGATATCAGTTAAGGAGATTATTTGAATACAATAACATAAGAATAATGAGGATCCACAACGTGCATGTAGTCACTCACAAGAAACAAAACTAGAGGCCTCTCACTTCGGGGTACTCACAATAAACAATTACCTGCCTAAATTAGGCAAGGGCTCATTCAAGGCAAGGACTCTAGTTCACAGACCCGCAGCTCCGAGAAGATCACTCAAGGGGCATCTTCGGCGGGAACCCCGTTTTCTAGTCTAGTCAGATGTGGCTGTGGGCATTACAACATAGCTCTGGGCACGTCTTGTTGAGGACCCTGTCAATTGACCGAGGGTCCCACCCCTTCTGTCCCACCAGCTGGTAGAGGTGAAGTCACCCTGCCCCGAGACCAGGGAGGATGTGACTGATAACACCTGGGTACCACTCTAAGTGTGTACCTGGGGACAGGTAATAAAGAGCCATCAACGGCCCCATTGAAGGCTCTAAATCTTAGGGGAATGTGCAACTGCCACACAATCCACCTTGCGACCACAGTCATGATCTGACAGGCTACTTTGGAGTGGTGGTGCAGTCACCTCTTGCCTCCAAAGTCAAAAGGGGGCATTCTGTTGGTGAGTTTAAATGTCCATTGTGGATCACCATACCCTATGTGCCATTTTCCTGTTATAAATTATCATTACAAAGCAACTTACAATGAAATAGAATAATACAAATTACAACAATTAAGGAAAAAAAATGCACTGAAATTTTTTCACCAGTTCATTCCTAATCCAAATAATTTAAAACTGTATCATTCTCATATGATAGTGCCTCTAATTTACAGGGGGTCCAGTACAAATTCGAAACATCTTCTGTGGTTATTTTAGATACCTTGCATATTAAGACCCAGAATGGAAACAAAATCTAAATTACTCTGAACCACTCCTCCATTCCTCATCACTGATAAAACAGGTGAAACTTCCCTGACAAACAATTGTCAATTAAATTTCTTATAAATACATACAGGAGGGATCTCAACAAAATACTGCTGCATTTGATTAAGTTTAATCCAATCCTTGTTTTCCAGCCATTGACCTTCTGGTGGTATCCATGCACCATCTACCCAATGCATGTCATTGTTACTGCACTGTTGCAAGAGATAATACCCGAATAGGCTAAGAAAGTGTTAACTGGAGTGAGGGGCCTGCTGCTGTCATAACAGTACTTGCATTTTGTTGTAACTTCTTTAGCTGCCCCAAGGTAACATCATTGGCCTCTTGCCTTGGTCTCTTCTGTTTCTTCGTTGCCGTCTGCTGCAGGGACAGACATTGCATCTCTGGCATTGGGTTCTTGCACTGGTTTTCCAGCTCATAGTGAGGTTTAACGTATTTCACAGGAAGTCAGTTTGGTCCTGTCGGAATAAGAACACACACGTGTCCCCTTCCCCCTTTTTGTATTAATAACGTTTGTTTCAGTGTGGAATGCACTTGTTCAATAATAGCTTATTCAGTGGCAGAATGTGGAATACCTGTGACATGCGAAACATCCCATTGCTATAAAAAATATTACGCGGATCTAGCAGTTTAGCCAGGACCGTTGCCAGTTTTAATTTGTTATGGCACACCCAGCATAGCAAAACAGTGGGTCCAGTGGCACTAGACATCCATGTTTTTCTCACTAGTACAAGCAGATGCACAAAGCATACCTGAAAAAGTATCTATAGAAATGTGTACATATTTCGAACGACCAAAGGATGAGACATATGTAACATCAGTCTGCTAAATGGCATTAGCTATGAGCCTGTGAGGGTTAACTCCAAGGGAGCGTAAATTTGTAATTAGGCCTTGACATTTTAGCCAAGAGCAAACTATGTCTTTTATTCGTCCGAGTGTCGGATAAAACATTTATTTTAAAGTAGCAGTATTCTAATGGAAGAAAATATGTGAAGCCCTGGCAGACTGGAAACGGACTGTAGCTACAGTATGAGTCCGCAACTTCCTTCTGTTATGGGATCTGGTAAAGTCGTACGGGAGCATATATGAGTAACAGATAGTGGGTGTCTGCAATGCTGTAATGCAGTTTGCAATGATACAAACAATTCAAAGAGCTACTGTTGCGAGATTTTTTCAAAAAAGGTGAAGGGGATGGTCCCGACTACTTACTCAGAATCACAAATCAAATTTAGAGGTTCCTCCTTAAAAAGCTCTAAGGCATGTAAGGCTGCATTAAGTTCTATTAATTGGGTTGAACCTTCAATAATTTTAACAGAATGATGCTAATTGTTATCTTCACATCAGACTACTACAGCTTTGTGAGACTTTCTTAAACTATCTACAAAAACTGTGCAAGCGTGTAGGATGAGACCAAATACAAGTATGTCCTGTAGCTTGACATCAAAGACATGCAGATTCTACATCAATTTACATCCAGGCATGCCAAAAGCTATGCTATTAAGAAAATCACCTAATGTAATTTAAAAGGACATAGATTGCAAATAATAAAAAAAAGATCAAAATTAGATTTCACAAAGGGTACATATATGACAAAAGGATCATGACTCATTAAGACTTAAATTAATTCCCTGCATTTTTTGATCAGTAACAATCAGTATATCAGTCTGTTAGCATTGTCAACATACTGTCCCACAATAGCCACAGGTTGGTTTTGTGTTGTAACTATAAGTAGACAAATATGCAAGTCCAATCGAATGCAGTTAGCTTGTAAGGTTGTCATAAATTTGTTCATCAAAATCTCTAACTCCATTTTGGCTTTCATATTTATTGGATATTGTTTTTCCTTACCAGACTGAAGTCCTATTTAAGTATTATCAGTGTAGTGTTGGCTTTACCGATACTTCGGCTGCGGGTACTAGTGGAAATACAGCATCTAAAATTTCCTTGGAGATTTCTCACTTGCAGCAAGCAGATCTGCACCATCCAAACATCTTCTTATGGGACATGCAACTGAATGGAATTCTCAGAAAACATGAATTGAGTTTACAATTTACTTAACAAATCTTGACCCAAGAAAGGTATAGGACTTTCTGGCAAATACGAGAATTCATCTGTTAAAACTTTGTTCCAAATTTGGCATTCCATTGGTTTCAAAAAATGGCCTTCTTTTTCCACAATTTCAAAAACTATCACGGTGAATTTAATAAGAAGTTTCTTACAATTAGTTACCACAGAAAAAGTCTATATAAAAAAGGTTTTGGTTTAATTTCCCAGCTTCATTAGAACTACGGATCTGCTGGAGATGCCTTTAAATTTCACCCTCAGACTGCTTCATTCAGAATTACACCACCGCTGCAGTGTCGGGGTGGGGAGAACCCCCCCTTTCGTCGCTTTAGAATCTTCTCGCTGAAGTTTAGATACAAGCAAGGCCACACAAGTGGCACAATCGCTGGTGCTAAGTGGGAGCTGCCTGGCCTTGGCAAAACTTCTCAGTTACAATGAGCTGAGTTTATCTTGAAGCTTGACACAGGCTTTAAATTTATGTTCAAGCTGTACAGCGCAGACCCGGGATATTTTGCTTATTTATTTATTTTAAATATTTCCTTTTAATTCCAAACATAATACACTTTATATGCAATTCCAATTAGCTCAGCAGTAGCTACATTCTTTAGCCCTATTTACTTTTTGTAATTTCTTAAAGATGTTAATAAACAGCATATTAACTATTAATTTATTAATTTATTTCTCTTAGATCTAAATCAGTTCATATTTTAGCAACTTTTAAATACAACTTTTTATTTCTTATACTTCTAACTAGCACATAAATTTCATACGAATCAAAGTTTAACAAGCCTTTTTTTTTTTTTTTTTGACTTACAGTACTATACTTCATCTCATTTTTTTCCAAAGTTCTGTAGAACAACGTTAATTGCAATATAGCGCTAAACCCCAGAATTCCACATTCAAACTACATTTTTCTTTTATCAGAGTATTTCCCAAAAAGTTATTCTAATAAGTAAGGATGCATCCTAAAGGGGATCAAGGTTGTATTTTAGTAGCGGAACCGGTTCCCATTTTGTAATTATCTCCGCAAACAAAATTATTTTGGTACCAAATATATATATATATATACACAAACTAAAATACTGAGCTCAGACATGAAAACCAAACACTGAGTTCAAATATGCAGATGGATCACAGTTACACTTATTCAAGACAATATCTCAATTTTAGCATTGCACCTTTGGACTGCTTGCAGCTCAGCAAGGAGGAGATTGTCGCTGGATCTCCCTGACAAAACAGGTCAGTGCGCGCTGGAGCCCAAGCGGCACCTGCCCCCGCCCCGCTGCCCTAGCAAGCTGAACTGGGCAAGGCTTTTACATGCGTCTCATCTGAAGTGCTACAACTGTTATCCCAAAACAGGATTCTTTACCCGGTGTGCATACAAAAGAGCCAAATTTAGTACACCGAGATGAGACACAGCCTATCACAGAGTTGCGCAAGTCTGGATGTTGGAATAAACTAGCATGGTAGAAAGAAAAGTAACAACTGTTACACACAAAATCTTATCATCACATTCACACAGTAAAAAACTGAATTACTCACCTTCTTCTGTATAATCACAAAATGCATATTTTGAGTCAACAGATTCTCATGATTCTGTGAACTTGCTATATTATACAACAGGCAAAGACTTATTAAACTGTAATATGCTTAAACAGATACCTACAAAGAAAACAGGTTAATAAGGAAAGCATCTTGCAGACCCGAGTAAACCCCCTATGACTCGTGTGCCATCAGCCAATTCTTCCCCAGCCTGTTGCAAAACTGCCCAAAACAATCTAACGATCTTCTGTAGAGTTTTACCCCTGTCCTGCTCTTCTCGCCTTAAAAACAACACTACTTGCAACAAAATGTTATACTTCAAGGTTCTATTCTCCGGCCACTTTTCCCATACATCTAACTTACACAGCAACCACCACTGATTATAATAATTCACAAGATCTTCCTTCCTCGTATTTCCAAGTGCTTTCTTGTGTTCTAAAACACCTCCCCAAATGTAATTTAGCATTTGACGGGTGGGCTCACCATGGAGACCCGAGTCACTAACTGTGGCCCGTAATTGCGACAGCAGCTTCCAATCTAGGGCAGTGATGGTGGCGTTCAGGCCACCAGCAGTGGGAGAATATATTACTGGAAAGGCAATGGCCAGGGCCTCAGCCGCCTCTTTGTCCCCTGACATCCAGGCTTGATTAGAAACCTCTTGCCACAACTTCTGCTGCTCGTTCGCCACCCGCTCTGCACCTCCCCTCGTATCAGTGTCTTTAGAGTCTATAGGCGCACGAGCCTTCCCCTCCCCTTCGGGGGGAGATGACCAGTGCTCCTCGTTCGGTTGACCGGGAGACAGCATAGGAGGCGCAGAAGGAATTGAACTGGCATATGAACCCGACGGCAGGAAAACAACATTAGTGGCAGGGGGCAACGGGCATGACGAGGCAAAAGCCGAACCCTCTCCAGTGGCTGCATTAGTGGCCGATGGGGAAGCTAGGGCTGCCGAGGCGGCATGGGTGGCCTTCTGCTCTGCATGATATTGTTTTAAGGCATTTGTTACCACCCGCCAGGGCCGTCCCAACTTCCTAGCTGCCTTTTCCTCCTTGATAGCTGTATTCCACAATTTTTCTCCAAAGCGACACCACTCCTCTACATCAAAAACCTCATTAGGATCCTTAAAACAACCCTTGGCTACTCCATACGTGAGCAACCCTGCTAACTCCTTGTCTAAATCAATATCCTTAAGCTGACGCTTCTGTAAGAAGCACTTAAATAAATCATAAGCCGCTTGTCTATCCATACCTTGTTTCTTCAGCGCGCTGTTGCAGCCCTTGCAAGACGTCGGCGGCCTTTAGCGGCGGAACCCTTCTTTAAGGTCGTTCCGGGCACGGAGTCCAGCTCTTTTGCCTTCTCGTGCTGCTTCGAGACCGCTATCCCCTACTCGCTGGACCGTGCTAGACCGTGGCTGCAGGGCTTCCTTTTTGTCCCTGTTCGGGCGCCATTTGTCGCATTTGTCACAGCGAGGGAAGACGCAAACACTTAATATAAGTATCAGCAAACTTCAACTTTATTACAGAGCAGTTCACTTTTATACATGTTCCAATAATTATGCCTACTAGTCATAACCTGATTGGCTAAAATCTAGGGATTACATTAACCTAATTCGTCTAGCAACAGATATTCAGTATAATCAGTAACTGGCTTATGCATATTACAAAGCGCAAGCTCATTATTGGTTACAACTTAACTGCCAGCTCCACCCTTAGATCCGCATTCTTCTCGTTACTACATCTGCTTTTCCCAACGAACTTCTAACAGCAAGGCTTTTGTTTGTTACACACTAAATGTCAAGGTTCTTATAACTTTGTCAAGTCAGCGTCTTGCTTGCAGTTCACATGAGCTGAGTTCGCTGCTTATCTAACTCTTGTTCTGCTAACTGTATTAGATTTACATGACCCCTACTATCTTACCATCCCTCCACAATTCCCCCTTTTTTGTTTTTGCGCAAACCAAGTGCACAATTAACAATACAGTAACAATCACAGACAGTATTATTAATCCATGTAAAAGTAGATTTCTCAGCTATCTTAATTCCCACAAAAATCCATATGTGCAGATTGAGGCCTGAAAACTAAGGTTTTGGGTCTAATCATTTTATACTATTAGATAATGTTAACCATTATATCTTACAGTGCTAATTCTTAAATTATGCACTTGTTTTTCAGGGCACTGGCTAAATCCTAAATCAGGCCTTGTACATTATCTGAGACCGTTCTTTTGGAAGTGTTGTTTTACTTGATTTTGCTCATAAGCATTATAATTCCGTTTCAATGGTATTACATATATTTAGCACTCTGATAACATAAAATACAGGTTCAGATATCAGTTAAGGAGATTATTTGAATACAATAACATAAGAATAATGAGGATCCACAACGTGCATGTAGTCACTCACAAGAAACAAAACTAGAGGCCTCTCACTTCGGGGTACTCACAATAAACAATTACCTGCCTAAATTAGGCAAGGGCTCATTCAAGGCAAGGACTCTAGTTCACAGACCCGCAGCTCCGAGAAGATCACTCAAGGGGCATCTTCGGCGGGAACCCCGTTTTCTAGTCTAGTCAGATGTGGCTGTGGGCATTACAACATAGCTCTGGGCACGTCTTGTTGAGGACCCTGTCAATTGACCGAGGGTCCCACCCCTTCTGTCCCACCAGCTGGTAGAGGTGAAGTCACCCTGCCCCGAGACCAGGGAGGATGTGACTGATAACACCTGGGTACCACTCTAAGTGTGTACCTGGGGACAGGTAATAAAGAGCCATCAACGGCCCCATTGAAGGCTCTAAATCTTAGGGGAATGTGCAACTGCCACACAATCCACCTTGCGACCACAGTCATGATCTGACAGGCTACTTTGGAGTGGTGGTGCAGTCACCTCTTGCCTCCAAAGTCAAAAGGGGGCATTCTGTTGGTGAGTTTAAATGTCCATTGTGGATCACCATACCCTATGTGCCATTTTCCTGTTATAAATTATCATTACAAAGCAACTTACAATGAAATAGAATAATACAAATTACAACAATTAAGGAAAACAAATGCACTGAAAGTTTTTTCACCAGTTCATTCCTAATCCAAATAATTTAAAACTGTATCATTCTCATATGATAGTGCCTCTAATTTACAGGGGGTCCAGTACAAATTCGAAACATCTTCTGTGGTTATTTTAGATACCTTGCATATTAAGACCCAGAATGGAAACAAAATCTAAATTACTCTGAACCACTCCTCCATTCCTCATCACTGATAAAACAGGTGAAACTTCCCTGACAAACAATTGTCAATTAAATTTCTTATAAATACATACAGGAGGGATCTCAACAAAATACTGCTGCATTTGATTAAGTTTAATCCAATCCTTGTTTTCCAGCAATTGACCTTCTGGTGGTATCCATGCACCATCTACCCAATGCATGTCATTGTTACTGCACTGTTGCAAGAGATAATACCCGAATAGGCTAAGAAAGTGTTAACTGGAGTGAGGGGCCTGCTGCTGTCATAACAGTACTTGCATTTTGTTGTAACTTCTTTAGCTGCCCCAAGGTAACATCATTGGCCTCTTGCCTTGGTCTCTTCTGTTTCTTCGTTGCCGTCTGCTGCAGGGACAGACATTGCATCTCTGGCATTGGGTTCTTGCACTGGTTTTCCAGCTCATAGTGAGGTTTAACGTATTTCACAGGAAGTCAGTTTGGTCCTGTCGGAATAAGAACACACACGTGTCCCCTTCCCCCTTTTAGTATTAATAACGTTTGTTTCAGTGTGGAATGCACTTGTTCAATAATAGCTTATTCAGTGGCAGATTGTGGAATACCTGTGACATGCGAAACATCCCATTGCTATAAAAAATATTACGCGGATCTAGCAGTTTAGCCAGGACCGTTGCCAGTTTTAATTTGTTATGGCACACCCAGCATAGCAAAACAGTGGGTCCAGTGGCACTAGACATCCATGTTTTTCTCACTAGTACAAGCAGATGCACAAAGCATACCTGAAAAAGTATCTATAGAAATGTGTACATATTTCGAACGACCAAAGGATGAGACATATGTAACATCAGTCTGCTAAATGGCATTAGCTATGAGCCTGTGAGGGTTAACTCCAAGGGAGCGTAAATTTGTAATTAGGCCTTGACATTTTAGCCAAGAGCAAACTATGTCTTTTATTCGTCCGAGTGTCGGATAAAACATTTATTTTAAAGTAGCAGTATTCTAATGGAAGAAAATATGTGAAGCCCTGGCAGACTGGAAACGGACTGTAGCTACAGTATGAGTCCGCAACTTCCTTCTGTTATGGGATCTGGTAAAGTCGTACGGGAGCATATATGAGTAACAGATAGTGGGTGTCTGCAATGCTGTAATGCAGTTTGCAATGATACAAACAATTCAAAGAGCTACTGTTGCGAGATTTTTTCAAAAAAGGTGAAGGGGATGGTCCCGACTACTTACTCAGAATCACAAATCAAATTTAGAGGTTCCTCCTTAAAAAGCTCTAAGGCATGTAAGGCTGCATTAAGTTCTATTAATTGGGTTGAACCTTCAATAATTTTAACAGAATGATGCTAATTGTTATCTTCACATCAGACTACTACAGCTTTGTGAGACTTTCTTAAACTATCTACAAAAACTGTGCAAGCGTGTAGGATGAGACCAAATACAAGTATGTCCTGTAGCTTGACATCAAAGACATGCAGATTCTACATCAATTTACATCCAGGCATGCCAAAAGCTATGCTATTAAGAAAATCACCTAATGTAATTTAAAAGGACATAGATTGCAAATAATAAAAAAAAGATCAAAATTAGATTTCACAAAGGGTACATATATGACAAAAGGATCATGACTCATTAAGACTTAAATTAATTCCCTGCATTTTTTGATCAGTAACAATCAGTATATCAGTCTGTTAGCATTGTCAACATACTGTCCCACAATAGCCACAGGTTGGTTTTGTGTTGTAACTATAAGTAGACAAATATGCAAGTCCAATCGAATGCAGTTAGCTTGTAAGGTTGTCATAAATTTGTTCATCAAAATCTCTAACTCCATTTTGGCTTTCATATTTATTGGATATTGTTTTTCCTTACCAGACTGAAGTCCTATTTAAGTATTATCAGTGTAGTGTTGGCTTTACCGATACTTCGGCTGCGGGTACTAGTGGAAATACAGCATCTAAAATTTCCTTGGAGATTTCTCACTTGCAGCAAGCAGATCTGCACCATCCAAACATCTTCTTATGGGACATGCAACTGAATGGAATTCTCAGAAAACATGAATTGAGTTTACAATTTACTTAACAAATCTTGACCCAAGAAAGGTATAGGACTTTCTGGCAAATACGAGAATTCATCTGTTAAAACTTTGTTCCAAATTTGGCATTCCATTGGTTTCAAAAAATGGCCTTCTTTTTCCACAATTTCAAAAACTATCACGGTGAATTTAATAAGAAGTTTCTTACAATTAGTTACCACAGAAAAAGTCTATATAAAAAAGGTTTTGGTTTAATTTCCCAGCTTCATTAGAACTACGGATCTGCTGGAGATGCCTTTAAATTTCACCCTCAGACTGCTTCATTCAGAATTACACCACCGCTGCAGTGTCGGGGTGGGGAGAACCCCCCCTTTCGTCGCTTTAGAATCTTCTCGCTGAAGTTTAGATACAAGCAAGGCCACACAAGTGGCACAATCGCTGGTGCTAAGTGGGAGCTGCCTGGCCTTGGCAAAACTTCTCAGTTACAATGAGCTGAGTTTATCTTGAAGCTTGACACAGGCTTTAAATTTATGTTCAAGCTGTACAGCGCAGACCCGGGATATTTTGCTTATTTATTTATTTATTTATTTTAAATATTCCCATTTAATTCCAAACATAATACACTTTATATGCAATTCCAGTTAGCTCAGCAGTAGCTACATTCTTTAGCCCTATTTACTTTTTGTAATTTCTTAAAGATGTTAATAAACAGCATATTAACTATTAATTTATTAATTTATTTCTCTTAGATCTAAATCAGTTCATATTTTAGCAACTTTTAAATACAACTTTTTATTTCTTATTCTTCTAACTAGCACATAAATTTCATACGAATCAAAGTTTAACAAGCCTTTTTTTTTTTTTTTTGACTTACAGTACTATACTTCATCTCATTTTTTTCCAAAGTTCTGTAGAACAACGTTAATTGCAATATAGCGCTAAACCCCAGAATTCCACATTCAAACTACATTTTTCTTTTATCAGAGTATTTCCCAAAAAGTTATTCTAATAAGTAAGGATGCATCCTAAAGGGGATCAAGGTTGTATTTTAGTAGCGGAACCGGTTCCCATTTTGTAATTATCTCCGCAAACAAAATTATTTTGGTACCAAATATATATATATATATATACAAACTAAAATACTGAGCTCAGACATGAAAACCAAACACTGAGTTCAAATATGCAGATGGATCACAGTTACACTTATTCAAGACAATATCTCAATTTTAGCATTGCACCTTTGGACTGCTTGCAGCTCAGCAAGGAGGAGATTGTCGCTGGATCTCCCTGACAAAACAGGTCAGTGCGCGCTGGAGCCCAAGCGGCACCTGCCCCCGCCCCGCTGCCCTAGCAAGCTGAACTGGGCAAGGCTTTTATATGCGTCTCATCTGAAGTGCTACAACTGTTATCCCAAAACAGGATTCTTTACCCGGTGTGCATACAAAAGAGCCAAATTTAGTACACCGAGATGAGACACAGCCTATCACAGAGTTGCGCAAGTCCGGATGTTGGAATAAACTAGCATGGTAGAAAGAAAAGTAACAACTGTTACACACAAAATCTTATCATCACATTCACACAGTAAAAAACTGAATTACTCACCTTCTTCTGTATAATCACAAAATGCATATTTTGAGTCAACAGATTCTCATGATTCTGTGAACTTGCTATATTATACAACAGGCAAAGACTTATTAAACTGTAATATGCTTAAACAGATACCTACAAAGAAAACAGGTTAATAAGGAAAGCATCTTGCAGACCCGAGTAAACCCCCTATGACTCGTGTGCCATCAGCCAATTCTTCCCCAGCCTGTTGCAAAACTGCCCAAAACAATCTAACGATCTTCTGTAGAGTTTTACCCCTGTCCTGCTCTTCTCGCCTTAAAAACAACACTACTTGCAACAAAATGTTATACTTCAAGGTTCTATTCTCCGGCCACTTTTCCCATACATCTAACTTACACAGCAACCACCACTGATTATAATAATTCACAAGATCTTCCTTCCTCGTATTTCCAAGTGCTTTCTTGTGTTCTAAAACACCTCCCCAAATGTAATTTAGCATTTGACGGGTGGGCTCACCATGGAGACCCGAGTCACTAACTGTGGCCCGTAATTGCGACAGCAGCTTCCAATCTAGGGCAGTGATGGTGGCGTTCAGGCCACCAGCAGTGGGAGAATATATTACTGGAAAGGCAATGGCCAGGGCCTCAGCCGCCTCTTTGTCCCCTGACATCCAGGCTTGATTAGAAACCTCTTGCCACAACTTCTGCTGCTCGTTCGCCACCCGCTCTGCACCTCCCCTCGTATCAGTGTCTTTAGAGTCTATAGGCGCACGAGCCTTCCCCTCCCCTTCGGGGGGAGATGACCAGTGCTCCTCGTTCGGTTGACCGGGAGACAGCATAGGAGGCGCAGAAGGAATTGAACTGGCATATGAACCCGACGGCAGGAAAACAACATTAGTGGCAGGGGGCAACGGGCATGACGAGGCAAAAGCCGAACCCTCTCCAGTGGCTGCATTAGTGGCCGATGGGGAAGCTAGGGCTGCCGAGGCGGCATGGGTGGCCTTCTGCTCTGCATGATATTGTTTTAAGGCATTTGTTACCACCCACCAGGGCCGTCCCAACTTCCTAGCTGCCTTTTCCTCCTTGATAGCTGTATTCCACAATTTTTCTCCAAAGCGACACCACTCCTCTACATCAAAAACCTCATTAGGATCCTTAAAACAACCCTTGGCTACTCCATACGTGAGCAACCCTGCTAACTCCTTGTCTAAATCAATATCCTTAAGCTGACGCTTCTGTAAGAAGCACTTAAATAAATCATAAGCCGCTTGTCTATCCATACCTTGTTTCTTCAGCGCGCTGTTGCAGCCCTTGCAAGACGTCGGCGGCCTTTAGCGGCGGAACCCTTCTTTAAGGTCGTTCCGGGCACGGAGTCCAGCTCTTTTGCCTTCTCGTGCTGCTTCGAGACCGCTATCCCCTACTCGCTGGACCGTGCTAGACCGTGGCTGCAGGGCTTCCTTTTTGTCCCTGTTCGGGCGCCATTTGTCGCATTTGTCACAGCGAGGGAAGACGCAAACACTTAATATAAGTATCAGCAAACTTCAACTTTATTACAGAGCAGTTCACTTTTATACATGTTCCAATAATTATGCCTACTAGTCATAACCTGATTGGCTAAAATCTAGGGATTACATTAACCTAATTCGTCTAGCAACAGATATTCAGTATAATCAGTAACTGGCTTATGCATATTACAAAGCGCAAGCTCATTATTGGTTACAACTTAACTGCCAGCTCCACCCTTAGATCCGCATTCTTCTCGTTACTACATCTGCTTTTCCCAACGAACTTCTAACAGCAAGGCTTTTGTTTGTTACACACTAAATGTCAAGGTTCTTATAACTTTGTCAAGTCAGCGTCTTGCTTGCAGTTCACATGAGCTGAGTTCGCTGCTTATCTAACTCTTGTTCTGCTAACTGTATTAGATTTACATGACCCCTACTATCTTACCATCCCTCCACAATTCCCCCTTTTTTGTTTTTGCGCAAACCAAGTGCACAATTAACAATACAGTAACAATCACAGACAGTATTATTAATCCATGTAAAAGTAGATTTCTCAGCTATCTTAATTCCCACAAAAATCCATATGTGCAGATTGAGGCCTGAAAACTAAGGTTTTGGGTCTAATCATTTTATACTATTAGATAATGTTAACCATTATATCTTACAGTGCTAATTCTTAAATTATGCACTTGTTTTTCAGGGCACTGGCTAAATCCTAAATCAGGCCTTGTACATTATCTGAGACCGTTCTTTTGGAAGTGTTGTTTTACTTGATTTTGCTCATAAGCATTATAATTCCGTTTCAATGGTATTACATATATTTAGCACTCTGATAACATAAAATACAGGTTCAGATATCAGTTAAGGAGATTATTTGAATACAATAACATAAGAATAATGAGGATCCACAACGTGCATGTAGTCACTCACAAGAAACAAAACTAGAGGCCTCTCACTTCAGGGTACTCACAATAAACAATTACCTGCCTAAATTAGGCAAGGGCTCATTCAAGGCAAGGACTCTAGTTCACAGACCCGCAGCTCCGAGAAGATCACTCAAGGGGCATCTTCGGCGGGAACCCCGTTTTCTAGTCTAGTCAGATGTGGCTGTGGGCATTACAACATAGCTCTGGGCACGTCTTGTTGAGGACCCTGTCAATTGACCGAGGGTCCCACCCCTTCTGTCCCACCAGCTGGTAGAGGTGAAGTCACCCTGCCCCAAGACCAGGGAGGATGTGACTGATAACACCTGGGTACCACTCTAAGTGTGTACCTGGGGACAGGTAATAAAGAGCCATCAACGGCCCCATTGAAGGCTCTAAATCTTAGGGGAATGTGCAACTGCCACACAATCCACCTTGCGACCACAGTCATGATCTGACAGGCTACTTTGGAGTGGTGGTGCAGTCACCTCTTGCCTCCAAAGTCAAAAGGGGGCATTCTGTTGGTGAGTTTAAATGTCCATTGTGGATCACCATACCCTATGTGCCATTTTCCTGTTATAAATTATCATTACAAAGCAACTTACAATGAAATAGAATAATACAAATTACAACAATTAAGGAAAACAAATGCACTGAAAGTTTTTTCACCAGTTCATTCCTAATCCAAATAATTTAAAACTGTATCATTCTCATATGATAGTGCCTCTAATTTACAGGGGGTCCAGTACAAATTCGAAACATCTTCTGTGGTTATTTTAGATACCTTGCATATTAAGACCCAGAATGGAAACAAAATCTAAATTACTCTGAACCACTCCTCCATTCCTCATCACTGATAAAACAGGTGAAACTTCCCTGACAAACAATTGTCAATTAAATTTCTTATAAATACATACAGGAGGGATCTCAACAAAATACTGCTGCATTTGATTAAGTTTAATCCAATCCTTGTTTTCCAGCAATTGACCTTCTGGTGGTATCCATGCACCATCTACCCAATGCATGTCATTGTTACTGCACTGTTGCAAGAGATAATACCCGAATAGGCTAAGAAAGTGTTAACTGGAGTGAGGGGCCTGCTGCTGTCATAACAGTACTTGCATTTTGTTGTAACTTCTTTAGCTGCCCCAAGGTAACATCATTGGCCTCTTGCCTTGGTCTCTTCTGTTTCTTCGTTGCCGTCTGCTGCAGGGACAGACATTGCATCTCTGGCATTGGGTTCTTGCACTGGTTTTCCAGCTCATAGTGAGGTTTAACGTATTTCACAGGAAGTCAGTTTGGTCCTGTCGGAATAAGAACACACACGTATCCCCTTCCCCCTTTTAGTATTAATAACGTTTGTTTCAGTGTGGAATGCACTTGTTCAATAATAGCTTATTCAGTGGCAGATTGTGGAATACCTGTGACATGCGAAACATCCCATTGCTATAAAAAATATTACGCGGATCTAGCAGTTTAGCCAGGACCGTTGCCAGTTTTAATTTGTTATGGCACACCCAGCATAGCAAAACAGTGGGTCCAGTGGCACTAGACATCCATGTTTTTCTCACTAGTACAAGCAGATGCACAAAGCATACCTGAAAAAGTATCTATAGAAATGTGTACATATTTCGAACGACCAAAGGATGAGACATATGTAACATCAGTCTGCTAAATGGCATTAGCTATGAGCCTGTGAGGGTTAACTCCAAGGGAGCGTAAATTTGTAATTAGGCCTTGACATTTTAGCCAAGAGCAAACTATGTCTTTTATTCGTCCGAGTGTCGGATAAAACATTTATTTTAAAGTAGCAGTATTCTAATGGAAGAAAATATGTGAAGCCCTGGCAGACTGGAAACGGACTGTAGCTACAGTATGAGTCCGCAACTTCCTTCTGTTATGGGATCTGGTAAAGTCGTACGGGAGCATATATGAGTAACAGATAGTGGGTGTCTGCAATGCTGTAATGCAGTTTGCAATGATACAAACAATTCAAAGAGCTACTGTTGCGAGATTTTTTCAAAAAAGGTGAAGGGGATGGTCCCGACTACTTACTCAGAATCACAAATCAAATTTAGAGGTTCCTCCTTAAAAAGCTCTAAGGCATGTAAGGCTGCATTAAGTTCTATTAATTGGGTTGAACCTTCAATAATTTTAACAGAATGATGCTAATTGTTATCTTCACATCAGACTACTACAGCTTTGTGAGACTTTCTTAAACTATCTACAAAAACTGTGCAAGCGTGTAGGATGAGACCAAATACAAGTATGTCCTGTAGCTTGACATCAAAGACATGCAGATTCTACATCAATTTACATCCAGGCATGCCAAAAGCTATGCTATTAAGAAAATCACCTAATGTAATTTAAAAGGACATAGATTGCAAATAATAAAAAAAAGATCAAAATTAGATTTCACAAAGGGTACATATATGACAAAAGGATCATGACTCATTAAGACTTAAATTAATTCCCTGCATTTTTTGATCAGTAACAATCAGTATATCAGTCTGTTAGCATTGTCAACATACTGTCCCACAATAGCCACAGGTTGGTTTTGTGTTGTAACTATAAGTAGACAAATATGCAAGTCCAATCGAATGCAGTTAGCTTGTAAGGTTGTCATAAATTTGTTCATCAAAATCTCTAACTCCATTTTGGCTTTCATATTTATTGGATATTGTTTTTCCTTACCAGACTGAAGTCCTATTTAAGTATTATCAGTGTAGTGTTGGCTTTACCGATACTTCGGCTGCGGGTACTAGTGGAAATACAGCATCTAAAATTTCCTTGGAGATTTCTCACTTGCAGCAAGCAGATCTGCACCATCCAAACATCTTCTTATGGGACATGCAACTGAATGGAATTCTCAGAAAACATGAATTGAGTTTACAATTTACTTAACAAATCTTGACCCAAGAAAGGTATAGGACTTTCTGGCAAATACGAGAATTCATCTGTTAAAACTTTGTTCCAAATTTGGCATTCCATTGGTTTCAAAAAATGGCCTTCTTTTTCCACAATTTCAAAAACTATCACGGTGAATTTAATAAGAAGTTTCTTACAATTAGTTACCACAGAAAAAGTCTATATAAAAAAGGTTTTGGTTTAATTTCCCAGCTTCATTAGAACTACGGATCTGCTGGAGATGCCTTTAAATTTCACCCTCAGACTGCTTCATTCAGAATTACACCACCGCTGCAGTGTCGGGGTGGGGAGAACCCCCCCTTTCGTCGCTTTAGAATCTTCTCGCTGAAGTTTAGATACAAGCAAGGCCACACAAGTGGCACAATCGCTGGTGCTAAGTGGGAGCTGCCTGGCCTTGGCAAAACTTCTCAGTTACAATGAGCTGAGTTTATCTTGAAGCTTGACACAGGCTTTAAATTTATGTTCAAGCTGTACAGCGCAGACCCGGGATATTTTGCTTATTTATTTATTTATTTATTTTAAATATTCCCATTTAATTCCAAACATAATACACTTTATATGCAATTCCAGTTAGCTCAGCAGTAGCTACATTCTTTAGCCCTATTTACTTTTTGTAATTTCTTAAAGATGTTAATAAACAGCATATTAACTATTAATTTATTAATTTATTTCTCTTAGATCTAAATCAGTTCATATTTTAGCAACTTTTAAATACAACTTTTTATTTCTTATTCTTCTAACTAGCACATAAATTTCATACGAATCAAAGTTTAACAAGCCTTTTTTTTTTTTTTTTGACTTACAGTACTATACTTCATCTCATTTTTTTCCAAAGTTCTGTAGAACAACGTTAATTGCAATATAGCGCTAAACCCCAGAATTCCACATTCAAACTACATTTTTCTTTTATCAGAGTATTTCCCAAAAAGTTATTCTAATAAGTAAGGATGCATCCTAAAGGGGATCAAGGTTGTATTTTAGTAGCGGAACCGGTTCCCATTTTGTAATTATCTCCGCAAACAAAATTATTTTGGTACCAAATATATATATATACAAACTAAAATACTGAGCTCAGACATGAAAACCAAACACTGAGTTCAAATATGCAGATGGATCACAGTTACACTTATTCAAGACAATATCTCAATTTTAGCATTGCACCTTTGGACTGCTTGCAGCTCAGCAAGGAGGAGATTGTCGCTGGATCTCCCTGACAAAACAGGTCAGTGCGCGCTGGAGCCCAAGCGGCACCTGCCCCCCCCCCGCTGCCCTAGCAAGCTGAACTGGGCAAGGCTTTTATATGCGTCTCATCTGAAGTGCTACAACTGTTATCCCAAAACAGGATTCTTTACCCGGTGTGCATACAAAAGAGCCAAATTTAGTACACCGAGATGAGACACAGCCTATCACAGAGTTGCGCAAGTCTGGATGTTGGAATAAACTAGCATGGTAGAAAGAAAAGTAACAACTGTTACACACAAAATCTTATCATCACATTCACACAGTAAAAAACTGAATTACTCACCTTCTTCTGTATAATCACAAAATGCATATTTTGAGTCAACAGATTCTCATGATTCTGTGAACTTGCTATATTATACAACAGGCAAAGACTTATTAAACTGTAATATGCTTAAACAGATACCTACAAAGAAAACAGGTTAATAAGGAAAGCATCTTGCAGACCCGAGTAAACCCCCTATGACTCGTGTGCCATCAGCCAATTCTTCCCCAGCCTGTTGCAAAACTGCCCAAAACAATCTAACGATCTTCTGTAGAGTTTTACCCCTGTCCTGCTCTTCTCGCCTTAAAAACAACACTACTTGCAACAAAATGTTATACTTCAAGGTTCTATTCTCCGGCCACTTTTCCCATACATCTAACTTACACAGCAACCACCACTGATTATAATAATTCACAAGATCTTCCTTCCTCGTATTTCCAAGTGCTTTCTTGTGTTCTAAAACACCTCCCCAAATGTAATTCAGCATTTGACGGGTGGGCTCACCATGGAGACCCGAGTCACTAACTGTGGCCCGTAATTGCGACAGCAGCTTCCAATCTAGGGCAGTGATGGTGGCGTTCAGGCCACCAGCAGTGGGAGAATATATTACTGGAAAGGCAATGGCCAGGGCCTCAGCCGCCTCTTTGTCCCCTGACATCCAGGCTTGATTAGAAACCTCTTGCCACAACTTCTGCTGCTCGTTCGCCACCCGCTCTGCACCTCCCCTCGTATCAGTGTCTTTAGAGTCTATAGGCGCACGAGCCTTCCCCTCCCCTTCGGGGGGAGATGACCAGTGCTCCTCGTTCGGTTGACCGGGAGACAGCATAGGAGGCGCAGAAGGAATTGAACTGGCCTATGAACCCGACGGCAGGAAAACAACATTAGTGGCAGGGGGCAACGGGCATGACGAGGCAAAAGCCGAACCCTCTCCAGTGGCTGCATTAGTGGCCGATGGGGAAGCTAGGGCTGCCGAGGCGGCATGGGTGGCCTTCTGCTCTGCATGATATTGTTTTAAGGCATTTGTTACCACCCGCCAGGGCCGTCCCAACTTCCTAGCTGCCTTTTCCTCCTTGATAGCTGTATTCCACAATTTTTCTCCAAAGCGACACCACTCCTCTACATCAAAAACCTCATTAGGATCCTTAAAACAACCCTTGGCTACTCCATACGTGAGCAACCCTGCTAACTCCTTGTCTAAATCAATATCCTTAAGCTGACGCTTCTGTAAGAAGCACTTAAATAAATCATAAGCCGCTTGTCTATCCATACCTTGTTTCTTCAGCGCGCTGTTGCAGCCCTTGCAAGACGTCGGCGGCCTTTAGCGGCGGAACCCTTCTTTAAGGTCGTTCCGGGCACGGAGTCCAGCTCTTTTGCCTTCTCGTGCTGCTTCGAGACCGCTATCCCCTACTCGCTGGACCGTGCTAGACCGTGGCTGCAGGGCTTCCTTTTTGTCCCTGTTCGGGCGCCATTTGTCGCATTTGTCACAGCGAGGGAAGACGCAAACACTTAATATAAGTATCAGCAAACTTCAACTTTATTACAGAGCAGTTCACTTTTATACATGTTCCAATAATTATGCCTACTAGTCATAACCTGATTGGCTAAAATCTAGGGATTACATTAACCTAATTCGTCTAGCAACAGATATTCAGTATAATCAGTAACTGGCTTATGCATATTACAAAGCGCAAGCTCATTATTGGTTACAACTTAACTGCCAGCTCCACCCTTAGATCCGCATTCTTCTCGTTACTACATCTGCTTTTCCCAACGAACTTCTAACAGCAAGGCTTTTGTTTGTTACACACTAAATGTCAAGGTTCTTATAACTTTGTCAAGTCAGCGTCTTGCTTGCAGTTCACATGAGCTGAGTTCGCTGCTTATCTAACTCTTGTTCTGCTAACTGTATTAGATTTACATGACCCCTACTATCTTACCATCCCTCCACAATTCCCCCTTTTTTGTTTTTGCGCAAACCAAGTGCACAATTAACAATACAGTAACAATCACAGACAGTATTATTAATCCATGTAAAAGTAGATTTCTCAGCTATCTTAATTCCCACAAAAATCCATATGTGCAGATTGAGGCCTGAAAACTAAGGTTTTGGGTCTAATCATTTTATACTATTAGATAATGTTAACCATTATATCTTACAGTGCTAATTCTTAAATTATGCACTTGTTTTTCAGGGCACTGGCTAAATCCTAAATCAGGCCTTGTACATTATCTGAGACCGTTCTTTTGGAAGTGTTGTTTTACTTGATTTTGCTCATAAGCATTATAATTCCGTTTCAATGGTATTACATATATTTAGCACTCTGATAACATAAAATACAGGTTCAGATATCAGTTAAGGAGATTATTTGAATACAATAACATAAGAATAATGAGGATCCACAACGTGCATGTAGTCACTCACAAGAAACAAAACTAGAGGCCTCTCACTTCGGGGTACTCACAATAAACAATTACCTGCCTAAATTAGGCAAGGGCTCATTCAAGGCAAGGACTCTAGTTCACAGACCCGCAGCTCCGAGAAGATCACTCAAGGGGCATCTTCGGCGGGAACCCCGTTTTCTAGTCTAGTCAGATGTGGCTGTGGGCATTACAACATAGCTCTGGGCACGTCTTGTTGAGGACCCTGTCAATTGACCGAGGGTCCCACCCCTTCTGTCCCACCAGCTGGTAGAGGTGAAGTCACCCTGCCCCAAGACCAGGGAGGATGTGACTGATAACACCTGGGTACCACTCTAAGTGTGTACCTGGGGACAGGTAATAAAGAGCCATCAACGGCCCCATTGAAGGCTCTAAATCTTAGGGGAATGTGCAACTGCCACACAATCCACCTTGCGACCACAGTCATGATCTGACAGGCTACTTTGGAGTGGTGGTGCAGTCACCTCTTGCCTCCAAAGTCAAAAGGGGGCATTCTGTTGGTGAGTTTAAATGTCCATTGTGGATCACCATACCCTATGTGCCATTTTCCTGTTATAAATTATCATTACAAAGCAACTTACAATGAAATAGAATAATACAAATTACAACAATTAAGGAAAACAAATGCACTGAAAGTTTTTTCACCAGTTCATTCCTAATCCAAATAATTTAAAACTGTATCATTCTCATATGATAGTGCCTCTAATTTACAGGGGGTCCAGTACAAATTCGAAACATCTTCTGTGGTTATTTTAGATACCTTGCATATTAAGACCCAGAATGGAAACAAAATCTAAATTACTCTGAACCACTCCTCCATTCCTCATCACTGATAAAACAGGTGAAACTTCCCTGACAAACAATTGTCAATTAAATTTCTTATAAATACATACAGGAGGGATCTCAACAAAATACTGCTGCATTTGATTAAGTTTAATCCAATCCTTGTTTTCCAGCAATTGACCTTCTGGTGGTATCCATGCACCATCTACCCAATGCATGTCATTGTTACTGCACTGTTGCAAGAGATAATACCCGAATAGGCTAAGAAAGTGTTAACTGGAGTGAGGGGCCTGCTGCTGTCATAACAGTACTTGCATTTTGTTGTAACTTCTTTAGCTGCCCCAAGGTAACATCATTGGCCTCTTGCCTTGGTCTCTTCTGTTTCTTCGTTGCCGTCTGCTGCAGGGACAGACATTGCATCTCCGGCATTGGGTTCTTGCACTGGTTTTCCAGCTCATAGTGAGGTTTAACGTATTTCACAGGAAGTCAGTTTGGTCCTGTCGGAATAAGAACACACACGTGTCCCCTTCCCCCTTTTTGTACTAATAACGTTTGTTTCAGTGTGGAATGCACTTGTTCAATTATAGCTTATTCAGTGGCAGAATGTGGAATACCTGTGACATGCGAAACATCCCATTGCTATAAAAAATATTACGCGGATCTAGCAGTTTAGCCAGGACCGTTGCCAGTTTTAATTTGTTATGGCACACCCAGCATAGCAAAACAGTGGGTCCAGTGGCACTAGACATCCATGTTTTTCTCACTAGTACAAGCAGATGCACAAAGCATACCTGAAAAAGTATCTATAGAAATGTGTACATATTTCGAACGACCAAAGGATGAGACATATGTAACATCAGTCTGCTAAATGGCATTAGCTATGAGCCTGTGAGGGTTAACTCCAAGGGAGCGTAAATTTGTAATTAGGCCTTGACATTTTAGCCAAGAGCAAACTATGTCTTTTATTCGTCCGAGTGTCGGATAAAACATTTATTTTAAAGTAGCAGTATTCTAATGGAAGAAAATATGTGAAGCCCTGGCAGACTGGAAACGGACTGTAGCTACAGTATGAGTCCGCAACTTCCTTCTGTTATGGGATCTGGTAAAGTCGTACGGGAGCATATATGAGTAACAGATAGTGGGTGTCTGCAATGCTGTAATGCAGTTTGCAATGATACAAACAATTCAAAGAGCTACTGTTGCGAGATTTTTTCAAAAAAGGTGAAGGGGATGGTCCCGACTACTTACTCAGAATCACAAATCAAATTTAGAGGTTCCTCCTTAAAAAGCTCTAAGGCATGTAAGGCTGCATTAAGTTCTATTAATTGGGTTGAACCTTCAATAATTTTAACAGAATGATGCTAATTGTTATCTTCACATCAGACTACTACAGCTTTGTGAGACTTTCTTAAACTATCTACAAAAACTGTGCAAGCGTGTAGGATGAGACCAAATACAAGTATGTCCTGTAGCTTGACATCAAAGACATGCAGATTCTACATCAATTTACATCCAGGCATGCCAAAAGCTATGCTATTAAGAAAATCACCTAATGTAATTTAAAAGGACATAGATTGCAAATAATAAAAAAAAGATCAAAATTAGATTTCACAAAGGGTACATATATGACAAAAGGATCATGACTCATTAAGACTTAAATTAATTCCCTGCATTTTTTGATCAGTAACAATCAGTATATCAGTCTGTTAGCATTGTCAACATACTGTCCCACAATAGCCACAGGTTGGTTTTGTGTTGTAACTATAAGTAGACAAATATGCAAGTCCAATCGAATGCAGTTAGCTTGTAAGGTTGTCATAAATTTGTTCATCAAAATCTCTAACTCCATTTTGGCTTTCATATTTATTGGATATTGTTTTTCCTTACCAGACTGAAGTCCTATTTAAGTATTATCAGTGTAGTGTTGGCTTTACCGATACTTCGGCTGCGGGTACTAGTGGAAATACAGCATCTAAAATTTCCTTGGAGATTTCTCACTTGCAGCAAGCAGATCTGCACCATCCAAACATCTTCTTATGGGACATGCAACTGAATGGAATTCTCAGAAAACATGAATTGAGTTTACAATTTACTTAACAAATCTTGACCCAAGAAAGGTATAGGACTTTCTGGCAAATACGAGAATTCATCTGTTAAAACTTTGTTCCAAATTTGGCATTCCATTGGTTTCAAAAAATGGCCTTCTTTTTCCACAATTTCAAAAACTATCACGGTGAATTTAATAAGAAGTTTCTTACAATTAGTTACCACAGAAAAAGTCTATATAAAAAAGGTTTTGGTTTAATTTCCCAGCTTCATTAGAACTACGGATCTGCTGGAGATGCCTTTAAATTTCACCCTCAGACTGCTTCATTCAGAATTACACCACCGCTGCAGTGTCGGGGTGGGGAGAACCCCCCCTTTCGTCGCTTTAGAATCTTCTCGCTGAAGTTTAGATACAAGCAAGGCCACACAAGTGGCACAATCGCTGGTGCTAAGTGGGAGCTGCCTGGCCTTGGCAAAACTTCTCAGTTACAATGAGCTGAGTTTATCTTGAAGCTTGACACAGGCTTTAAATTTATGTTCAAGCTGTACAGCGCAGACCCGGGATATTTTGCTTATTTATTTATTTATTTATTTTAAATATTCCCATTTAATTCCAAACATAATACACTTTATATGCAATTCCAGTTAGCTCAGCAGTAGCTACATTCTTTAGCCCTATTTACTTTTTGTAATTTCTTAAAGATGTTAATAAACAGCATATTAACTATTAATTTATTAATTTATTTCTCTTAGATCTAAATCAGTTCATATTTTAGCAACTTTTAAATACAACTTTTTATTTCTTATTCTTCTAACTAGCACATAAATTTCATACGAATCAAAGTTTAACAAGCCTTTTTTTTTTTTTTTTGACTTACAGTACTATACTTCATCTCATTTTTTTCCAAAGTTCTGTAGAACAACGTTAATTGCAATATAGCGCTAAACCCCAGAATTCCACATTCAAACTACATTTTTCTTTTATCAGAGTATTTCCCAAAAAGTTATTCTAATAAGTAAGGATGCATCCTAAAGGGGATCAAGGTTGTATTTTAGTAGCGGAACCGGTTCCCATTTTGTAATTATCTCCGCAAACAAAATTATTTTGGTACCAAATATATATATATACAAACTAAAATACTGAGCTCAGACATGAAAACCAAACACTGAGTTCAAATATGCAGATGGATCACAGTTACACTTATTCAAGACAATATCTCAATTTTAGCATTGCACCTTTGGACTGCTTGCAGCTCAGCAAGGAGGAGATTGTCGCTGGATCTCCCTGACAAAACAGGTCAGTGCGCGCTGGAGCCCAAGCGGCACCTGCCCCCCCCCCCGCTGCCCTAGCAAGCTGAACTGGGCAAGGCTTTTATATGCGTCTCATCTGAAGTGCTACAACTGTTATCCCAAAACAGGATTCTTTACCCGGTGTGCATACAAAAGAGCCAAATTTAGTACACCGAGATGAGACACAGCCTATCACAGAGTTGCGCAAGTCTGGATGTTGGAATAAACTAGCATGGTAGAAAGAAAAGTAACAACTGTTACACACAAAATCTTATCATCACATTCACACAGTAAAAAACTGAATTACTCACCTTCTTCTGTATAATCACAAAATGCATATTTTGAGTCAACAGATTCTCATGATTCTGTGAACTTGCTATATTATACAACAGGCAAAGACTTATTAAACTGTAATATGCTTAAACAGATACCTACAAAGAAAACAGGTTAATAAGGAAAGCATCTTGCAGACCCGAGTAAACCCCCTATGACTCGTGTGCCATCAGCCAATTCTTCCCCAGCCTGTTGCAAAACTGCCCAAAACAATCTAACGATCTTCTGTAGAGTTTTACCCCTGTCCTGCTCTTCTCGCCTTAAAAACAACACTACTTGCAACAAAATGTTATACTTCAAGGTTCTATTCTCCGGCCACTTTTCCCATACATCTAACTTACACAGCAACCACCACTGATTATAATAATTCACAAGATCTTCCTTCCTCGTATTTCCAAGTGCTTTCTTGTATTCTAAAACACCTCCCCAAATGTAATTTAGCATTTGACGGGTGGGCTCACCATGGAGACCCGAGTCACTAACTGTGGCCCGTAATTGCGACAGCAGCTTCCAATCTAGGGCAGTGATGGTGGCGTTCAGGCCACCAGCAGTGGGAGAATATATTACTGGAAAGGCAATGGCCAGGGCCTCAGCCGCCTCTTTGTCCCCTGACATCCAGGCTTGATTAGAAACCTCTTGCCACAACTTCTGCTGCTCGTTCGCCACCCGCTCTGCACCTCCCCTCGTATCAGTGTCTTTAGAGTCTATAGGCGCACGAGCCTTCCCCTCCCCTTCGGGGGGAGATGACCAGTGCTCCTCGTTCGGTTGACCGGGAGACAGCATAGGAGGCGCAGAAGGAATTGAACTGGCATATGAACCCGACGGCAGGAAAACAACATTAGTGGCAGGGGGCAACGGGCATGACGAGGCAAAAGCCGAACCCTCTCCAGTGGCTGCATTAGTGGCCGATGGGGAAGCTAGGGCTGCCGAGGCGGCATGGGTGGCCTTCTGCTCTGCATGATATTGTTTTAAGGCATTTGTTACCACCCGCCAGGGCCGTCCCAACTTCCTAGCTGCCTTTTCCTCCTTGATAGCTGTATTCCACAATTTTTCTCCAAAGCGACACCACTCCTCTACATCAAAAACCTCATTAGGATCCTTAAAACAACCCTTGGCTACTCCATACGTGAGCAACCCTGCTAACTCCTTGTCTAAATCAATATCCTTAAGCTGACGCTTCTGTAAGAAGCACTTAAATAAATCATAAGCCGCTTGTCTATCCGTACCTTGTTTCTTCAGCGCGCTGTTGCAGCCCTTGCAAGACGTCGGCGGCCTTTAGCGGCGGAACCCTTCTTTAAGGTCGTTCCGGGCACGGAGTCCAGCTCTTTTGCCTTCTCGTGCTGCTTCGAGACCGCTATCCCCTACTCGCTGGACCGTGCTAGACCGTGGCTGCAGGGCTTCCTTTTTGTCCCTGTTCGGGCGCCATTTGTCGCATTTGTCACAGCGAGGGAAGACGCAAACACTTAATATAAGTATCAGCAAACTTCAACTTTATTACAGAGCAGTTCACTTTTATACATGTTCCAATAATTATGCCTACTAGTCATAACCTGATTGGCTAAAATCTAGGGATTACATTAACCTAATTCGTCTAGCAACAGATATTCAGTATAATCAGTAACTGGCTTATGCATATTACAAAGCGCAAGCTCATTATTGGTTACAACTTAACTGCCAGCTCCACCCTTAGATCCGCATTCTTCTCGTTACTACATCTGCTTTTCCCAACGAACTTCTAACAGCAAGGCTTTTGTTTGTTACACACTAAATGTCAAGGTTCTTATAACTTTGTCAAGTCAGCGTCTTGCTTGCAGTTCACATGAGCTGAGTTCGCTGCTTATCTAACTCTTGTTCTGCTAACTGTATTAGATTTACATGACCCCTACTATCTTACCATCCCTCCACAATTCCCCCTTTTTTGTTTTTGCGCAAACCAAGTGCACAATTAACAATACAGTAACAATCACAGACAGTATTATTAATCCATGTAAAAGTAGATTTCTCAGCTATCTTAATTCCCACAAAAATCCATATGTGCAGATTGAGGCCTGAAAACTAAGGTTTTGGGTCTAATCATTTTATACTATTAGATAATGTTAACCATTATATCTTACAGTGCTAATTCTTAAATTATGCACTTGTTTTTCAGGGCACTGGCTAAATCCTAAATCAGGCCTTGTACATTATCTGAGACCGTTCTTTTGGAAGTGTTGTTTTACTTGATTTTGCTCATAAGCATTATAATTCCGTTTCAATGGTATTACATATATTTAGCACTCTGATAACATAAAATACAGGTTCAGATATCAGTTAAGGAGATTATTTGAATACAATAACATAAGAATAATGAGGATCCACAACGTGCATGTAGTCACTCACAAGAAACAAAACTAGAGGCCTCTCACTTCAGGGTACTCACAATAAACAATTACCTGCCTAAATTAGGCAAGGGCTCATTCAAGGCAAGGACTCTAGTTCACAGACCCGCAGCTCCGAGAAGATCACTCAAGGGGCATCTTCGGCGGGAACCCCGTTTTCTAGTCTAGTCAGATGTGGCTGTGGGCATCACAACATAGCTCTGGGCACGTCTTGTTGAGGACCCTGTCAATTGACCGAGGGTCCCACCCGTTCTGTCCCACCAGCTGGTAGAGGTGAAGTCACCCTGCCCCGAGACCAGGGAGGATGTGACTGATAACACCTGGGTACCACTCTAAGTGTGTACCTGGGGACAGGTAATAAAGAGCCATCAACGGCCCCATTGAAGGCTCTAAATCTTAGGGGAATGTGCAACTGCCACACAATCCACCTTGCGACCACAGTCATGATCTGACAGGCTACTTTGGAGTGGTGGTGCAGTCACCTCTTGCCTCCAAAGTCAAAAGGGGGCATTCTGTTGGTGAGTTTAAATGTCCATTGTGGATCACCATACCCTATGTGCCATTTTCCTGTTATAAATTATCATTACAAAGCAACTTACAATGAAATAGAATAATACAAATTACAACAATTAAGGAAAACAAATGCACTGAAAGTTTTTTCACCAGTTCATTCCTAATCCAAATAATTTAAAACTGTATCATTCTCATATGATAGTGCCTCTAATTTACAGGGGGTCCAGTACAAATTCGAAACATCTTCTGTGGTTATTTTAGATACCTTGCATATTAAGACCCAGAATGGAAACAAAATCTAAATTACTCTGAACCACTCCTCCATTCCTCATCACTGATAAAACAGGTGAAACTTCCCTGACAAACAATTGTCAATTAAATTTCTTATAAATACATACAGGAGGGATCTCAACAAAATACTGCTGCATTTGATTAAGTTTAATCCAATCCTTGTTTTCCAGCAATTGACCTTCTGGTGGTATCCATGCACCATCTACCCAATGCATGTCATTGTTACTGCACTGTTGCAAGAGATAATACCCGAATAGGCTAAGAAAGTGTTAACTGGAGTGAGGGGCCTGCTGCTGTCATAGCAGTACTTGCATTTTGTTGTAACTTCTTTAGCTGCCCCAAGGTAACATCATTGGCCTCTTGCCTTGGTCTCTTCTGTTTCTTCGTTGCCGTCTGCTGCAGGGACAGACATTGCATCTCTGGCATTGGGTTCTTGCACTGGTTTTCCAGCTCATAGTGAGGTTTAACGTATTTCACAGGAAGTCAGTTTGGTCCTGTCGGAATAAGAACACACACGTATCCCCTTCCCCCTTTTTGTATTAATAACGTTTGTTTCAGTGTGGAATGCACTTGTTCAATAATAGCTTATTCAGTGGCAGAATGTGGAATACCTGTGACATGCGAAACATCCCATTGCTATAAAAAATATTACGCGGATCTAGCAGTTTAGCCAGGACCGTTGCCAGTTTTAATTTGTTATGGCACACCCAGCATAGCAAAACAGTGGGTCCAGTGGCACTAGACATCCATGTTTTTCTCACTAGTACAAGCAGATGCACAAAGCATACCTGAAAAAGTATCTATAGAAATCTGTACATATTTCGAACGACCAAAGGATGAGACATATGTAACATCAGTCTGCTAAATGGCATTAGCTATGAGCCTGTGAGGGTTAACTCCAAGGGAGCGTAAATTTGTAATTAGGCCTTGACATTTTAGCCAAGAGCAAACTATGTCTTTTATTCGTCCGAGTGTCGGATAAAACATTTATTTTAAAGTAGCAGTATTCTAATGGAAGAAAATATGTGAAGCCCTGGCAGACTGGAAACGGACTGTAGCTACAGTATGAGTCCGCAACTTCCTTCTGTTATGGGATCTGGTAAAGTCGTACGGGAGCATATATGAGTAACAGATAGTGGGTGTCTGCAATGCTGTAATGCAGTTTGCAATGATACAAACAATTCAAAGAGCTACTGTTGCGAGATTTTTTCAAAAAAGGTGAAGGGGATGGTCCCGACTACTTACTCAGAATCACAAATCAAATTTAGAGGTTCCTCCTTAAAAAGCTCTAAGGCATGTAAGGCTGCATTAAGTTCTATTAATTGGGTTGAACCTTCAATAATTTTAACAGAATGATGCTAATTGTTATCTTCACATCAGACTACTACAGCTTTGTGAGACTTTCTTAAACTATCTACAAAAACTGTGCAAGCGTGTAGGATGAGACCAAATACAAGTATGTCCTGTAGCTTGACATCAAAGACATACAGATTCTACATCAATTTACATCCAGGCATGCCAAAAGCTATGCTATTAAGAAAATCACCTAATGTAATTTAAAAGGACATAGATTGCAAATAATAAAAAAAAGATCAAAATTAGATTTCACAAAGGGTACATATATGACAAAAGGATCATGACTCATTAAGACTTAAATTAATTCCCTGCATTTTTTGATCAGTAACAATCAGTATATCAGTCTGTTAGCATTGTCAACATACTGTCCCACAATAGCCACAGGTTGGTTTTGTGTTGTAACTATAAGTAGACAAATATGCAAGTCCAATCGAATGCAGTTAGCTTGTAAGGTTGTCATAAATTTGTTCATCAAAATCTCTAACTCCATTTTGGCTTTCATATTTATTGGATATTGTTCTTCCTTACCAGACTGAAGTCCTATTTAAGTATTATCAGTGTAGTGTTGGCTTTACCGATACTTCGGCTGCGGGTACTAGTGGAAATACAGCATCTAAAATTTCCTTGGAGATTTCTCACTTGCAGCAAGCAGATCTGCACCATCCAAACATCTTCTTATGGGACATGCAACTGAATGGAATTCTCAGAAAACATGAATTGAGTTTACAATTTACTTAACAAATCTTGACCCAAGAAAGGTATAGGACTTTCTGGCAAATACGAGAATTCATCTGTTAAAACTTTGTTCCAAATTTGGCATTCCATTGGTTTCAAAAAATGGCCTTCTTTTTCCACAATTTCAAAAACTATCACGGTGAATTTAATAAGAAGTTTCTTACAATTAGTTACCACAGAAAAAGTCTATATAAAAAAGGTTTTGGTTTAATTTCCCAGCTTCATTAGAACTACGGATCTGCTGGAGATGCCTTTAAATTTCACCCTCAGACTGCTTCATTCAGAATTACACCACCGCTGCAGTGTCGGGGTGGGGAGAACCCCCCCTTTCGTCGCTTTAGAATCTTCTCGCTGAAGTTTAGATACAAGCAAGGCCACACAAGTGGCACAATCGCTGGTGCTAAGTGGGAGCTGCCTGGCCTTGGCAAAACTTCTCAGTTACAATGAGCTGAGTTTATCTTGAAGCTTGACACAGGCTTTAAATTTATGTTCAAGCTGTACAGCGCAGACCCGGGATATTTTGCTTATTTATTTATTTATTTATTTTAAATATTCCCATTTAATTCCAAACATAATACACTTTATATGCAATTCCAGTTAGCTCAGCAGTAGCTACATTCTTTAGCCCTATTTACTTTTTGTAATTTCTTAAAGATGTTAATAAACAGCATATTAACTATTAATTTATTAATTTATTTCTCTTAGATCTAAATCAGTTCATATTTTAGCAACTTTTAAATACAACTTTTTATTTCTTATTCTTCTAACTAGCACATAAATTTCATACGAATCAAAGTTTAACAAGCCTTTTTTTTTTTTTTTTGACTTACAGTACTATACTTCATCTCATTTTTTTCCAAAGTTCTGTAGAACAACGTTAATTGCAATATAGCGCTAAACCCCAGAATTCCACATTCAAACTACATTTTTCTTTTATCAGAGTATTTCCCAAAAAGTTATTCTAATAAGTAAGGATGCATCCTAAAGGGGATCAAGGTTGTATTTTAGTAGCGGAACCGGTTCCCATTTTGTAATTATCTCCGCAAACAAAATTATTTTGGTACCAAATATATATATATATATATACAAACTAAAATACTGAGCTCAGACATGAAAACCAAACACTGAGTTCAAATATGCAGATGGATCACAGTTACACTTATTCAAGACAATATCTCAATTTTAGCATTGCACCTTTGGACTGCTTGCAGCTCAGCAAGGAGGAGATTGTCGCTGGATCTCCCTGACAAAACAGGTCAGTGCGCGCTGGAGCCCAAGCGGCACCTGCCCCCGCCCCGCTGCCCTAGCAAGCTGAACTGGGCAAGGCTTTTATATGCGTCTCATCTGAAGTGCTACAACTGTTATCCCAAAACAGGATTCTTTACCCGGTGTGCATACAAAAGAGCCAAATTTAGTACACCGAGATGAGACACAGCCTATCACAGAGTTGCGCAAGTCCGGATGTTGGAATAAACTAGCATGGTAGAAAGAAAAGTAACAACTGTTACACACAAAATCTTATCATCACATTCACACAGTAAAAAACTGAATTACTCACCTTCTTCTGTATAATCACAAAATGCATATTTTGAGTCAACAGATTCTCATGATTCTGTGAACTTGCTATATTATACAACAGGCAAAGACTTATTAAACTGTAATATGCTTAAACAGATACCTACAAAGAAAACAGGTTAATAAGGAAAGCATCTTGCAGACCCGAGTAAACCCCCTATGACTCGTGTGCCATCAGCCAATTCTTCCCCAGCCTGTTGCAAAACTGCCCAAAACAATCTAACGATCTTCTGTAGAGTTTTACCCCTGTCCTGCTCTTCTCGCCTTAAAAACAACACTACTTGCAACAAAATGTTATACTTCAAGGTTCTATTCTCCGGCCACTTTTCCCATACATCTAACTTACACAGCAACCACCACTGATTATAATAATTCACAAGATCTTCCTTCCTCGTATTTCCAAGTGCTTTCTTGTGTTCTAAAACACCTCCCCAAATGTAATTTAGCATTTGACGGGTGGGCTCACCATGGAGACCCGAGTCACTAACTGTGGCCCGTAATTGCGACAGCAGCTTCCAATCTAGGGCAGTGATGGTGGCGTTCAGGCCACCAGCAGTGGGAGAATATATTACTGGAAAGGCAATGGCCAGGGCCTCAGCCGCCTCTTTGTCCCCTGACATCCAGGCTTGATTAGAAACCTCTTGCCACAACTTCTGCTGCTCGTTCGCCACCCGCTCTGCACCTCCCCTCGTATCAGTGTCTTTAGAGTCTATAGGCGCACGAGCCTTCCCCTCCCCTTCGGGGGGAGATGACCAGTGCTCCTCGTTCGGTTGACCGGGAGACAGCATAGGAGGCGCAGAAGGAATTGAACTGGCCTATGAACCCGACGGCAGGAAAACAACATTAGTGGCAGGGGGCAACGGGCATGACGAGGCAAAAGCCGAACCCTCTCCAGTGGCTGCATTAGTGGCCGATGGGGAAGCTAGGGCTGCCGAGGCGGCATGGGTGGCCTTCTGCTCTGCATGATATTGTTTTAAGGCATTTGTTACCACCCGCCAGGGCCGTCCCAACTTCCTAGCTGCCTTTTCCTCCTTGATAGCTGTATTCCACAATTTTTCTCCAAAGCGACACCACTCCTCTACATCAAAAACCTCATTAGGATCCTTAAAACAACCCTTGGCTACTCCATACGTGAGCAACCCTGCTAACTCCTTGTCTAAATCAATATCCTTAAGCTGACGCTTCTGTAAGAAGCACTTAAATAAATCATAAGCCGCTTGTCTATCCATACCTTGTTTCTTCAGCGCGCTGTTGCAGCCCTTGCAAGACGTCGGCGGCCTTTAGCGGCGGAACCCTTCTTTAAGGTCGTTCCGGGCACGGAGTCCAGCTCTTTTGCCTTCTCGTGCTGCTTCGAGACCGCTATCCCCTACTCGCTGGACCGTGCTAGACCGTGGCTGCAGGGCTTCCTTTTTGTCCCTGTTCGGGCGCCATTTGTCGCATTTGTCACAGCGAGGGAAGACGCAAACACTTAATATAAGTATCAGCAAACTTCAACTTTATTACAGAGCAGTTCACTTTTATACATGTTCCAATAATTATGCCTACTAGTCATAACCTGATTGGCTAAAATCTAGGGATTACATTAACCTAATTCGTCTAGCAACAGATATTCAGTATAATCAGTAACTGGCTTATGCATATTACAAAGCGCAAGCTCATTATTGGTTACAACTTAACTGCCAGCTCCACCCTTAGATCCGCATTCTTCTCGTTACTACATCTGCTTTTCCCAACGAACTTCTAACAGCAAGGCTTTTGTTTGTTACACACTAAATGTCAAGGTTCTTATAACTTTGTCAAGTCAGCGTCTTGCTTGCAGTTCACATGAGCTGAGTTCGCTGCTTATCTAACTCTTGTTCTGCTAACTGTATTAGATTTACATGACCCCTACTATCTTACCATCCCTCCACAATTCCCCCTTTTTTGTTTTTGCGCAAACCAAGTGCACAATTAACAATACAGTAACAATCACAGACAGTATTATTAATCCATGTAAAAGTAGATTTCTCAGCTATCTTAATTCCCACAAAAATCCATATGTGCAGATTGAGGCCTGAAAACTAAGGTTTTGGGTCTAATCATTTTATACTATTAGATAATGTTAACCATTATATCTTACAGTGCTAATTCTTAAATTATGCACTTGTTTTTCAGGGCACTGGCTAAATCCTAAATCAGGCCTTGTACATTATCTGAGACCGTTCTTTTGGAAGTGTTGTTTTACTTGATTTTGCTCATAAGCATTATAATTCCGTTTCAATGGTATTACATATATTTAGCACTCTGATAACATAAAATACAGGTTCAGATATCAGTTAAGGAGATTATTTGAATACAATAACATAAGAATAATGAGGATCCACAACGTGCATGTAGTCACTCACAAGAAACAAAACTAGAGGCCTCTCACTTCAGGGTACTCACAATAAACAATTACCTGCCTAAATTAGGCAAGGGCTCATTCAAGGCAAGGACTCTAGTTCACAGACCCGCAGCTCCGAGAAGATCACTCAAGGGGCATCTTCGGCGGGAACCCCGTTTTCTAGTCTAGTCAGATGTGGCTGTGGGCATCACAACATAGCTCTGGGCACGTCTTGTTGAGGACCCTGTCAATTGACCGAGGGTCCCACCCGTTCTGTCCCACCAGCTGGTAGAGGTGAAGTCACCCTGCCCCGAGACCAGGGAGGATGTGACTGATAACACCTGGGTACCACTCTAAGTGTGTACCTGGGGACAGGTAATAAAGAGCCATCAACGGCCCCATTGAAGGCTCTAAATCTTAGGGGAATGTGCAACTGCCACACAATCCACCTTGCGACCACAGTCATGATCTGACAGGCTACTTTGGAGTGGTGGTGCAGTCACCTCTTGCCTCCAAAGTCAAAAGGGGGCATTCTGTTGGTGAGTTTAAATGTCCATTGTGGATCACCATACCCTATGTGCCATTTTCCTGTTATAAATTATCATTACAAAGCAACTTACAATGAAATAGAATAATACAAATTACAACAATTAAGGAAAACAAATGCACTGAAAGTTTTTTCACCAGTTCATTCCTAATCCAAATAATTTAAAACTGTATCATTCTCATATGATAGTGCCTCTAATTTACAGGGGGTCCAGTACAAATTCGAAACATCTTCTGTGGTTATTTTAGATACCTTGCATATTAAGACCCAGAATGGAAACAAAATCTAAATTACTCTGAACCACTCCTCCATTCCTCATCACTGATAAAACAGGTGAAACTTCCCTGACAAACAATTGTCAATTAAATTTCTTATAAATACATACAGGAGGGATCTCAACAAAATACTGCTGCATTTGATTAAGTTTAATCCAATCCTTGTTTTCCAGCAATTGACCTTCTGGTGGTATCCATGCACCATCTACCCAATGCATGTCATTGTTACTGCACTGTTGCAAGAGATAATACCCGAATAGGCTAAGAAAGTGTTAACTGGAGTGAGGGGCCTGCTGCTGTCATAGCAGTACTTGCATTTTGTTGTAACTTCTTTAGCTGCCCCAAGGTAACATCATTGGCCTCTTGCCTTGGTCTCTTCTGTTTCTTCGTTGCCGTCTGCTGCAGGGACAGACATTGCATCTCTGGCATTGGGTTCTTGCACTGGTTTTCCAGCTCATAGTGAGGTTTAACGTATTTCACAGGAAGTCAGTTTGGTCCTGTCGGAATAAGAACACACACGTATCCCCTTCCCCCTTTTTGTATTAATAACGTTTGTTTCAGTGTGGAATGCACTTGTTCAATAATAGCTTATTCAGTGGCAGAATGTGGAATACCTGTGACATGCGAAACATCCCATTGCTATAAAAAATATTACGCGGATCTAGCAGTTTAGCCAGGACCGTTGCCAGTTTTAATTTGTTATGGCACACCCAGCATAGCAAAACAGTGGGTCCAGTGGCACTAGACATCCATGTTTTTCTCACTAGTACAAGCAGATGCACAAAGCATACCTGAAAAAGTATCTATAGAAATCTGTACATATTTCGAACGACCAAAGGATGAGACATATGTAACATCAGTCTGCTAAATGGCATTAGCTATGAGCCTGTGAGGGTTAACTCCAAGGGAGCGTAAATTTGTAATTAGGCCTTGACATTTTAGCCAAGAGCAAACTATGTCTTTTATTCATCCGAGTGTCGGATAAAACATTTATTTTAAAGTAGCAGTATTCTAATGGAAGAAAATATGTGAAGCCCTGGCAGACTGGAAACGGACTGTAGCTACAGTATGAGTCCGCAACTTCCTTCTGTTATGGGATCTGGTAAAGTCGTACGGGAGCATATATGAGTAACAGATAGTGGGTGTCTGCAATGCTGTAATGCAGTTTGCAATGATACAAACAATTCAAAGAGCTACTGTTGCGAGATTTTTTCAAAAAAGGTGAAGGGGATGGTCCCGACTACTTACTCAGAATCACAAATCAAATTTAGAGGTTCCTCCTTAAAAAGCTCTAAGGCATGTAAGGCTGCATTAAGTTCTATTAATTGGGTTGAACCTTCAATAATTTTAACAGAATGATGCTAATTGTTATCTTCACATCAGACTACTACAGCTTTGTGAGACTTTCTTAAACTATCTACAAAAACTGTGCAAGCGTGTAGGATGAGACCAAATACAAGTATGTCCTGTAGCTTGACATCAAAGACATACAGATTCTACATCAATTTACATCCAGGCATGCCAAAAGCTATGCTATTAAGAAAATCACCTAATGTAATTTAAAAGGACATAGATTGCAAATAATAAAAAAAAGATCAAAATTAGATTTCACAAAGGGTACATATATGACAAAAGGATCATGACTCATTAAGACTTAAATTAATTCCCTGCATTTTTTGATCAGTAACAATCAGTATATCAGTCTGTTAGCATTGTCAACATACTGTCCCACAATAGCCACAGGTTGGTTTTGTGTTGTAACTATAAGTAGACAAATATGCAAGTCCAATCGAATGCAGTTAGCTTGTAAGGTTGTCATAAATTTGTTCATCAAAATCTCTAACTCCATTTTGGCTTTCATATTTATTGGATATTGTTCTTCCTTACCAGACTGAAGTCCTATTTAAGTATTATCAGTGTAGTGTTGGCTTTACCGATACTTCGGCTGCGGGTACTAGTGGAAATACAGCATCTAAAATTTCCTTGGAGATTTCTCACTTGCAGCAAGCAGATCTGCACCATCCAAACATCTTCTTATGGGACATGCAACTGAATGGAATTCTCAGAAAACATGAATTGAGTTTACAATTTACTTAACAAATCTTGACCCAAGAAAGGTATAGGACTTTCTGGCAAATACGAGAATTCATCTGTTAAAACTTTGTTCCAAATTTGGCATTCCATTGGTTTCAAAAAATGGCCTTCTTTTTCCACAATTTCAAAAACTATCACGGTGAATTTAATAAGAAGTTTCTTACAATTAGTTACCACAGAAAAAGTCTATATAAAAAAGGTTTTGGTTTAATTTCCCAGCTTCATTAGAACTACGGATCTGCTGGAGATGCCTTTAAATTTCACCCTCAGACTGCTTCATTCAGAATTACACCACCGCTGCAGTGTCGGGGTGGGGAGAACCCCCCCTTTCGTCGCTTTAGAATCTTCTCGCTGAAGTTTAGATACAAGCAAGGCCACACAAGTGGCACAATCGCTGGTGCTAAGTGGGAGCTGCCTGGCCTTGGCAAAACTTCTCAGTTACAATGAGCTGAGTTTATCTTGAAGCTTGACACAGGCTTTAAATTTATGTTCAAGCTGTACAGCGCAGACCCGGGATATTTTGCTTATTTATTTATTTATTTATTTTAAATATTCCCATTTAATTCCAAACATAATACACTTTATATGCAATTCCAGTTAGCTCAGCAGTAGCTACATTCTTTAGCCCTATTTACTTTTTGTAATTTCTTAAAGATGTTAATAAACAGCATATTAACTATTAATTTATTAATTTATTTCTCTTAGATCTAAATCAGTTCATATTTTAGCAACTTTTAAATACAACTTTTTATTTCTTATTCTTCTAACTAGCACATAAATTTCATACGAATCAAAGTTTAACAAGCCTTTTTTTTTTTTTTTTGACTTACAGTACTATACTTCATCTCATTTTTTTCCAAAGTTCTGTAGAACAACGTTAATTGCAATATAGCGCTAAACCCCAGAATTCCACATTCAAACTACATTTTTCTTTTATCAGAGTATTTCCCAAAAAGTTATTCTAATAAGTAAGGATGCATCCTAAAGGGGATCAAGGTTGTATTTTAGTAGCGGAACCGGTTCCCATTTTGTAATTATCTCCGCAAACAAAATTATTTTGGTACCAAATATATATATATATATATACAAACTAAAATACTGAGCTCAGACATGAAAACCAAACACTGAGTTCAAATATGCAGATGGATCACAGTTACACTTATTCAAGACAATATCTCAATTTTAGCATTGCACCTTTGGACTGCTTGCAGCTCAGCAAGGAGGAGATTGTCGCTGGATCTCCCTGACAAAACAGGTCAGTGCGCGCTGGAGCCCAAGCGGCACCTGCCCCCGCCCCGCTGCCCTAGCAAGCTGAACTGGGCAAGGCTTTTATATGCGTCTCATCTGAAGTGCTACAACTGTTATCCCAAAACAGGATTCTTTACCCGGTGTGCATACAAAAGAGCCAAATTTAGTACACCGAGATGAGACACAGCCTATCACAGAGTTGCGCAAGTCCGGATGTTGGAATAAACTAGCATGGTAGAAAGAAAAGTAACAACTGTTACACACAAAATCTTATCATCACATTCACACAGTAAAAAACTGAATTACTCACCTTCTTCTGTATAATCACAAAATGCATATTTTGAGTCAACAGATTCTCATGATTCTGTGAACTTGCTATATTATACAACAGGCAAAGACTTATTAAACTGTAATATGCTTAAACAGATACCTACAAAGAAAACAGGTTAATAAGGAAAGCATCTTGCAGACCCGAGTAAACCCCCTATGACTCGTGTGCCATCAGCCAATTCTTCCCCAGCCTGTTGCAAAACTGCCCAAAACAATCTAACGATCTTCTGTAGAGTTTTACCCCTGTCCTGCTCTTCTCGCCTTAAAAACAACACTACTTGCAACAAAATGTTATACTTCAAGGTTCTATTCTCCGGCCACTTTTCCCATACATCTAACTTACACAGCAACCACCACTGATTATAATAATTCACAAGATCTTCCTTCCTCGTATTTCCAAGTGCTTTCTTGTGTTCTAAAACACCTCCCCAAATGTAATTTAGCATTTGACGGGTGGGCTCACCATGGAGACCCGAGTCACTAACTGTGGCCCGTAATTGCGACAGCAGCTTCCAATCTAGGGCAGTGATGGTGGCGTTCAGGCCACCAGCAGTGGGAGAATATATTACTGGAAAGGCAATGGCCAGGGCCTCAGCCGCCTCTTTGTCCCCTGACATCCAGGCTTGATTAGAAACCTCTTGCCACAACTTCTGCTGCTCGTTCGCCACCCGCTCTGCACCTCCCCTCGTATCAGTGTCTTTAGAGTCTATAGGCGCACGAGCCTTCCCCTCCCCTTCGGGGGGAGATGACCAGTGCTCCTCGTTCGGTTGACCGGGAGACAGCATAGGAGGCGCAGAAGGAATTGAACTGGCCTATGAACCCAACGGCAGGAAAACAACATTAGTGGCAGGGGGCAACGGGCATGACGAGGCAAAAGCCGAACCCTCTCCAGTGGCTGCATTAGTGGCCGATGGGGAAGCTAGGGCTGCCGAGGCGGCATGGGTGGCCTTCTGCTCTGCATGATATTGTTTTAAGGCATTTGTTACCACCCGCCAGGGCCGTCCCAACTTCCTAGCTGCCTTTTCCTCCTTGATAGCTGTATTCCACAATTTTTCTCCAAAGCGACACCACTCCTCTACATCAAAAACCTCATTAGGATCCTTAAAACAACCCTTGGCTACTCCATACGTGAGCAACCCTGCTAACTCCTTGTCTAAATCAATATCCTTAAGCTGACGCTTCTGTAAGAAGCACTTAAATAAATCATAAGCCGCTTGTCTATCCATACCTTGTTTCTTCAGCGCGCTGTTGCAGCCCTTGCAAGACGTCGGCGGCCTTTAGCGGCGGAACCCTTCTTTAAGGTCGTTCCGGGCACGGAGTCCAGCTCTTTTGCCTTCTCGTGCTGCTTCGAGACCGCTATCCCCTACTCGCTGGACCGTGCTAGACCGTGGCTGCAGGGCTTCCTTTTTGTCCCTGTTCGGGCGCCATTTGTCGCATTTGTCACAGCGAGGGAAGACGCAAACACTTAATATAAGTATCAGCAAACTTCAACTTTATTACAGAGCAGTTCACTTTTATACATGTTCCAATAATTATGCCTACTAGTCATAACCTGATTGGCTAAAATCTAGGGATTACATTAACCTAATTCGTCTAGCAACAGATATTCAGTATAATCAGTAACTGGCTTATGCATATTACAAAGCGCAAGCTCATTATTGGTTACAACTTAACTGCCAGCTCCACCCTTAGATCCGCATTCTTCTCGTTACTACATCTGCTTTTCCCAACGAACTTCTAACAGCAAGGCTTTTGTTTGTTACACACTAAATGTCAAGGTTCTTATAACTTTGTCAAGTCAGCGTCTTGCTTGCAGTTCACATGAGCTGAGTTCGCTGCTTATCTAACTCTTGTTCTGCTAACTGTATTAGATTTACATGACCCCTACTATCTTACCATCCCTCCACAATTCCCCCTTTTTTGTTTTTGCGCAAACCAAGTGCACAATTAACAATACAGTAACAATCACAGACAGTATTATTAATCCATGTAAAAGTAGATTTCTCAGCTATCTTAATTCCCACAAAAATCCATATGTGCAGATTGAGGCCTGAAAACTAAGGTTTTGGGTCTAATCATTTTATACTATTAGATAATGTTAACCATTATATCTTACAGTGCTAATTCTTAAATTATGCACTTGTTTTTCAGGGCACTGGCTAAATCCTAAATCAGGCCTTGTACATTATCTGAGACCGTTCTTTTGGAAGTGTTGTTTTACTTGATTTTGCTCATAAGCATTATAATTCCGTTTCAATGGTATTACATATATTTAGCACTCTGATAACATAAAATACAGGTTCAGATATCAGTTAAGGAGATTATTTGAATACAATAACATAAGAATAATGAGGATCCACAACGTGCATGTAGTCACTCACAAGAAACAAAACTAGAGGCCTCTCACTTCAGGGTACTCACAATAAACAATTACCTGCCTAAATTAGGCAAGGGCTCATTCAAGGCAAGGACTCTAGTTCACAGACCCGCAGCTCCGAGAAGATCACTCAAGGGGCATCTTCGGCGGGAACCCCGTTTTCTAGTCTAGTCAGATGTGGCTGTGGGCATCACAACATAGCTCTGGGCACGTCTTGTTGAGGACCCTGTCAATTGACCGAGGGTCCCACCCCTTCTGTCCCACCAGCTGGTAGAGGTGAAGTCACCCTGCCCCGAGACCAGGGAGGATGTGACTGATAACACCTGGGTACCACTCTAAGTGTGTACCTGGGGACAGGTAATAAAGAGCCATCAACGGCCCCATTGAAGGCTCTAAATCTTAGGGGAATGTGCAACTGCCACACAATCCACCTTGCGACCACAGTCATGATCTGACAGGCTACTTTGGAGTGGTGGTGCAGTCACCTCTTGCCTCCAAAGTCAAAAGGGGGCATTCTGTTGGTGAGTTTAAATGTCCATTGTGGATCACCATACCCTATGTGCCATTTTCCTGTTATAAATTATCATTACAAAGCAACTTACAATGAAATAGAATAATACAAATTACAACAATTAAGGAAAACAAATGCACTGAAAGTTTTTTCACCAGTTCATTCCTAATCCAAATAATTTAAAACTGTATCATTCTCATATGATAGTGCCTCTAATTTACAGGGGGTCCAGTACAAATTCGAAACATCTTCTGTGGTTATTTTAGATACCTTGCATATTAAGACCCAGAATGGAAACAAAATCTAAATTACTCTGAACCACTCCTCCATTCCTCATCACTGATAAAACAGGTGAAACTTCCCTGACAAACAATTGTCAATTAAATTTCTTATAAATACATACAGGAGGGATCTCAACAAAATACTGCTGCATTTGATTAAGTTTAATCCAATCCTTGTTTTCCAGCAATTGACCTTCTGGTGGTATCCATGCACCATCTACCCAATGCATGTCATTGTTACTGCACTGTTGCAAGAGATAATACCCGAATAGGCTAAGAAAGTGTTAACTGGAGTGAGGGGCCTGCTGCTGTCATAACAGTACTTGCATTTTGTTGTAACTTCTTTAGCTGCCCCAAGGTAACATCATTGGCCTCTTGCCTTGGTCTCTTCTGTTTCTTCGTTGCCGTCTGCTGCAGGGACAGACATTGCATCTCTGGCATTGGGTTCTTGCACTGGTTTTCCAGCTCATAGTGAGGTTTAACGTATTTCACAGGAAGTCAGTTTGGTCCTGTCGGAATAAGAACACACACGTATCCCCTTCCCCCTTTTAGTATTAATAACGTTTGTTTCAGTGTGGAATGCACTTGTTCAATAATAGCTTATTCAGTGGCAGATTGTGGAATACCTGTGACATGCGAAACATCCCATTGCTATAAAAAATATTACGCGGATCTAGCAGTTTAGCCAGGACCGTTGCCAGTTTTAATTTGTTATGGCACACCCAGCATAGCAAAACAGTGGGTCCAGTGGCACTAGACATCCATGTTTTTCTCACTAGTACAAGCAGATGCACAAAGCATACCTGAAAAAGTATCTATAGAAATCTGTACATATTTCGAACGACCAAAGGATGAGACATATGTAACATCAGTCTGCTAAATGGCATTAGCTATGAGCCTGTGAGGGTTAACTCCAAGGGAGCGTAAATTTGTAATTAGGCCTTGACATTTTAGCCAAGAGCAAACTATGTCTTTTATTCGTCCGAGTGTCGGATAAAACATTTATTTTAAAGTAGCAGTATTCTAATGGAAGAAAATATGTGAAGCCCTGGCAGACTGGAAACGGACTGTAGCTACAGTATGAGTCCGCAACTTCCTTCTGTTATGGGATCTGGTAAAGTCGTACGGGAGCATATATGAGTAACAGATAGTGGGTGTCTGCAATGCTGTAATGCAGTTTGCAATGATACAAACAATTCAAAGAGCTACTGTTGCGAGATTTTTTCAAAAAAGGTGAAGGGGATGGTCCCGACTACTTACTCAGAATCACAAATCAAATTTAGAGGTTCCTCCTTAAAAAGCTCTAAGGCATGTAAGGCTGCATTAAGTTCTATTAATTGGGTTGAACCTTCAATAATTTTAACAGAATGATGCTAATTGTTATCTTCACATCAGACTACTACAGCTTTGTGAGACTTTCTTAAACTATCTACAAAAACTGTGCAAGCGTGTAGGATGAGACCAAATACAAGTATGTCCTGTAGCTTGACATCAAAGACATGCAGATTCTACATCAATTTACATCCAGGCATGCCAAAAGCTATGCTATTAAGAAAATCACCTAATGTAATTTAAAAGGACATAGATTGCAAATAATAAAAAAAAGATCAAAATTAGATTTCACAAAGGGTACATATATGACAAAAGGATCATGACTCATTAAGACTTAAATTAATTCCCTGCATTTTTTGATCAGTAACAATCAGTATATCAGTCTGTTAGCATTGTCAACATACTGTCCCACAATAGCCACAGGTTGGTTTTGTGTTGTAACTATAAGTAGACAAATATGCAAGTCCAATCGAATGCAGTTAGCTTGTAAGGTTGTCATAAATTTGTTCATCAAAATCTCTAACTCCATTTTGGCTTTCATATTTATTGGATATTGTTTTTCCTTACCAGATTGAAGTCCTATTTAAGTATTATCGGTGTAGTGTTGGCTTTACCGATACTTCGGCTGCGGGTACTAGTGGAAATACAGCATCTAAAATTTCCTTGGAGATTTCTCACTTGCAGCAAGCAGATCTGCACCATCCAAACATCTTCTTATGGGACATGCAACTGAATGGAATTCTCAGAAAACATGAATTGAGTTTACAATTTACTTAACAAATCTTGACCCAAGAAAGGTATAGGACTTTCTGGCAAATACGAGAATTCATCTGTTAAAACTTTGTTCCAAATTTGGCATTCCATTGGTTTCAAAAAATGGCCTTCTTTTTCCACAATTTCAAAAACTATCACGGTGAATTTAATAAGAAGTTTCTTACAATTAGTTACCACAGAAAAAGTCTATATAAAAAAGGTTTTGGTTTAATTTCCCAGCTTCATTAGAACTACGGATCTGCTGGAGATGCCTTTAAATTTCACCCTCAGACTGCTTCATTCAGAATTACACCACCGCTGCAGTGTCGGGGTGGGGAGAACCCCCCCTTTCGTCGCTTTAGAATCTTCTCGCTGAAGTTTAGATACAAGCAAGGCCACACAAGTGGCACAATCGCTGGTGCTAAGTGGGAGCTGCCTGGCCTTGGCAAAACTTCTCAGTTACAATGAGCTGAGTTTATCTTGAAGCTTGACACAGGCTTTAAATTTATGTTCAAGCTGTACAGCGCAGACCCGGGATATTTTGCTTATTTATTTATTTATTTATTTTAAATATTCCCATTTAATTCCAAACATAATACACTTTATATGCAATTCCAGTTAGCTCAGCAGTAGCTACATTCTTTAGCCCTATTTACTTTTTGTAATTTCTTAAAGATGTTAATAAACAGCATATTAACTATTAATTTATTAATTTATTTCTCTTAGATCTAAATCAGTTCATATTTTAGCAACTTTTAAATACAACTTTTTATTTCTTATACTTCTAACTAGCACATAAATTTCATACGAATCAAAGTTTAACAAGCCTTTTTTTTTTTTTTTTGACTTACAGTACTATACTTCATCTCATTTTTTTCCAAAGTTCTGTAGAACAACGTTAATTGCAATATAGCGCTAAACCCCAGAATTCCACATTCAAACTACATTTTTCTTTTATCAGAGTATTTCCCAAAAAGTTATTCTAATAAGTAAGGATGCATCCTAAAGGGGATCAAGGTTGTATTTTAGTAGCGGAACCGGTTCCCATTTTGTAATTATCTCCGCAAACAAAATTATTTTGGTACCAAATATATATATATATATATACAAACTAAAATACTGAGCTCAGACATGAAAACCAAACACTGAGTTCAAATATGCAGATGGATCACAGTTACACTTATTCAAGACAATATCTCAATTTTAGCATTGCACCTTTGGACTGCTTGCAGCTCAGCAAGGAGGAGATTGTCGCTGGATCTCCCTGACAAAACAGGTCAGTGCGCGCTGGAGCCCAAGCGGCACCTGCCCCCGCCCCGCTGCCCTAGCAAGCTGAACTGGGCAAGGCTTTTATATGCGTCTCATCTGAAGTGCTACAACTGTTATCCCAAAACAGGATTCTTTACCCGGTGTGCATACAAAAGAGCCAAATTTAGTACACCGAGATGAGACACAGCCTATCACAGAGTTGCGCAAGTCCGGATGTTGGAATAAACTAGCATGGTAGAAAGAAAAGTAACAACTGTTACACACAAAATCTTATCATCACATTCACACAGTAAAAAACTGAATTACTCACCTTCTTCTGTATAATCACAAAATGCATATTTTGAGTCAACAGATTCTCATGATTCTGTGAACTTGCTATATTATACAACAGGCAAAGACTTATTAAACTGTAATATGCTTAAACAGATACCTACAAAGAAAACAGGTTAATAAGGAAAGCATCCTGCAGACCCGAGTAAACCCCCTATGACTCGTGTGCCATCAGCCAATTCTTCCCCAGCCTGTTGCAAAACTGCCCAAAACAATCTAACGATCTTCTGTAGAGTTTTACCCCTGTCCTGCTCTTCTCGCCTTAAAAACAACACTACTTGCAACAAAATGTTATACTTCAAGGTTCTATTCTCCGGCCACTTTTCCCATACATCTAACTTACACAGCAACCACCACTGATTATAATAATTCACAAGATCTTCCTTCCTCGTATTTCCAAGTGCTTTCTTATGTTCTAAAACACCTCCCCAAATGTAATTTAGCATTTGACGGGTGGGCTCACCATGGAGACCCGAGTCACTAACTGTGGCCCGTAATTGCGACAGCAGCTTCCAATCTAGGGCAGTGATGGTGGCGTTCAGGCCACCAGCAGTGGGAGAATATATTACTGGAAAGGCAATGGCCAGGGCCTCAGCCGCCTCTTTGTCCCCTGACATCCAGGCTTGATTAGAAACCTCTTGCCACAACTTCTGCTGCTCGTTCGCCACCCGCTCTGCACCTCCCCTCGTATCAGTGTCTTTAGAGTCTATAGGCGCACGAGCCTTCCCCTCCCCTTCGGGGGGAGATGACCAGTGCTCCTCGTTCGGTTGACCGGGAGACAGCATAGGAGGCGCAGAAGGAATTGAACTGGCATATGAACCCGACGGCAGGAAAACAACATTAGTGGCAGGGGGCAACGGGCATGACGAGGCAAAAGCCGAACCCTCTCCAGTGGCTGCATTAGTGGCCGATGGGGAAGCTAGGGCTGCCGAGGCGGCATGGGTGGCCTTCTGCTCTGCATGATATTGTTTTAAGGCATTTGTTACCACCCGCCAGGGCCGTCCCAACTTCCTAGCTGCCTTTTCCTCCTTGATAGCTGTATTCCACAATTTTTCTCCAAAGCGACACCACTCCTCTACATCAAAAACCTCATTAGGATCCTTAAAACAACCCTTGGCTACTCCATACGTGAGCAACCCTGCTAACTCCTTGTCTAAATCAATATCCTTAAGCTGACGCTTCTGTAAGAAGCACTTAAATAAATCATAAGCCGCTTGTCTATCCGTACCTTGTTTCTTCAGCGCGCTGTTGCAGCCCTTGCAAGACGTCGGCGGCCTTTAGCGGCGGAACCCTTCTTTAAGGTCGTTCCGGGCACGGAGTCCAGCTCTTTTGCCTTCTCGTGCTGCTTCGAGACCGCTATCCCCTACTCGCTGGACCGTGCTAGACCGTGGCTGCAGGGCTTCCTTTTTGTCCCTGTTCGGGCGCCATTTGTCGCATTTGTCACAGCGAGGGAAGACGCAAACACTTAATATAAGTATCAGCAAACTTCAACTTTATTACAGAGCAGTTCACTTTTATACATGTTCCAATAATTATGCCTACTAGTCATAACCTGATTGGCTAAAATCTAGGGATTACATTAACCTAATTCGTCTAGCAACAGATATTCAGTATAATCAGTAACTGGCTTATGCATATTACAAAGCGCAAGCTCATTATTGGTTACAACTTAACTGCCAGCTCCACCCTTAGATCCGCATTCTTCTCGTTACTACATCTGCTTTTCCCAACGAACTTCTAACAGCAAGGCTTTTGTTTGTTACACACTAAATGTCAAGGTTCTTATAACTTTGTCAAGTCAGCGTCTTGCTTGCAGTTCACATGAGCTGAGTTCGCTGCTTATCTAACTCTTGTTCTGCTAACTGTATTAGATTTACATGACCCCTACTATCTTACCATCCCTCCACAATTCCCCCTTTTTTGTTTTTGCGCAAACCAAGTGCACAATTAACAATACAGTAACAATCACAGACAGTATTATTAATCCATGTAAAAGTAGATTTCTCAGCTATCTTAATTCCCACAAAAATCCATATGTGCAGATTGAGGCCTGAAAACTAAGGTTTTGGGTCTAATCATTTTATACTATTAGATAATGTTAACCATTATATCTTACAGTGCTAATTCTTAAATTATGCACTTGTTTTTCAGGGCACTGGCTAAATCCTAAATCAGGCCTTGTACATTATCTGAGACCGTTCTTTTGGAAGTGTTGTTTTACTTGATTTTGCTCATAAGCATTATAATTCCGTTTCAATGGTATTACATATATTTAGCACTCTGATAACATAAAATACAGGTTCAGATATCAGTTAAGGAGATTATTTGAATACAATAACATAAGAATAATGAGGATCCACAACGTGCATGTAGTCACTCACAAGAAACAAAACTAGAGGCCTCTCACTTCAGGGTACTCACAATAAACAATTACCTGCCTAAATTAGGCAAGGGCTCATTCAAGGCAAGGACTCTAGTTCACAGACCCGCAGCTCCGAGAAGATCACTCAAGGGGCATCTTCGGCGGGAACCCCGTTTTCTAGTCTAGTCAGATGTGGCTGTGGGCATCACAACATAGCTCTGGGCACGTCTTGTTGAGGACCCTGTCAATTGACCGAGGGTCCCACCCCTTCTGTCCCACCAGCTGGTAGAGGTGAAGTCACCCTGCCCCGAGACCAGGGAGGATGTGACTGATAACACCTGGGTACCACTCTAAGTGTGTACCTGGGGACAGGTAATAAAGAGCCATCAACGGCCCCATTGAAGGCTCTAAATCTTAGGGGAATGTGCAACTGCCACACAATCCACCTTGCGACCACAGTCATGATCTGACAGGCTACTTTGGAGTGGTGGTGCAGTCACCTCTTGCCTCCAAAGTCAAAAGGGGGCATTCTGTTGGTGAGTTTAAATGTCCATTGTGGATCACCATACCCTATGTGCCATTTTCCTGTTATAAATTATCATTACAAAGCAACTTACAATGAAATAGAATAATACAAATTACAACAATTAAGGAAAACAAATGCACTGAAAGTTTTTTCACCAGTTCATTCCTAATCCAAATAATTTAAAACTGTATCATTCTCATATGATAGTGCCTCTAATTTACAGGGGGTCCAGTACAAATTCGAAACATCTTCTGTGGTTATTTTAGATACCTTGCATATTAAGACCCAGAATGGAAACAAAATCTAAATTACTCTGAACCACTCCTCCATTCCTCATCACTGATAAAACAGGTGAAACTTCCCTGACAAACAATTGTCAATTAAATTTCTTATAAATACATACAGGAGGGATCTCAACAAAATACTGCTGCATTTGATTAAGTTTAATCCAATCCTTGTTTTCCAGCAATTGACCTTCTGGTGGTATCCATGCACCATCTACCCAATGCATGTCATTGTTACTGCACTGTTGCAAGAGATAATACCCGAATAGGCTAAGAAAGTGTTAACTGGAGTGAGGGGCCTGCTGCTGTCATAACAGTACTTGCATTTTGTTGTAACTTCTTTAGCTGCCCCAAGGTAACATCATTGGCCTCTTGCCTTGGTCTCTTCTGTTTCTTCGTTGCCGTCTGCTGCAGGGACAGACATTGCATCTCTGGCATTGGGTTCTTGCACTGGTTTTCCAGCTCATAGTGAGGTTTAACGTATTTCACAGGAAGTCAGTTTGGTCCTGTCGGAATAAGAACACACACGTATCCCCTTCCCCCTTTTAGTATTAATAACGTTTGTTTCAGTGTGGAATGCACTTGTTCAATAATAGCTTATTCAGTGGCAGATTGTGGAATACCTGTGACATGCGAAACATCCCATTGCTATAAAAAATATTACGCGGATCTAGCAGTTTAGCCAGGACCGTTGCCAGTTTTAATTTGTTATGGCACACCCAGCATAGCAAAACAGTGGGTCCAGTGGCACTAGACATCCATGTTTTTCTCACTAGTACAAGCAGATGCACAAAGCATACCTGAAAAAGTATCTATAGAAATCTGTACATATTTCGAACGACCAAAGGATGAGACATATGTAACATCAGTCTGCTAAATGGCATTAGCTATGAGCCTGTGAGGGTTAACTCCAAGGGAGCGTAAATTTGTAATTAGGCCTTGACATTTTAGCCAAGAGCAAACTATGTCTTTTATTCGTCCGAGTGTCGGATAAAACATTTATTTTAAAGTAGCAGTATTCTAATGGAAGAAAATATGTGAAGCCCTGGCAGACTGGAAACGGACTGTAGCTACAGTATGAGTCCGCAACTTCCTTCTGTTATGGGATCTGGTAAAGTCGTACGGGAGCATATATGAGTAACAGATAGTGGGTGTCTGCAATGCTGTAATGCAGTTTGCAATGATACAAACAATTCAAAGAGCTACTGTTGCGAGATTTTTTCAAAAAAGGTGAAGGGGATGGTCCCGACTACTTACTCAGAATCACAAATCAAATTTAGAGGTTCCTCCTTAAAAAGCTCTAAGGCATGTAAGGCTGCATTAAGTTCTATTAATTGGGTTGAACCTTCAATAATTTTAACAGAATGATGCTAATTGTTATCTTCACATCAGACTACTACAGCTTTGTGAGACTTTCTTAAACTATCTACAAAAACTGTGCAAGCGTGTAGGATGAGACCAAATACAAGTATGTCCTGTAGCTTGACATCAAAGACATGCAGATTCTACATCAATTTACATCCAGGCATGCCAAAAGCTATGCTATTAAGAAAATCACCTAATGTAATTTAAAAGGACATAGATTGCAAATAATAAAAAAAAGATCAAAATTAGATTTCACAAAGGGTACATATATGACAAAAGGATCATGACTCATTAAGACTTAAATTAATTCCCTGCATTTTTTGATCAGTAACAATCAGTATATCAGTCTGTTAGCATTGTCAACATACTGTCCCACAATAGCCACAGGTTGGTTTTGTGTTGTAACTATAAGTAGACAAATATGCAAGTCCAATCGAATGCAGTTAGCTTGTAAGGTTGTCATAAATTTGTTCATCAAAATCTCTAACTCCATTTTGGCTTTCATATTTATTGGATATTGTTTTTCCTTACCAGACTGAAGTCCTATTTAAGTATTATCAGTGTAGTGTTGGCTTTACCGATACTTCGGCTGCGGGTACTAGTGGAAATACAGCATCTAAAATTTCCTTGGAGATTTCTCACTTGCAGCAAGCAGATCTGCACCATCCAAACATCTTCTTATGGGACACGCAACTGAATGGAATTCTCAGAAAACATGAATTGAGTTTACAATTTACTTAACAAATCTTGACCCAAGAAAGGTATAGGACTTTCTGGCAAATACGAGAATTCATCTGTTAAAACTTTGTTCCAAATTTGGCATTCCATTGGTTTCAAAAAATGGCCTTCTTTTTCCACAATTTCAAAAACTATCACGGTGAATTTAATAAGAAGTTTCTTACAATTAGTTACCACAGAAAAAGTCTATATAAAAAAGGTTTTGGTTTAATTTCCCAGCTTCATTAGAACTACGGATCTGCTGGAGATGCCTTTAAATTTCACCCTCAGACTGCTTCATTCAGAATTACACCACCGCTGCAGTGTCGGGGTGGGGAGAACCCCCCCTTTCGTCGCTTTAGAATCTTCTCACTGAAGTTTAGATACAAGCAAGGCCACACAAGTGGCACAATCGCTGGTGCTAAGTGGGAGCTGCCTGGCCTTGGCAAAACTTCTCAGTTACAATGAGCTGAGTTTATCTTGAAGCTTGACACAGGCTTTAAATTTATGTTCAAGCTGTACAGCGCAGACCCGGGATATTTTGCTTATTTATTTATTTATTTATTTTAAATATTCCCATTTAATTCCAAACATAATACACTTTATATGCAATTCCAGTTAGCTCAGCAGTAGCTACATTCTTTAGCCCTATTTACTTTTTGTAATTTCTTAAAGATGTTAATAAACAGCATATTAACTATTAATTTATTAATTTATTTCTCTTAGATCTAAATCAGTTCATATTTTAGCAACTTTTAAATACAACTTTTTATTTCTTATTCTTCTAACTAGCACATAAATTTCATACGAATCAAAGTTTAACAAGCCTTTTTTTTTTTTTTTTGACTTACAGTACTATACTTCATCTCATTTTTTTCCAAAGTTCTGTAGAACAACGTTAATTGCAATATAGCGCTAAACCCCAGAATTCCACATTCAAACTACATTTTTCTTTTATCAGAGTATTTCCCAAAAAGTTATTCTAATAAGTAAGGATGCATCCTAAAGGGGATCAAGGTTGTATTTTAGTAGCGGAACCGGTTCCCATTTTGTAATTATCTCCGCAAACAAAATTATTTTGGTACCAAATATATATATATATATATACAAACTAAAATACTGAGCTCAGACATGAAAACCAAACACTGAGTTCAAATATGCAGATGGATCACAGTTACACTTATTCAAGACAATATCTCAATTTTAGCATTGCACCTTTGGACTGCTTGCAGCTCAGCAAGGAGGAGATTGTCGCTGGATCTCCCTGACAAAACAGGTCAGTGCGCGCTGGAGCCCAAGCGGCACCTGCCCCCCCCCCGCTGCCCTAGCAAGCTGAACTGGGCAAGGCTTTTATATGCGTCTCATCTGAAGTGCTACAACTGTTATCCCAAAACAGGATTCTTTACCCGGTGTGCATACAAAAGAGCCAAATTTAGTACACCGAGATGAGACACAGCCTATCACAGAGTTGCGCAAGTCTGGATGTTGGAATAAACTAGCATGGTAGAAAGAAAAGTAACAACTGTTACACACAAAATCTTATCATCACATTCACACAGTAAAAAACTGAATTACTCACCTTCTTCTGTATAATCACAAAATGCATATTTTGAGTCAACAGATTCTCATGATTCTGTGAACTTGCTATATTATACAACAGGCAAAGACTTATTAAACTGTAATATGCTTAAACAGATACCTACAAAGAAAACAGGTTAATAAGGAAAGCATCTTGCAGACCCGAGTAAACCCCCTATGACTCGTGTGCCATCAGCCAATTCTTCCCCAGCCTGTTGCAAAACTGCCCAAAACAATCTAACGATCTTCTGTAGAGTTTTACCCCTGTCCTGCTCTTCTCGCCTTAAAAACAACACTACTTGCAACAAAATGTTATACTTCAAGGTTCTATTCTCCGGCCACTTTTCCCATACATCTAACTTACACAGCAACCACCACTGATTATAATAATTCACAAGATCTTCCTTCCTCGTATTTCCAAGTGCTTTCTTGTGTTCTAAAACACCTCCCCAAATGTAATTTAGCATTTGACGGGTGGGCTCACCATGGAGACCCGAGTCACTAACTGTGGCCCGTAATTGCGACAGCAGCTTCCAATCTAGGGCAGTGATGGTGGCGTTCAGGCCACCAGCAGTGGGAGAATATATTACTGGAAAGGCAATGGCCAGGGCCTCAGCCGCCTCTTTGTCCCCTGACATCCAGGCTTGATTAGAAACCTCTTGCCACAACTTCTGCTGCTCGTTCGCCACCCGCTCTGCACCTCCCCTCGTATCAGTGTCTTTAGAGTCTATAGGCGCACGAGCCTTCCCCTCCCCTTCGGGGGGAGATGACCAGTGCTCCTCGTTCGGTTGACCGGGAGACAGCATAGGAGGCGCAGAAGGAATTGAACTGGCATATGAACCCGACGGCAGGAAAACAACATTAGTGGCAGGGGGCAACGGGCATGACGAGGCAAAAGCCGAACCCTCTCCAGTGGCTGCATTAGTGGCCGATGGGGAAGCTAGGGCTGCCGAGGCGGCATGGGTGGCCTTCTGCTCTGCATGATATTGTTTTAAGGCATTTGTTACCACCCGCCAGGGCCGTCCCAACTTCCTAGCTGCCTTTTCCTCCTTGATAGCTGTATTCCACAATTTTTCTCCAAAGCGACACCACTCCTCTACATCAAAAACCTCATTAGGATCCTTAAAACAACCCTTGGCTACTCCATACGTGAGCAACCCTGCTAACTCCTTGTCTAAATCAATATCCTTAAGCTGACGCTTCTGTAAGAAGCACTTAAATAAATCATAAGCCGCTTGTCTATCCGTACCTTGTTTCTTCAGCGCGCTGTTGCAGCCCTTGCAAGACGTCGGCGGCCTTTAGCGGCGGAACCCTTCTTTAAGGTCGTTCCGGGCACGGAGTCCAGCTCTTTTGCCTTCTCGTGCTGCTTCGAGACCGCTATCCCCTACTCGCTGGACCGTGCTAGACCGTGGCTGCAGGGCTTCCTTTTTGTCCCTGTTCGGGCGCCATTTGTCGCATTTGTCACAGCGAGGGAAGACGCAAACACTTAATATAAGTATCAGCAAACTTCAACTTTATTACAGAGCAGTTCACTTTTATACATGTTCCAATAATTATGCCTACTAGTCATAACCTGATTGGCTAAAATCTAGGGATTACATTAACCTAATTCGTCTAGCAACAGATATTCAGTATAATCAGTAACTGGCTTATGCATATTACAAAGCGCAAGCTCATTATTGGTTACAACTTAACTGCCAGCTCCACCCTTAGATCCGCATTCTTCTCGTTACTACATCTGCTTTTCCCAACGAACTTCTAACAGCAAGGCTTTTGTTTGTTACACACTAAATGTCAAGGTTCTTATAACTTTGTCAAGTCAGCGTCTTGCTTGCAGTTCACATGAGCTGAGTTCGCTGCTTATCTAACTCTTGTTCTGCTAACTGTATTAGATTTACATGACCCCTACTATCTTACCATCCCTCCACAATTCCCCCTTTTTTGTTTTTGCGCAAACCAAGTGCACAATTAACAATACAGTAACAATCACAGACAGTATTATTAATCCATGTAAAAGTAGATTTCTCAGCTATCTTAATTCCCACAAAAATCCATATGTGCAGATTGAGGCCTGAAAACTAAGGTTTTGGGTCTAATCATTTTATACTATTAGATAATGTTAACCATTATATCTTACAGTGCTAATTCTTAAATTATGCACTTGTTTTTCAGGGCACTGGCTAAATCCTAAATCAGGCCTTGTACATTATCTGAGACCGTTCTTTTGGAAGTGTTGTTTTACTTGATTTTGCTCATAAGCATTATAATTCCGTTTCAATGGTATTACATATATTTAGCACTCTGATAACATAAAATACAGGTTCAGATATCAGTTAAGGAGATTATTTGAATACAATAACATAAGAATAATGAGGATCCACAACGTGCATGTAGTCACTCACAAGAAACAAAACTAGAGGCCTCTCACTTCAGGGTACTCACAATAAACAATTACCTGCCTAAATTAGGCAAGGGCTCATTCAAGGCAAGGACTCTAGTTCACAGACCCGCAGCTCCGAGAAGATCACTCAAGGGGCATCTTCGGCGGGAACCCCGTTTTCTAGTCTAGTCAGATGTGGCTGTGGGCATTACAACATAGCTCTGGGCACGTCTTGTTGAGGACCCTGTCAATTGACCGAGGGTCCCACCCCTTCTGTCCCACCAGCTGGTAGAGGTGAAGTCACCCTGCCCCGAGACCAGGGAGGATGTGACTGATAACACCTGGGTACCACTCTAAGTGTGTACCTGGGGACAGGTAATAAAGAGCCATCAACGGCCCCATTGAAGGCTCTAAATCTTAGGGGAATGTGCAACTGCCACACAATCCACCTTGCGACCACAGTCATGATCTGACAGGCTACTTTGGAGTGGTGGTGCAGTCACCTCTTGCCTCCAAAGTCAAAAGGGGGCATTCTGTTGGTGAGTTTAAATGTCCATTGTGGATCACCATACCCTATGTGCCATTTTCCTGTTATAAATTATCATTACAAAGCAACTTACAATGAAATAGAATAATACAAATTACAACAATTAAGGAAAACAAATGCACTGAAAGTTTTTTCACCAGTTCATTCCTAATCCAAATAATTTAAAACTGTATCATTCTCATATGATAGTGCCTCTAATTTACAGGGGGTCCAGTACAAATTCGAAACATCTTCTGTGGTTATTTTAGATACCTTGCATATTAAGACCCAGAATGGAAACAAAATCTAAATTACTCTGAACCACTCCTCCATTCCTCATCACTGATAAAACAGGTGAAACTTCCCTGACAAACAATTGTCAATTAAATTTCTTATAAATACATACAGGAGGGATCTCAACAAAATACTGCTGCATTTGATTAAGTTTAATCCAATCCTTGTTTTCCAGCAATTGACCTTCTGGTGGTATCCATGCACCATCTACCCAATGCATGTCATTGTTACTGCACTGTTGCAAGAGATAATACCCGAATAGGCTAAGAAAGTGTTAACTGGAGTGAGGGGCCTGCTGCTGTCATAACAGTACTTGCATTTTGTTGTAACTTCTTTAGCTGCCCCAAGGTAACATCATTGGCCTCTTGCCTTGGTCTCTTCTGTTTCTTCGTTGCCGTCTGCTGCAGGGACAGACATTGCATCTCTGGCATTGGGTTCTTGCACTGGTTTTCCAGCTCATAGTGAGGTTTAACGTATTTCACAGGAAGTCAGTTTGGTCCTGTCGGAATAAGAACACACACGTATCCCCTTCCCCCTTTTAGTATTAATAACGTTTGTTTCAGTGTGGAATGCACTTGTTCAATAATAGCTTATTCAGTGGCAGATTGTGGAATACCTGTGACATGCGAAACATCCCATTGCTATAAAAAATATTACGCGGATCTAGCAGTTTAGCCAGGACCGTTGCCAGTTTTAATTTGTTATGGCACACCCAGCATAGCAAAACAGTGGGTCCAGTGGCACTAGACATCCATGTTTTTCTCACTAGTACAAGCAGATGCACAAAGCATACCTGAAAAAGTATCTATAGAAATCTGTACATATTTCGAACGACCAAAGGATGAGACATATGTAACATCAGTCTGCTAAATGGCATTAGCTATGAGCCTGTGAGGGTTAACTCCAAGGGAGCGTAAATTTGTAATTAGGCCTTGACATTTTAGCCAAGAGCAAACTATGTCTTTTATTCGTCCGAGTGTCGGATAAAACATTTATTTTAAAGTAGCAGTATTCTAATGGAAGAAAATATGTGAAGCCCTGGCAGACTGGAAACGGACTGTAGCTACAGTATGAGTCCGCAACTTCCTTCTGTTATGGGATCTGGTAAAGTCGTACGGGAGCATATATGAGTAACAGATAGTGGGTGTCTGCAATGCTGTAATGCAGTTTGCAATGATACAAACAATTCAAAGAGCTACTGTTGCGAGATTTTTTCAAAAAAGGTGAAGGGGATGGTCCCGACTACTTACTCAGAATCACAAATCAAATTTAGAGGTTCCTCCTTAAAAAGCTCTAAGGCATGTAAGGCTGCATTAAGTTCTATTAATTGGGTTGAACCTTCAATAATTTTAACAGAATGATGCTAATTGTTATCTTCACATCAGACTACTACAGCTTTGTGAGACTTTCTTAAACTATCTACAAAAACTGTGCAAGCGTGTAGGATGAGACCAAATACAAGTATGTCCTGTAGCTTGACATCAAAGACATGCAGATTCTACATCAATTTACATCCAGGCATGCCAAAAGCTATGCTATTAAGAAAATCACCTAATGTAATTTAAAAGGACATAGATTGCAAATAATAAAAAAAAGATCAAAATTAGATTTCACAAAGGGTACATATATGACAAAAGGATCATGACTCATTAAGACTTAAATTAATTCCCTGCATTTTTTGATCAGTAACAATCAGTATATCAGTCTGTTAGCATTGTCAACATACTGTCCCACAATAGCCACAGGTTGGTTTTGTGTTGTAACTATAAGTAGACAAATATGCAAGTCCAATCGAATGCAGTTAGCTTGTAAGGTTGTCATAAATTTGTTCATCAAAATCTCTAACTCCATTTTGGCTTTCATATTTATTGGATATTGTTTTTCCTTACCAGACTGAAGTCCTATTTAAGTATTATCAGTGTAGTGTTGGCTTTACCGATACTTCGGCTGCGGGTACTAGTGGAAATACAGCATCTAAAATTTCCTTGGAGATTTCTCACTTGCAGCAAGCAGATCTGCACCATCCAAACATCTTCTTATGGGACACGCAACTGAATGGAATTCTCAGAAAACATGAATTGAGTTTACAATTTACTTAACAAATCTTGACCCAAGAAAGGTATAGGACTTTCTGGCAAATACGAGAATTCATCTGTTAAAACTTTGTTCCAAATTTGGCATTCCATTGGTTTCAAAAAATGGCCTTCTTTTTCCACAATTTCAAAAACTATCACGGTGAATTTAATAAGAAGTTTCTTACAATTAGTTACCACAGAAAAAGTCTATATAAAAAAGGTTTTGGTTTAATTTCCCAGCTTCATTAGAACTACGGATCTGCTGGAGATGCCTTTAAATTTCACCCTCAGACTGCTTCATTCAGAATTACACCACCGCTGCAGTGTCGGGGTGGGGAGAACCCCCCCTTTCGTCGCTTTAGAATCTTCTCACTGAAGTTTAGATACAAGCAAGGCCACACAAGTGGCACAATCGCTGGTGCTAAGTGGGAGCTGCCTGGCCTTGGCAAAACTTCTCAGTTACAATGAGCTGAGTTTATCTTGAAGCTTGACACAGGCTTTAAATTTATGTTCAAGCTGTACAGCGCAGACCCGGGATATTTTGCTTATTTATTTATTTATTTATTTTAAATATTCCCATTTAATTCCAAACATAATACACTTTATATGCAATTCCAGTTAGCTCAGCAGTAGCTACATTCTTTAGCCCTATTTACTTTTTGTAATTTCTTAAAGATGTTAATAAACAGCATATTAACTATTAATTTATTAATTTATTTCTCTTAGATCTAAATCAGTTCATATTTTAGCAACTTTTAAATACAACTTTTTATTTCTTATTCTTCTAACTAGCACATAAATTTCATACGAATCAAAGTTTAACAAGCCTTTTTTTTTTTTTTTGACTTACAGTACTATACTTCATCTCATTTTTTTCCAAAGTTCTGTAGAACAACGTTAATTGCAATATAGCGCTAAACCCCAGAATTCCACATTCAAACTACATTTTTCTTTTATCAGAGTATTTCCCAAAAAGTTATTCTAATAAGTAAGGATGCATCCTAAAGGGGATCAAGGTTGTATTTTAGTAGCGGAACCGGTTCCCATTTTGTAATTATCTCCGCAAACAAAATTATTTTGGTACCAAATATATATATATATATATACAAACTAAAATACTGAGCTCAGACATGAAAACCAAACACTGAGTTCAAATATGCAGATGGATCACAGTTACACTTATTCAAGACAATATCTCAATTTTAGCATTGCACCTTTGGACTGCTTGCAGCTCAGCAAGGAGGAGATTGTCGCTGGATCTCCCTGACAAAACAGGTCAGTGCGCGCTGGAGCCCAAGCGGCACCTGCCCCCCCCCCCGCTGCCCTAGCAAGCTGAACTGGGCAAGGCTTTTATATGCGTCTCATCTGAAGTGCTACAACTGTTATCCCAAAACAGGATTCTTTACCCGGTGTGCATACAAAAGAGCCAAATTTAGTACACCGAGATGAGACACAGCCTATCACAGAGTTGCGCAAGTCTGGATGTTGGAATAAACTAGCATGGTAGAAAGAAAAGTAACAACTGTTACACACAAAATCTTATCATCACATTCACACAGTAAAAAACTGAATTACTCACCTTCTTCTGTATAATCACAAAATGCATATTTTGAGTCAACAGATTCTCATGATTCTGTGAACTTGCTATATTATACAACAGGCAAAGACTTATTAAACTGTAATATGCTTAAACAGATACCTACAAAGAAAACAGGTTAATAAGGAAAGCATCTTGCAGACCCGAGTAAACCCCCTATGACTCGTGTGCCATCAGCCAATTCTTCCCCAGCCTGTTGCAAAACTGCCCAAAACAATCTAACGATCTTCTGTAGAGTTTTACCCCTGTCCTGCTCTTCTCGCCTTAAAAACAACACTACTTGCAACAAAATGTTATACTTCAAGGTTCTATTCTCCGGCCACTTTTCCCATACATCTAACTTACACAGCAACCACCACTGATTATAATAATTCACAAGATCTTCCTTCCTCGTATTTCCAAGTGCTTTCTTGTGTTCTAAAACACCTCCCCAAATGTAATTTAGCATTTGACGGGTGGGCTCACCATGGAGACCCGAGTCACTAACTGTGGCCCGTAATTGCGACAGCAGCTTCCAATCTAGGGCAGTGATGGTGGCGTTCAGGCCACCAGCAGTGGGAGAATATATTACTGGAAAGGCAATGGCCAGGGCCTCAGCCGCCTCTTTGTCCCCTGACATCCAGGCTTGATTAGAAACCTCTTGCCACAACTTCTGCTGCTCGTTCGCCACCCGCTCTGCACCTCCCCTCGTATCAGTGTCTTTAGAGTCTATAGGCGCACGAGCCTTCCCCTCCCCTTCGGGGGGAGATGACCAGTGCTCCTCGTTCGGTTGACCGGGAGACAGCATAGGAGGCGCAGAAGGAATTGAACTGGCCTATGAACCCGACGGCAGGAAAACAACATTAGTGGCAGGGGGCAACGGGCATGACGAGGCAAAAGCCGAACCCTCTCCAGTGGCTGCATTAGTGGCCGATGGGGAAGCTAGGGCTGCCGAGGCGGCATGGGTGGCCTTCTGCTCTGCATGATATTGTTTTAAGGCATTTGTTACCACCCGCCAGGGCCGTCCCAACTTCCTAGCTGCCTTTTCCTCCTTGATAGCTGTATTCCACAATTTTTCTCCAAAGCGACACCACTCCTCTACATCAAAAACCTCATTAGGATCCTTAAAACAACCCTTGGCTACTCCATACGTGAGCAACCCTGCTAACTCCTTGTCTAAATCAATATCCTTAAGCTGACGCTTCTGTAAGAAGCACTTAAATAAATCATAAGCCGCTTGTCTATCCATACCTTGTTTCTTCAGCGCGCTGTTGCAGCCCTTGCAAGACGTCGGCGGCCTTTAGCGGCGGAACCCTTCTTTAAGGTCGTTCCGGGCACGGAGTCCAGCTCTTTTGCCTTCTCGTGCTGCTTCGAGACCGCTATCCCCTACTCGCTGGACCGTGCTAGACCGTGGCTGCAGGGCTTCCTTTTTGTCCCTGTTCGGGCGCCATTTGTCACATTTGTCACAGCGAGGGAAGACGCAAACACTTAATATAAGTATCAGCAAACTTCAACTTTATTACAGAGCAGTTCACTTTTATACATGTTCCAATAATTATGCCTACTAGTCATAACCTGATCGGCTAAAATCTAGGGATTACATTAACCTAATTCGTCTAGCAACAGATATTCAGTATAATCAGTAACTGGCTTATGCATATTACAAAGCGCAAGCTCATTATTGGTTACAACTTAACTGCCAGCTCCACCCTTAGATCCGCATTCTTCTCGTTACTACATCTGCTTTTCCCAACGAACTTCTAACAGCAAGGCTTTTGTTTGTTACACACTAAATGTCAAGGTTCTTATAACTTTGTCAAGTCAGCGTCTTGCTTGCAGTTCACATGAGCTGAGTTCGCTGCTTATCTAACTCTTGTTCTGCTAACTGTATTAGATTTACATGACCCCTACTATCTTACCATCCCTCCACAATTCCCCCTTTTTTGTTTTTGCGCAAACCAAGTGCACAATTAACAATACAGTAACAATCACAGACAGTATTATTAATCCATGTAAAAGTAGATTTCTCAGCTATCTTAATTCCCACAAAAATCCATATGTGCAGATTGAGGCCTGAAAACTAAGGTTTTGGGTCTAATCATTTTATACTATTAGATAATGTTAACCATTATATCTTACAGTGCTAATTCTTAAATTATGCACTTGTTTTTCAGGGCACTGGCTAAATCCTAAATCAGGCCTTGTACATTATCTGAGACCGTTCTTTTGGAAGTGTTGTTTTACTTGATTTTGCTCATAAGCATTATAATTCCGTTTCAATGGTATTACATATATTTAGCACTCTGATAACATAAAATACAGGTTCAGATATCAGTTAAGGAGATTATTTGAATACAATAACATAAGAATAATGAGGATCCACAACGTGCATGTAGTCACTCACAAGAAACAAAACTAGAGGCCTCTCACTTCAGGGTACTCACAATAAACAATTACCTGCCTAAATTAGGCAAGGGCTCATTCAAGGCAAGGACTCTAGTTCACAGACCCGCAGCTCCGAGAAGATCACTCAAGGGGCATCTTCGGCGGGAACCCCGTTTTCTAGTCTAGTCAGATGTGGCTGTGGGCATTACAACATAGCTCTGGGCACGTCTTGTTGAGGACCCTGTCAATTGACCGAGGGTCCCACCCCTTCTGTCCCACCAGCTGGTAGAGGTGAAGTCACCCTGCCCCGAGACCAGGGAGGATGTGACTGATAACACCTGGGTACCACTCTAAGTGTGTACCTGGGGACAGGTAATAAAGAGCCATCAACGGCCCCATTGAAGGCTCTAAATCTTAGGGGAATGTGCAACTGCCACACAATCCACCTTGCGACCACAGTCATGATCTGACAGGCTACTTTGGAGTGGTGGTGCAGTCACCTCTTGCCTCCAAAGTCAAAAGGGGGCATTCTGTTGGTGAGTTTAAATGTCCATTGTGGATCACCATACCCTATGTGCCATTTTCCTGTTATAAATTATCATTACAAAGCAACTTACAATGAAATAGAATAATACAAATTACAACAATTAAGGAAAACAAATGCACTGAAAGTTTTTTCACCAGTTCATTCCTAATCCAAATAATTTAAAACTGTATCATTCTCATATGATAGTGCCTCTAATTTACAGGGGGTCCAGTACAAATTCGAAACATCTTCTGTGGTTATTTTAGATACCTTGCATATTAAGACCCAGAATGGAAACAAAATCTAAATTACTCTGAACCACTCCTCCATTCCTCATCACTGATAAAACAGGTGAAACTTCCCTGACAAACAATTGTCAATTAAATTTCTTATAAATACATACAGGAGGGATCTCAACAAAATACTGCTGCATTTGATTAAGTTTAATCCAATCCTTGTTTTCCAGCCATTGACCTTCTGGTGGTATCCATGCACCATCTACCCAATGCATGTCATTGTTACTGCACTGTTGCAAGAGATAATACCCGAATAGGCTAAGAAAGTGTTAACTGGAGTGAGGGGCCTGCTGCTGTCATAACAGTACTTGCATTTTGTTGTAACTTCTTTAGCTGCCCCAAGGTAACATCATTGGCCTCTTGCCTTGGTCTCTTCTGTTTCTTCGTTGCCGTCTGCTGCAGGGACAGACATTGCATCTCTGGCATTGGGTTCTTGCACTGGTTTTCCAGCTCATAGTGAGGTTTAACGTATTTCACAGGAAGTCAGTTTGGTCCTGTCGGAATAAGAACACACACGTATCCCCTTCCCCCTTTTTGTATTAATAACGTTTGTTTCAGTGTGGAATGCACTTGTTCAATAATAGCTTATTCAGTGGCAGATTGTGGAATACCTGTGACATGCGAAACATCCCATTGCTATAAAAAATATTACGCGGATCTAGCAGTTTAGCCAGGACCGTTGCCAGTTTTAATTTGTTATGGCACACCCAGCATAGCAAAACAGTGGGTCCAGTGGCACTAGACATCCATGTTTTTCTCACTAGTACAAGCAGATGCACAAAGCATACCTGAAAAAGTATCTATAGAAATGTGTACATATTTCAAACGACCAAAGGATGAGACATATGTAACATCAGTCTGCTAAATGGCATTAGCTATGAGCCTGTGAGGGTTAACTCCAAGGGAGCGTAAATTTGTAATTAGGCCTTGACATTTTAGCCAAGAGCAAACTATGTCTTTTATTCGTCCGAGTGTCGGATAAAACATTTATTTTAAAGTAGCAGTATTCTAATGGAAGAAAATATGTGAAGCCCTGGCAGACTGGAAACGGACTGTAGCTACAGTATGAGTCCGCAACTTCCTTCTGTTATGGGATCTGGTAAAGTCGTACGGGAGCATATATGAGTAACAGACAGTGGGTGTCTGCAATGCTGTAATGCAGTTTGCAATGATACAAACAATTCAAAAGCTACTGTTGCGAGATTTTTTCAAAAAAGGTGAAGGGGATGGTCCCGACTACTTACTCAGAATCACAAATCAAATTTAGAGGTTCCTCCTTAAAAAGCTCTAAGGCATGTAAGGCTGCATTAAGTTCTATTAATTGGGTTGAACCTTCAATAATTTTAACAGAATGATGCTAATTGTTATCTTCACATCAGACTACTACAGCTTTGTGAGACTTTCTTAAACTATCTACAAAAACTGTGCAAGCGTGTAGGATGAGACCAAATACAAGTATGTCCTGTAGCTTGACATCAAAGACATGCAGATTCTACATCAATTTACATCCAGGCATGCCAAAAGCTATGCTATTAAGAAAATCACCTAATGTAATTTAAAAGGACATAGATTGCAAATAATAAAAAAAAGATCAAAATTAGATTTCACAAAGGGTACATATATGACAAAAGGATCATGACTCATTAAGACTTAAATTAATTCCCTGCATTTTTTGATCAGTAACAATCAGTATATCAGTCTGTTAGCATTGTCAACATACTGTCCCACAATAGCCACAGGTTGGTTTTGTGTTGTAACTATAAGTAGACAAATATGCAAGTCCAATCGAATGCAGTTAGCTTGTAAGGTTGTCATAAATTTGTTCATCAAAATCTCTAACTCCATTTTGGCTTTCATATTTATTGGATATTGTTTTTCCTTACCAGACTGAAGTCCTATTTAAGTATTATCAGTGTAGTGTTGGCTTTACCGATACTTCGGCTGCGGGTACTAGTGGAAATACAGCATCTAAAATTTCCTTGGAGATTTCTCACTTGCAGCAAGCAGATCTGCACCATCCAAACATCTTCTTATGGGACACGCAACTGAATGGAATTCTCAGAAAACATGAATTGAGTTTACAATTTACTTAACAAATCTTGACCCAAGAAAGGTATAGGACTTTCTGGCAAATACGAGAATTCATCTGTTAAAACTTTGTTCCAAATTTGGCATTCCATTGGTTTCAAAAAATGGCCTTCTTTTTCCACAATTTCAAAAACTATCACGGTGAATTTAATAAGAAGTTTCTTACAATTAGTTACCACAGAAAAAGTCTATATAAAAAAGGTTTTGGTTTAATTTCCCAGCTTCATTAGAACTACGGATCTGCTGGAGATGCCTTTAAATTTCACCCTCAGACTGCTTCATTCAGAATTACACCACCGCTGCAGTGTCGGGGTGGGGAGAACCCCCCCTTTCGTCGCTTTAGAATCTTCTCGCTGAAGTTTAGATACAAGCAAGGCCACACAAGTGGCACAATCGCTGGTGCTAAGTGGGAGCTGCCTGGCCTTGGCAAAACTTCTCAGTTACAATGAGCTGAGTTTATCTTGAAGCTTGACACAGGCTTTAAATTTATGTTCAAGCTGTACAGCGCAGACCCGGGATATTTTGCTTATTTATTTATTTATTTATTTTAAATATTCCCATTTAATTCCAAACATAATACACTTTATATGCAATTCCAGTTAGCTCAGCAGTAGCTACATTCTTTAGCCCTATTTACTTTTTGTAATTTCTTAAAGATGTTAATAAACAGCATATTAACTATTAATTTATTAATTTATTTCTCTTAGATCTAAATCAGTTCATATTTTAGCAACTTTTAAATACAACTTTTTATTTCTTATTCTTCTAACTAGCACATAAATTTCATACGAATCAAAGTTTAACAAGCCTTTTTTTTTTTTTTTGACTTACAGTACTATACTTCATCTCATTTTTTTCCAAAGTTCTGTAGAACAACGTTAATTGCAATATAGCGCTAAACCCCAGAATTCCACATTCAAACTACATTTTTCTTTTATCAGAGTATTTCCCAAAAAGTTATTCTAATAAGTAAGGATGCATCCTAAAGGGGATCAAGGTTGTATTTTAGTAGCGGAACCGGTTCCCATTTTGTAATTATCTCCGCAAACAAAATTATTTTGGTACCAAATATATATATATATATATACAAACTAAAATACTGAGCTCAGACATGAAAACCAAACACTGAGTTCAAATATGCAGATGGATCACAGTTACACTTATTCAAGACAATATCTCAATTTTAGCATTGCACCTTTGGACTGCTTGCAGCTCAGCAAGGAGGAGATTGTCGCTGGATCTCCCTGACAAAACAGGTCAGTGCGCGCTGGAGCCCAAGCGGCACCTGCCCCCCCCCCCGCTGCCCTAGCAAGCTGAACTGGGCAAGGCTTTTATATGCGTCTCATCTGAAGTGCTACAACTGTTATCCCAAAACAGGATTCTTTACCCGGTGTGCATACAAAAGAGCCAAATTTAGTACACCGAGATGAGACACAGCCTATCACAGAGTTGCGCAAGTCTGGATGTTGGAATAAACTAGCATGGTAGAAAGAAAAGTAACAACTGTTACACACAAAATCTTATCATCACATTCACACAGTAAAAAACTGAATTACTCACCTTCTTCTGTATAATCACAAAATGCATATTTTGAGTCAACAGATTCTCATGATTCTGTGAACTTGCTATATTATACAACAGGCAAAGACTTATTAAACTGTAATATGCTTAAACAGATACCTACAAAGAAAACAGGTTAATAAGGAAAGCATCTTGCAGACCCGAGTAAACCCCCTATGACTCGTGTGCCATCAGCCAATTCTTCCCCAGCCTGTTGCAAAACTGCCCAAAACAATCTAACGATCTTCTGTAGAGTTTTACCCCTGTCCTGCTCTTCTCGCCTTAAAAACAACACTACTTGCAACAAAATGTTATACTTCAAGGTTCTATTCTCCGGCCACTTTTCCCATACATCTAACTTACACAGCAACCACCACTGATTATAATAATTCACAAGATCTTCCTTCCTCGTATTTCCAAGTGCTTTCTTGTGTTCTAAAACACCTCCCCAAATGTAATTTAGCATTTGACGGGTGGGCTCACCATGGAGACCCGAGTCACTAACTGTGGCCCGTAATTGCGACAGCAGCTTCCAATCTAGGGCAGTGATGGTGGCGTTCAGGCCACCAGCAGTGGGAGAATATATTACTGGAAAGGCAATGGCCAGGGCCTCAGCCGCCTCTTTGTCCCCTGACATCCAGGCTTGATTAGAAACCTCTTGCCACAACTTCTGCTGCTCGTTCGCCACCCGCTCTGCACCTCCCCTCGTATCAGTGTCTTTAGAGTCTATAGGCGCACGAGCCTTCCCCTCCCCTTCGGGGGGAGATGACCAGTGCTCCTCGTTCGGTTGACCGGGAGACAGCATAGGAGGCGCAGAAGGAATTGAACTGGCCTATGAACCCGACGGCAGGAAAACAACATTAGTGGCAGGGGGCAACGGGCATGACGAGGCAAAAGCCGAACCCTCTCCAGTGGCTGCATTAGTGGCCGATGGGGAAGCTAGGGCTGCCGAGGCGGCATGGGTGGCCTTCTGCTCTGCATGATATTGTTTTAAGGCATTTGTTACCACCCGCCAGGGCCGTCCCAACTTCCTAGCTGCCTTTTCCTCCTTGATAGCTGTATTCCACAATTTTTCTCCAAAGCGACACCACTCCTCTACATCAAAAACCTCATTAGGATCCTTAAAACAACCCTTGGCTACTCCATACGTGAGCAACCCTGCTAACTCCTTGTCTAAATCAATATCCTTAAGCTGACGCTTCTGTAAGAAGCACTTAAATAAATCATAAGCCGCTTGTCTATCCATACCTTGTTTCTTCAGCGCGCTGTTGCAGCCCTTGCAAGACGTCGGCGGCCTTTAGCGGCGGAACCCTTCTTTAAGGTCGTTCCGGGCACGGAGTCCAGCTCTTTTGCCTTCTCGTGCTGCTTCGAGACCGCTATCCCCTACTCGCTGGACCGTGCTAGACCGTGGCTGCAGGGCTTCCTTTTTGTCCCTGTTCGGGCGCCATTTGTCACATTTGTCACAGCGAGGGAAGACGCAAACACTTAATATAAGTATCAGCAAACTTCAACTTTATTACAGAGCAGTTCACTTTTATACATGTTCCAATAATTATGCCTACTAGTCATAACCTGATCGGCTAAAATCTAGGGATTACATTAACCTAATTCGTCTAGCAACAGATATTCAGTATAATCAGTAACTGGCTTATGCATATTACAAAGCGCAAGCTCATTATTGGTTACAACTTAACTGCCAGCTCCACCCTTAGATCCGCATTCTTCTCGTTACTACATCTGCTTTTCCCAACGAACTTCTAACAGCAAGGCTTTTGTTTGTTACACACTAAATGTCAAGGTTCTTATAACTTTGTCAAGTCAGCGTCTTGCTTGCAGTTCACATGAGCTGAGTTCGCTGCTTATCTAACTCTTGTTCTGCTAACTGTATTAGATTTACATGACCCCTACTATCTTACCATCCCTCCACAATTCCCCCTTTTTTGTTTTTGCGCAAACCAAGTGCACAATTAACAATATAGTAACAATCACAGACAGTATTATTAATCCATGTAAAAGTAGATTTCTCAGCTATCTTAATTCCCACAAAAATCCATATGTGCAGATTGAGGCCTGAAAACTAAGGTTTTGGGTCTAATCATTTTATACTGTTAGATAATGTTAACCATTATATCTTACAGTGCTAATTCTTAAATTATGCACTTGTTTTTCAGGGCACTGGCTAAATCCTAAATCAGGCCTTGTACATTATCTGAGACCGTTCTTTTGGAAGTGTTGTTTTACTTGATTTTGCTCATAAGCATTATAATTCCGTTTCAATGGTATTACATATATTTAGCACTCTGATAACATAAAATACAGGTTCAGATATCAGTTAAGGAGATTATTTGAATACAATAACATAAGAATAATGAGGATCCACAACGTGCATGTAGTCACTCACAAGAAACAAAACTAGAGGCCTCTCACTTCAGGGTACTCACAATAAACAATTACCTGCCTAAATTAGGCAAGGGCTCATTCAAGGCAAGGACTCTAGTTCACAGACCCGCAGCTCCGAGAAGATCACTCAAGGGGCATCTTCGGCGGGAACCCCGTTTTCTAGTCTAGTCAGATGTGGCTGTGGGCATTACAACATAGCTCTGGGCACGTCTTGTTGAGGACCCTGTCAATTGACCGAGGGTCCCACCCCTTCTGTCCCACCAGCTGGTAGAGGTGAAGTCACCCTGCCCCGAGACCAGGGAGGATGTGACTGATAACACCTGGGTACCACTCTAAGTGTGCACCTGGGGACAGGTAATAAAGAGCCATCAACGGCCCCATTGAAGGCTCTAAATCTTAGGGGAATGTGCAACTGCCACACAATCCACCTTGCGACCACAGTCATGATCTGACAGGCTACTTTGGAGTGGTGGTGCAGTCACCTCTTGCCTCCAAAGTCAAAAGGGGGCATTCTGTTGGTGAGTTTAAATGTCCATCGTGGATCACCATACCCTATGTGCCATTTTCCTGTTATAAATTATCATTACAAACCAACTTACAATGAAATAGAATAATACAAATTACAACAATTAAGGAAAACAAATGCACTGAAAGTTTTTTCACCAGTTCATTCCTAATCCAAATAATTTAAAACTGTATCATTCTCATATGATAGTGCCTCTAATTTACAGGGGGTCCAGTACAAATTCGAAACATCTTCTGTGGTTATTTTAGATACCTTGCATATTAAGACCCAGAATGGAAACAAAATCTAAATTACTCTGAACCACTCCTCCATTCCTCATCACTGATAAAACAGGTGAAACTTCCCTGACAAACAATTGTCAATTAAATTTCTTATAAATACATACAGGAGGGATCTCAACAAAATACTGCTGCATTTGATTAAGTTTAATCCAATCCTTGTTTTCCAGCAATTGACCTTCTGGTGGTATCCATGCACCATCTACCCAATGCATGTCATTGTTACTGCACTGTTGCAAGAGATAATACCCGAATAGGCTAAGAAAGTGTTAACTGGAGTGAGGGGCCTGCTGCTGTCATAACAGTACTTGCATTTTGTTGTAACTTCTTTAGCTGCCCCAAGGTAACATCATTGGCCTCTTGCCTTGGTCTCTTCTGTTTCTTCGTTGCCGTCTGCTGCAGGGACAGACATTGCATCTCTGGCATTGGGTTCTTGCACTGGTTTTCCAGCTCATAGTGAGGTTTAACGTATTTCACAGGAAGTCAGTTTGGTCCTGTCGGAATAAGAACACACACGTGTCCCCTTCCCCCTTTTTGTATTAATAACGTTTGTTTCAGTGTGGAATGCACTTGTTCAATAATAGCTTATTCGGTGGCAGAATGTGGAATACCTGTGACATGCGAAACATCCCATTGCTATAAAAAATATTACGCGGATCTAGCAGTTTAGCCAGGACCGTTGCCAGTTTTAATTTGTTATGGCACACCCAGCATAGCAAAACAGTGGGTCCAGTGGCACTAGACATCCATGTTTTTCTCACTAGTACAAGCAGATGCACAAAGCATACCTGAAAAAGTATCTATAGAAATGTGTACATATTTCAAACGACCAAAGGATGAGACATATGTAACATCAGTCTGCTAAATGGCATTAGCTATGAGCCTGTGAGGGTTAACTCCAAGGGAGCGTAAATTTGTAATTAGGCCTTGACATTTTAGCCAAGAGCAAACTATGTCTTTTATTCGTCCGAGTGTCGGATAAAACATTTATTTTAAAGTAGCAGTATTCTAATGGAAGAAAATATGTGAAGCCCTGGCAGACTGGAAACGGACTGTAGCTACAGTATGAGTCCGCAACTTCCTTCTGTTATGGGATCTGGTAAAGTCGTACGGGAGCATATATGAGTAACAGACAGTGGGTGTCTGCAATGCTGTAATGCAGTTTGCAATGATACAAACAATTCAAAGAGCTACTGTTGCGAGATTTTTTCAAAAAAGGTGAAGGGGATGGTCCCGACTACTTACTCAGAATCACAAATCAAATTTAGAGGTTCCTCCTTAAAAAGCTCTAAGGCATGTAAGGCTGCATTAAGTTCTATTAATTGGGTTGAACCTTCAATAATTTTAACAGAATGATGCTAATTGTTATCTTCACATCAGACTACTACAGCTTTGTGAGACTTTCTTAAACTATCTACAAAAACTGTGCAAGCGTGTAGGATGAGACCAAATACAAGTATGTCCTGTAGCTTGACATCAAAGACATGCAGATTCTACATCAATTTACATCCAGGCATGCCAAAAGCTATGCTATTAAGAAAATCACCTAATGTAATTTAAAAGGACATAGATTGCAAATAATAAAAAAAAGATCAAAATTAGATTTCACAAAGGGTACATATATGACAAAAGGATCATGACTCATTAAGACTTAAATTAATTCCCTGCATTTTTTGATCAGTAACAATCAGTATATCAGTCTGTTAGCATTGTCAACATACTGTCCCACAATAGCCACAGGTTGGTTTTGTGTTGTAACTATAAGTAGACAAATATGCAAGTCCAATCGAATGCAGTTAGCTTGTAAGGTTGTCATAAATTTGTTCATCAAAATCTCTAACTCCATTTTGGCTTTCATATTTATTGGATATTGTTTTTCCTTACCAGATTGAAGTCCTATTTAAGTATTATCGGTGTAGTGTTGGCTTTACCGATACTTCGGCTGCGGGTACTAGTGGAAATACAGCATCTAAAATTTCCTTGGAGATTTCTCACTTGCAGCAAGCAGATCTGCACCATCCAAACATCTTCTTATGGGACACGCAACTGAATGGAATTCTCAGAAAACATGAATTGAGTTTACAATTTACTTAACAAATCTTGACCCAAGAAAGGTATAGGACTTTCTGGCAAATACGAGAATTCATCTGTTAAAACTTTGTTCCAAATTTGGCATTCCATTGGTTTCAAAAAATGGCCTTCTTTTTCCACAATTTCAAAAACTATCACGGTGAATTTAATAAGAAGTTTCTTACAATTAGTTACCACAGAAAAAGTCTATATAAAAAAGGTTTTGGTTTAATTTCCCAGCTTCATTAGAACTACGGATCTGCTGGAGATGCCTTTAAATTTCACCCTCAGACTGCTTCATTCAGAATTACACCACCGCTGCAGTGTCGGGGTGGGGAGAACCCCCCCTTTCGTCGCTTTAGAATCTTCTCGCTGAAGTTTAGATACAAGCAAGGCCACACAAGTGGCACAATCGCTGGTGCTAAGTGGGAGCTGCCTGGCCTTGGCAAAACTTCTCAGTTACAATGAGCTGAGTTTATCTTGAAGCTTGACACAGGCTTTAAATTTATGTTCAAGCTGTACAGCGCAGACCCGGGATATTTTGCTTATTTATTTATTTATTTATTTTAAATATTCCCATTTAATTCCAAACATAATACACTTTATATGCAATTCCAGTTAGCTCAGCAGTAGCTACATTCTTTAGCCCTATTTACTTTTTGTAATTTCTTAAAGATGTTAATAAACAGCATATTAACTATTAATTTATTAATTTATTTCTCTTAGATCTAAATCAGTTCATATTTTAGCAACTTTTAAATACAACTTTTTATTTCTTATTCTTCTAACTAGCACATAAATTTCATACGAATCAAAGTTTAACAAGCCTTTTTTTTTTTTTTTTGACTTACAGTACTATACTTCATCTCATTTTTTTCCAAAGTTCTGTAGAACAACGTTAATTGCAATATAGCGCTAAACCCCAGAATTCCACATTCAAACTACATTTTTCTTTTATCAGAGTATTTCCCAAAAAGTTATTCTAATAAGTAAGGATGCATCCTAAAGGGGATCAAGGTTGTATTTTAGTAGCGGAACCGGTTCCCATTTTGTAATTATCTCCGCAAACAAAATTATTTTGGTACCAAATATATATATATATATATACAAACTAAAATACTGAGCTCAGACATGAAAACCAAACACTGAGTTCAAATATGCAGATGGATCACAGTTACACTTATTCAAGACAATATCTCAATTTTAGCATTGCACCTTTGGACTGCTTGCAGCTCAGCAAGGAGGAGATTGTCGCTGGATCTCCCTGACAAAACAGGTCAGTGCGCGCTGGAGCCCAAGCGGCACCTGCCCCCCCCCCGCTGCCCTAGCAAGCTGAACTGGGCAAGGCTTTTATATGCGTCTCATCTGAAGTGCTACAACTGTTATCCCAAAACAGGATTCTTTACCCGGTGTGCATACAAAAGAGCCATATTTAGTACACCGAGATGAGACACAGCCTATCACAGAGTTGCGCAAGTCTGGATGTTGGAATAAACTAGCATGGTAGAAAGAAAAGTAACAACTGTTACACACAAAATCTTATCATCACATTCACACAGTAAAAAACTGAATTACTCACCTTCTTCTGTATAATCACAAAATGCATATTTTGAGTCAACAGATTCTCATGATTCTGTGAACTTGCTATATTATACAACAGGCAAAGACTTATTAAACTGTAATATGCTTAAACAGATACCTACAAAGAAAACAGGTTAATAAGGAAAGCATCCTGCAGACCCGAGTAAACCCCCTATGACTCGTGTGCCATCAGCCAATTCTTCCCCAGCCTGTTGCAAAACTGCCCAAAACAATCTAACGATCTTCTGTAGAGTTTTACCCCTGTCCTGCTCTTCTCGCCTTAAAAACAACACTACTTGCAACAAAATGTTATACTTCAAGGTTCTATTCTCCGGCCACTTTTCCCATACATCTAACTTACACAGCAACCACCACTGATTATAATAATTCACAAGATCTTCCTTCCTCGTATTTCCAAGTGCTTTCTTATGTTCTAAAACACCTCCCCAAATGTAATTTAGCATTTGACGGGTGGGCTCACCATGGAGACCCGAGTCACTAACTGTGGCCCGTAATTGCGACAGCAGCTTCCAATCTAGGGCAGTGATGGTGGCGTTCAGGCCACCAGCAGTGGGAGAATATATTACTGGAAAGGCAATGGCCAGGGCCTCAGCCGCCTCTTTGTCCCCTGACATCCAGGCTTGATTAGAAACCTCTTGCCACAACTTCTGCTGCTCGTTCGCCACCCGCTCTGCACCTCCCCTCGTATCAGTGTCTTTAGAGTCTATAGGCGCACGAGCCTTCCCCTCCCCTTCGGGGGGAGATGACCAGTGCTCCTCGTTCGGTTGACCGGGAGACAGCATAGGAGGCGCAGAAGGAATTGAACTGGCATATGAACCCGACGGCAGGAAAACAACATTAGTGGCAGGGGGCAACGGGCATGACGAGGCAAAAGCCGAACCCTCTCCAGTGGCTGCATTAGTGGCCGATGGGGAAGCTAGGGCTGCCGAGGCGGCATGGGTGGCCTTCTGCTCTGCATGATATTGTTTTAAGGCATTTGTTACCACCCGCCAGGGCCGTCCCAACTTCCTAGCTGCCTTTTCCTCCTTGATAGCTGTATTCCACAATTTTTCTCCAAAGCGACACCACTCCTCTACATCAAAAACCTCATTAGGATCCTTAAAACAACCCTTGGCTACTCCATACGTGAGCAACCCTGCTAACTCCTTGTCTAAATCAATATCCTTAAGCTGACGCTTCTGTAAGAAGCACTTAAATAAATCATAAGCCGCTTGTCTATCCATACCTTGTTTCTTCAGCGCGCTGTTGCAGCCCTTGCAAGACGTCGGCGGCCTTTAGCGGCGGAACCCTTCTTTAAGGTCGTTCCGGGCACGGAGTCCAGCTCTTTTGCCTTCTCGTGCTGCTTCGAGACCGCTATCCCCTACTCGCTGGACCGTGCTAGACCGTGGCTGCAGGGCTTCCTTTTTGTCCCTGTTCGGGCGCCATTTGTCGCATTTGTCACAGCGAGGGAAGACGCAAACACTTAATATAAGTATCAGCAAACTTCAACTTTATTACAGAGCAGTTCATTTTTATACATGTTCCAATAATTATGCCTACTAGTCATAACCTGATTGGCTAAAATCTAGGGATTACATTAACCTAATTCGTCTAGCAACAGATATTCAGTATAATCGGTAACTGGCTTATGCATATTACAAAGCGCAAGCTCATTATTGGTTACAACTTAACTGCCAGCTCCACCCTTAGATCCGCATTCTTCTCGTTACTACATCTGCTTTTCCCAACGAACTTCTAACAGCAAGGCTTTTGTTTGTTACACACTAAATGTCAAGGTTCTTATAACTTTGTCAAGTCAGCGTCTTGCTTGCAGTTCACATGAGCTGAGTTCGCTGCTTATCTAACTCTTGTTCTGCTAACTGTATTAGATTTACATGACCCCTACTATCTTACCATCCCTCCACAATTCCCCCTTTTTTGTTTTTGCGCAAACCAAGTGCACAATTAACAATATAGTAACAATCACAGACAGTATTATTAATCCATGTAAAAGTAGATTTCTCAGCTATCTTAATTCCCACAAAAATCCATATGTGCAGATTGAGGCCTGAAAACTAAGTTTTTGGGTCTAATCATTTTATACTATTAGATAATGTTAACCATTATATCTTACAGTGCTAATTCCTAAATTATGCACTTGTTTTTCAGGGCACTGGCTAAATCCTAAATCAGGCCTTGTACATTATCTGAGACCGTTCTTTTGGAAGTGTTGTTTTACTTGATTTTGCTCATAAGCATTATAATTCCGTTTCAATGGTATTACATATATTTAGCACTCTGATAACATAAAATACAGGTTCAGATATCAGTTAAGGAGATTATTTGAATACAATAACATAAGAATAATGAGGATCCACAACGTGCATGTAGTCACTCACAAGAAACAAAACTAGAGGCCTCTCACTTCAGGGTACTCACAATAAACAATTACCTGCCTAAATTAGGCAAGGGCTCATTCAAGGCAAGGATTCTAGTTCACAGACCCGCAGCTCCGAGAAGATCACTCAAGGGGCATCTTCGGCGGGAACCCCGTTTTCTAGTCTAGTCAGATGTGGCTGTGGGCATTACAACATAGCTCTGGGCACGTCTTGTTGAGGACCCTGTCAATTGACCGAGGGTCCCACCCCTTCTGTCCCACCAGCTGGTAGAGGTGAAGTCACCCTGCCCCGAGACCAGGGAGGATGTGACTGATAACACCTGGGTACCACTCTAAGTGTGTACCTGGGGACAGGTAATAAAGAGCCATCAACGGCCCCATTGAAGGCTCTAAATCTTAGGGGAATGTGCAACTGCCACACAATCCACCTTGCGACCACAGTCATGATCTGACAGGCTACTTTGGAGTGGTGGTGCAGTCACCTCTTGCCTCCAAAGTCAAAAGGGGGCATTCTGTTGGTGAGTTTAAATGTCCATTGTGGATCACCATACCCTATGTGCCATTTTCCTGTTATAAATTATCATTACAAAGCAACTTACAATGAAATAGAATAATACAAATTACAACAATTAAGGAAAACAAATGCACTGAAAGTTTTTTCACCAGTTCATTCCTAATCCAAATAATTTAAAACTGTATCATTCTCATATGATAGTGCCTCTAATTTACAGGGGGTCCAGTACAAATTCGAAACATCTTCTGTGGTTATTTTAGATACCTTGCATATTAAGACCCAGAATGGAAACAAAATCTAAATTACTCTGAACCACTCCTCCATTCCTCATCACTGATAAAACAGGTGAAACTTCCCTGACAAACAATTGTCAATTAAATTTCTTATAAATACATACAGGAGGGATCTCAACAAAATACTGCTGCATTTGATTAAGTTTAATCCAATCCTTGTTTTCCAGCAATTGACCTTCTGGTGGTATCCATGCACCATCTACCCAATGCATGTCATTGTTACTGCACTGTTGCAAGAGATAATACCCGAATAGGCTAAGAAAGTGTTAACTGGAGTGAGGGGCCTGCTGCTGTCATAACAGTACTTGCATTTTGTTGTAACTTCTTTAGCTGCCCCAAGGTAACATCATTGGCCTCTTGCCTTGGTCTCTTCTGTTTCTTCGTTGCCGTCTGCTGCAGGGACAGACATTGCATCTCTGGCATTGGGTTCTTGCACTGGTTTTCCAGCTCATAGTGAGGTTTAACGTATTTCACAGGAAGTCAGTTTGGTCCTGTCGGAATAAGAACACACACGTGTCCCCTTCCCCCTTTTTGTATTAATAACGTTTGTTTCAGTGTGGAATGCACTTGTTCAATAATAGCTTATTCGGTGGCAGAATGTGGAATACCTGTGACATGCGAAACATCCCATTGCTATAAAAAATATTACGCGGATCTAGCAGTTTAGCCAGGACCGTTGCCAGTTTTAATTTGTTATGGCACACCCAGCATAGCAAAACAGTGGGTCCAGTGGCACTAGACATCCATGTTTTTCTCACTAGTACAAGCAGATGCACAAAGCATACCTGAAAAAGTATCTATAGAAATGTGTACATATTTCAAACGACCAAAGGATGAGACATATGTAACATCAGTCTGCTAAATGGCATTAGCTATGAGCCTGTGAGGGTTAACTCCAAGGGAGCGTAAATTTGTAATTAGGCCTTGACATTTTAGCCAAGAGCAAACTATGTCTTTTATTCGTCCGAGTGTCGGATAAAACATTTATTTTAAAGTAGCAGTATTCTAATGGAAGAAAATATGTGAAGCCCTGGCAGACTGGAAACGGACTGTAGCTACAGTATGAGTCCGCAACTTCCTTCTGTTATGGGATCTGGTAAAGTCGTACGGGAGCATATATGAGTAACAGACAGTGGGTGTCTGCAATGCTGTAATGCAGTTTGCAATGATACAAACAATTCAAAGAGCTACTGTTGCGAGATTTTTTCAAAAAAGGTGAAGGGGATGGTCCCGACTACTTACTCAGAATCACAAATCAAATTTAGAGGTTCCTCCTTAAAAAGCTCTAAGGCATGTAAGGCTGCATTAAGTTCTATTAATTGGGTTGAACCTTCAATAATTTTAACAGAATGATGCTAATTGTTATCTTCACATCAGACTACTACAGCTTTGTGAGACTTTCTTAAACTATCTACAAAAACTGTGCAAGCGTGTAGGATGAGACCAAATACAAGTATGTCCTGTAGCTTGACATCAAAGACATGCAGATTCTACATCAATTTACATCCAGGCATGCCAAAAGCTATGCTATTAAGAAAATCACCTAATGTAATTTAAAAGGACATAGATTGCAAATAATAAAAAAAAGATCAAAATTAGATTTCACAAAGGGTACATATATGACAAAAGGATCATGACTCATTAAGACTTAAATTAATTCCCTGCATTTTTTGATCAGTAACAATCAGTATATCAGTCTGTTAGCATTGTCAACATACTGTCCCACAATAGCCACAGGTTGGTTTTGTGTGGTAACTATAAGTAGACAAATATGCAAGTCCAATCGAATGCAGTTAGCTTGTAAGGTTGTCATAAATTTGTTCATCAAAATCTCTAACTCCATTTTGGCTTTCATATTTATTGGATATTGTTCTTCCTTACCAGATTGAAGTCCTATTTAAGTATTATCGGTGTAGTGTTGGCTTTACCGATACTTCGGCTGCGGGTACTAGTGGAAATACAGCATCTAAAATTTCCTTGGAGATTTCTCACTTGCAGCAAGCAGATCTGCACCATCCAAACATCTTCTTATGGGACATGCAACTGAATGGAATTCTCAGAAAACATGAATTGAGTTTACAATTTACTTAACAAATCTTGACCCAAGAAAGGTATAGGACTTTCTGGCAAATACGAGAATTCATCTGTTAAAACTTTGTTCCAAATTTGGCATTCCATTGGTTTCAAAAAATGGCCTTCTTTTTCCACAATTTCAAAAACTATCACGGTGAATTTAATAAGAAGTTTCTTACAATTAGTTACCACAGAAAAAGTCTATATAAAAAAGGTTTTGGTTTAATTTCCCAGCTTCATTAGAACTACGGATCTGCTGGAGATGCCTTTAAATTTCACCCTCAGACTGCTTCATTCAGAATTACACCACCGCTGCAGTGTCGGGGTGGGGAGAACCCCCCCTTTCGTCGCTTTAGAATCTTCTCGCTGAAGTTTAGATACAAGCAAGGCCACACAAGTGGCACAATCGCTGGTGCTAAGTGGGAGCTGCCTGGCCTTGGCAAAACTTCTCAGTTACAATGAGCTGAGTTTATCTTGAAGCTTGACACAGGCTTTAAATTTATGTTCAAGCTGTACAGCGCAGACCCGGGATATTTTGCTTATTTATTTATTTATTTATTTTAAATATTCCCATTTAATTCCAAACATAATACACTTTATATGCAATTCCAGTTAGCTCAGCAGTAGCTACATTCTTTAGCCCTATTTACTTTTTGTAATTTCTTAAAGATGTTAACAAACAGCATATTAACTATTAATTTATTAATTTATTTCTCTTAGATCTAAATCAGTTCATATTTTAGCAACTTTTAAATACAACTTTTTATTTCTTATACTTCTAACTAGCACATAAATTTCATATGAATCAAAGTTTAACAAGCCTTTTTTTTTTTTTTTTGACTTACAGTACTATACTTCATCTCATTTTTTTCCAAAGTTCTGTAGAACAACGTTAATTGCAATATAGCGCTAAACCCCAGAATTCCACATTCAAACTACATTTTTCTTTTATCAGAGTATTTCCCAAAAAGTTATTCTAATAAGTAAGGATGCATCCTAAAGGGGATCAAGGTTGTATTTTAGTAGCGGAACCGGTTCCCATTTTGTAATTATCTCCGCAAACAAAATTATTTTGGTACCAAATATATATATATATATATACAAACTAAAATACTGAGCTCAGACATGAAAACCAAACACTGAGTTCAAATATGCAGATGGATCACAGTTACACTTATTCAAGACAATATCTCAATTTTAGCATTGCACCTTTGGACTGCTTGCAGCTCAGCAAGGAGGAGATTGTCGCTGGATCTCCCTGACAAAACAGGTCAGTGCGCGCTGGAGCCCAAGCGGCACCTGCCCCCCCCCCGCTGCCCTAGCAAGCTGAACTGGGCAAGGCTTTTATATGCGTCTCATCTGAAGTGCTACAGCTGTTATCCCAAAACAGGATTCTTTACCCGGTGTGCATACAAAAGAGCCAAATTTAGTACACCGAGATGAGACACAGCCTATCACAGAGTTGCGCAAGTCTGGATGTTGGAATAAACTAGCATGGTAGAAAGAAAAGTAACAACTGTTACACACAAAATCTTATCATCACATTCACACAGTAAAAAACTGAATTACTCACCTTCTTCTGTATAATCACAAAATGCATATTTTGAGTCAACAGATTCTCATGATTCTGTGAACTTGCTATATTATACAACAGGCAAAGACTTATTAAACTGTAATATGCTTAAACAGATACCTACAAAGAAAACAGGTTAATAAGGAAAGCATCTTGCAGACCCGAGTAAACCCCCTATGACTCGTGTGCCATCAGCCAATTCTTCCCCAGCCTGTTGCAAAACTGCCCAAAACAATCTAACGATCTTCTGTAGAGTTTTACCCCTGTCCTGCTCTTCTCGCCTTAAAAACAACACTACTTGCAACAAAATGTTATACTTCAAGGTTCTATTCTCCGGCCACTTTTCCCATACATCTAACTTACACAGCAACCACCACTGATTATAATAATTCACAAGATCTTCCTTCCTCGTATTTCCAAGTGCTTTCTTATGTTCTAAAACACCTCCCCAAATGTAATTTAGCATTTGACGGGTGGGCTCACCATGGAGACCCGAGTCACTAACTGTGGCCCGTAATTGCGACAGCAGCTTCCAATCTAGGGCAGTGATGGTGGCGTTCAGGCCACCAGCAGTGGGAGAATATATTACTGGAAAGGCAATGGCCAGGGCCTCAGCCGCCTCTTTGTCCCCTGACATCCAGGCTTGATTAGAAACCTCTTGCCACAACTTCTGCTGCTCGTTCGCCACCCGCTCTGCACCTCCCCTCGTATCAGTGTCTTTAGAGTCTATAGGTGCACGAGCCTTCCCCTCCCCTTCGGGGGGAGATGACCAGTGCTCCTCGTTCGGTTGACCGGGAGACAGCATAGGAGGCGCAGAAGGAATTGAACTGGCATATGAACCCGACGGCAGGAAAACAACATTAGTGGCAGGGGGCAACGGGCATGACGAGGCAAAAGCCGAACCCTCTCCAGTGGCTGCATTAGTGGCCGATGGGGAAGCTAGGGCTGCCGAGGCGGCATGGGTGGCCTTCTGCTCTGCATGATATTGTTTTAAGGCATTTGTTACCACCCGCCAGGGCCGTCCCAACTTCCTAGCTGCCTTTTCCTCCTTGATAGCTGTATTCCACAATTTTTCTCCAAAGCGACACCACTCCTCTACATCAAAAACCTCATTAGGATCCTTAAAACAACCCTTGGCTACTCCATACGTGAGCAACCCTGCTAACTCCTTGTCTAAATCAATATCCTTAAGCTGACGCTTCTGTAAGAAGCACTTAAATAAATCATAAGCCGCTTGTCTATCCATACCTTGTTTCTTCAGCGCGCTGTTGCAGCCCTTGCAAGACGTCGGCGGCCTTTAGCGGCGGAACCCTTCTTTAAGGTCGTTCCGGGCACGGAGTCCAGCTCTTTTGCCTTCTCGTGCTGCTTCGAGACCGCTATCCCCTACTCGCTGGACCGTGCTAGACCGTGGCTGCAGGGCTTCCTTTTTGTCCCTGTTCGGGCGCCATTTGTCGCATTTGTCACAGCGAGGGAAGACGCAAACACTTAATATAAGTATCAGCAAACTTCAACTTTATTACAGAGCAGTTCACTTTTATACATGTTCCAATAATTATGCCTACTAGTCATAACCTGATTGGCTAAAATCTAGGGATTACATTAACCTAATTCGTCTAGCAACAGATATTCAGTATAATCAGTAACTGGCTTATGCATATTACAAAGCGCAAGCTCATTATTGGTTACAACTTAACTGCCAGCTCCACCCTTAGATCCGCATTCTTCTCGTTACTACATCTGCTTTTCCCAACGAACTTCTAACAGCAAGGCTTTTGTTTGTTACACACTAAATGTCAAGGTTCTTATAACTTTGTCAAGTCAGCGTCTTGCTTGCAGTTCACATGAGCTGAGTTCGCTGCTTATCTAACTCTTGTTCTGCTAACTGTATTAGATTTACATGACCCCTACTATCTTACCATCCCTCCACAATTCCCCCTTTTTTGTTTTTGCGCAAACCAAGTGCACAATTAACAATATAGTAACAATCACAGACAGTATTATTAATCCATGTAAAAGTAGATTTCTCAGCTATCTTAATTCCCACAAAAATCCATATGTGCAGATTGAGGCCTGAAAACTAAGTTTTTGGGTCTAATCATTTTATACTATTAGATAATGTTAACCATTATATCTTACAGTGCTAATTCTTAAATTATGCACTTGTTTTTCAGGGCACTGGCTAAATCCTAAATCAGGCCTTGTACATTATCTGAGACCGTTCTTTTGGAAGTGTTGTTTTACTTGATTTTGTTCATAAGCATTATAATTCCGTTTCAATGGTATTACATATATTTAGCACTCTGATAACATAAAATACAGGTTCAGATATCAGTTAAGGAGATTATTTGAATACAATAACATAAGAATAATGAGGATCCACAACGTGCATGTAGTCACTCACAAGAAACAAAACTAGAGGCCTCTCACTTCAGGGTACTCACAATAAACAATTACCTGCCTAAATTAGGCAAGGGCTCATTCAAGGCAAGGACTCTAGTTCACAGACCCGCAGCTCCGAGAAGATCACTCAAGGGGCATCTTCGGCGGGAACCCCGTTTTCTAGTCTAGTCAGATGTGGCTGTGGGCATTACAACATAGCTCTGGGCACGTCTTGTTGAGGACCCTGTCAATTGACCGAGGGTCCCACCCCTTCTGTCCCACCAGCTGGTAGAGGTGAAGTCACCCTGCCCCGAGACCAGGGAGGATGTGACTGATAACACCTGGGTACCACTCTAAGTGTGTACCTGGGGACAGGTAATAAAGAGCCATCAACGGCCCCATTGAAGGCTCTAAATCTTAGGGGAATGTGCAACTGCCACACAATCCACCTTGCGACCACAGTCATGATCTGACAGGCTACTTTGGAGTGGTGGTGCAGTCACCTCTTGCCTCCAAAGTCAAAAGGGGGCATTCTGTTGGTGAGTTTAAATGTCCATTGTGGATCACCATACCCTATGTGCCATTTTCCTGTTATAAATTATCATTACAAACCAACTTACAATGAAATAGAATAATACAAATTACAACAATTAAGGAAAACAAATGCACTGAAAGTTTTTTCACCAGTTCATTCCTAATCCAAATAATTTAAAACTGTATCATTCTCATATGATAGTGCCTCTAATTTACAGGGGGTCCAGTACAAATTCGAAACATCTTCTGTGGTTATTTTAGATACCTTGCATATTAAGACCCAGAATGGAAACAAAATCTAAATTACTCTGAACCACTCCTCCATTCCTCATCACTGATAAAACAGGTGAAACTTCCCTGACAAACAATTGTCAATTAAATTTCTTATAAATACATACAGGAGGGATCTCAACAAAATACTGCTGCATTTGATTAAGTTTAATCCAATCCTTGTTTTCCAGCAATTGACCTTCTGGTGGTATCCATGCACCATCTACCCAATGCATGTCATTGTTACTGCACTGTTGCAAGAGATAATACCCGAATAGGCTAAGAAAGTGTTAACTGGAGTGAGGGGCCTGCTGCTGTCATAACAGTACTTGCATTTTGTTGTAACTTCTTTAGCTGCCCCAAGGTAACATCATTGGCCTCTTGCCTTGGTCTCTTCTGTTTCTTCGTTGCCGTCTGCTGCAGGGACAGACATTGCATCTCTGGCATTGGGTTCTTGCACTGGTTTTCCAGCTCATAGTGAGGTTTAACGTATTTCACAGGAAGTCAGTTTGGTCCTGTCGGAATAAGAACACACACGTGTCCCCTTCCCCCTTTTTGTATTAATAACGTTTGTTTCAGTGTGGAATGCACTTGTTCAATAATAGCTTATTCGGTGGCAGAATGTGGAATACCTGTGACATGCGAAACATCCCATTGCTATAAAAAATATTACGCGGATCTAGCAGTTTAGCCAGGACCGTTGCCAGTTTTAATTTGTTATGGCACACCCAGCATAGCAAAACAGTGGGTCCAGTGGCACTAGACATCCATGTTTTTCTCACTAGTACAAGCAGATGCACAAAGCATACCTGAAAAAGTATCTATAGAAATGTGTACATATTTCAAACGACCAAAGGATGAGACATATGTAACATCAGTCTGCTAAATGGCATTAGCTATGAGCCTGTGAGGGTTAACTCCAAGGGAGCGTAAATTTGTAATTAGGCCTTGACATTTTAGCCAAGAGCAAACTATGTCTTTTATTCGTCCGAGTGTCGGATAAAACATTTATTTTAAAGTAGCAGTATTCTAATGGAAGAAAATATGTGAAGCCCTGGCAGACTGGAAACGGACTGTAGCTACAGTATGAGTCCGCAACTTCCTTCTGTTATGGGATCTGGTAAAGTCGTACGGGAGCATATATGAGTAACAGACAGTGGGTGTCTGCAATGCTGTAATGCAGTTTGCAATGATACAAACAATTCAAAGAGCTACTGTTGCGAGATTTTTTCAAAAAAGGTGAAGGGGATGGTCCCGACTACTTACTCAGAATCACAAATCAAATTTAGAGGTTCCTCCTTAAAAAGCTCTAAGGCATGTAAGGCTGCATTAAGTTCTATTAATTGGGTTGAACCTTCAATAATTTTAACAGAATGATGCTAATTGTTATCTTCACATCAGACTACTACAGCTTTGTGAGACTTTCTTAAACTATCTACAAAAACTGTGCAAGCGTGTAGGATGAGACCAAATACAAGTATGTCCTGTAGCTTGACATCAAAGACATGCAGATTCTACATCAATTTACATCCAGGCATGCCAAAAGCTATGCTATTAAGAAAATCACCTAATGTAATTTAAAAGGACATAGATTGCAAATAATAAAAAAAAGATCAAAATTAGATTTCACAAAGGGTACATATATGACAAAAGGATCATGACTCATTAAGACTTAAATTAATTCCCTGCATTTTTTGATCAGTAACAATCAGTATATCAGTCTGTTAGCATTGTCAACATACTGTCCCACAATAGCCACAGGTTGGTTTTGTGTGGTAACTATAAGTAGACAAATATGCAAGTCCAATCGAATGCAGTTAGCTTGTAAGGTTGTCATAAATTTGTTCATCAAAATCTCTAACTCCATTTTGGCTTTCATATTTATTGGATATTGTTCTTCCTTACCAGATTGAAGTCCTATTTAAGTATTATCAGTGTAGTGTTGGCTTTACCGATACTTCGGCTGCGGGTACTAGTGGAAATACAGCATCTAAAATTTCCTTGGAGATTTCTCACTTGCAGCAAGCAGATCTGCACCATCCAAACATCTTCTTATGGGACATGCAACTGAATGGAATTCTCAGAAAACATGAATTGAGTTTACAATTTACTTAACAAATCTTGACCCAAGAAAGGTATAGGACTTTCTGGCAAATACGAGAATTCATCTGTTAAAACTTTGTTCCAAATTTGGCATTCCATTGGTTTCAAAAAATGGCCTTCTTTTTCCACAATTTCAAAAACTATCACGGTGAATTTAATAAGAAGTTTCTTACAATTAGTTACCACAGAAAAAGTCTATATAAAAAAGGTTTTGGTTTAATTTCCCAGCTTCATTAGAACTACGGATCTGCTGGAGATGCCTTTAAATTTCACCCTCAGACTGCTTCATTCAGAATTACACCACCGCTGCAGTGTCGGGGTGGGGAGAACCCCCCCTTTCGTCGCTTTAGAATCTTCTCGCTGAAGTTTAGATACAAGCAAGGCCACACAAGTGGCACAATCGCTGGTGCTAAGTGGGAGCTGCCTGGCCTTGGCAAAACTTCTCAGTTACAATGAGCTGAGTTTATCTTGAAGCTTGACACAGGCTTTAAATTTATGTTCAAGCTGTACAGCGCAGACCCGGGATATTTTGCTTATTTATTTATTTATTTATTTTAAATATTCCCATTTAATTCCAAACATAATACACTTTATATGCAATTCCAGTTAGCTCAGCAGTAGCTACATTCTTTAGCCCTATTTACTTTTTGTAATTTCTTAAAGATGTTAATAAACAGCATATTAACTATTAATTTATTAATTTATTTCTCTTAGATCTAAATCAGTTCATATTTTAGCAACTTTTAAATACAACTTTTTATTTCTTATACTTCTAACTAGCACATAAATTTCATACGAATCAAAGTTTAACAAGCCTTTTTTTTTTTTTTTGACTTACAGTACTATACTTCATCTCATTTTTTTCCAAAGTTCTGTAGAACAACGTTAATTGCAATATAGCGCTAAACCCCAGAATTCCACATTCAAACTACATTTTTCTTTTATCAGAGTATTTCCCAAAAAGTTATTCTAATAAGTAAGGATGCATCCTAAAGGGGATCAAGGTTGTATTTTAGTAGCGGAACCGGTTCCCATTTTGTAATTATCTCCGCAAACAAAATTATTTTGGTACCAAATATATATATATATATATACAAACTAAAATACTGAGCTCAGACATGAAAACCAAACACTGAGTTCAAATATGCAGATGGATCACAGTTACACTTATTCAAGACAATATCTCAATTTTAGCATTGCACCTTTGGACTGCTTGCAGCTCAGCAAGGAGGAGATTGTCGCTGGATCTCCCTGACAAAACAGGTCAGTGCGCGCTGGAGCCCAAGCGGCACCTGCCCCCCCCCCGCTGCCCTAGCAAGCTGAACTGGGCAAGGCTTTTATATGCGTCTCATCTGAAGTGCTACAACTGTTATCCCAAAACAGGATTCTTTACCCGGTGTGCATACAAAAGAGCCAAATTTAGTACACCGAGATGAGACACAGCCTATCACAGAGTTGCGCAAGTCTGGATGTTGGAATAAACTAGCATGGTAGAAAGAAAAGTAACAACTGTTACACACAAAATCTTATCATCACATTCACACAGTAAAAAACTGAATTACTCACCTTCTTCTGTATAATCACAAAATGCATATTTTGAGTCAACAGATTCTCATGATTCTGTGAACTTGCTATATTATACAACAGGCAAAGACTTATTAAACTGTAATATGCTTAAACAGATACCTACAAAGAAAACAGGTTAATAAGGAAAGCATCTTGCAGACCCGAGTAAACCCCCTATGACTCGTGTGCCATCAGCCAATTCTTCCCCAGCCTGTTGCAAAACTGCCCAAAACAATCTAACGATCTTCTGTAGAGTTTTACCCCTGTCCTGCTCTTCTCGCCTTAAAAACAACACTACTTGCAACAAAATGTTATACTTCAAGGTTCTATTCTCCGGCCACTTTTCCCATACATCTAACTTACACAGCAACCACCACTGATTATAATAATTCACAAGATCTTCCTTCCTCGTATTTCCAAGTGCTTTCTTATGTTCTAAAACACCTCCCCAAATGTAATTTAGCATTTGACGGGTGGGCTCACCATGGAGACCCGAGTCACTAACTGTGGCCCGTAATTGCGACAGCAGCTTCCAATCTAGGGCAGTGATGGTGGCGTTCAGGCCACCAGCAGTGGGAGAATATATTACTGGAAAGGCAATGGCCAGGGCCTCAGCCGCCTCTTTGTCTCCTGACATCCAGGCTTGATTAGAAACCTCTTGCCACAACTTCTGCTGCTCGTTCGCCACCCGCTCTGCACCTCCCCTCGTATCAGTGTCTTTAGAGTCTATAGGCGCACGAGCCTTCCCCTCCCCTTCGGGGGGAGATGACCAGTGCTCCTCGTTCGGTTGACCGGGAGACAGCATAGGAGGCGCAGAAGGAATTGAACTGGCATATGAACCCGACGGCAGGAAAACAACATTAGTGGCAGGGGGCAACGGGCATGACGAGGCAAAAGCCGAACCCTCTCCAGTGGCTGCATTAGTGGCCGATGGGGAAGCTAGGGCTGCCGAGGCGGCATGGGTGGCCTTCTGCTCTGCATGATATTGTTTTAAGGCATTTGTTACCACCCGCCAGGGCCGTCCCAACTTCCTAGCTGCCTTTTCCTCCTTGATAGCTGTATTCCACAATTTTTCTCCAAAGCGACACCACTCCTCTACATCAAAAACCTCATTAGGATCCTTAAAACAACCCTTGGCTACTCCATACGTGAGCAACCCTGCTAACTCCTTGTCTAAATCAATATCCTTAAGCTGACGCTTCTGTAAGAAGCACTTAAATAAATCATAAGCCGCTTGTCTATCCATACCTTGTTTCTTCAGCGCGCTGTTGCAGCCCTTGCAAGACGTCGGCGGCCTTTAGCGGCGGAACCCTTCTTTAAGGTCGTTCCGGGCACGGAGTCCAGCTCTTTTGCCTTCTCGTGCTGCTTCGAGACCGCTATCCCCTACTCGCTGGACCGTGCTAGACCGTGGCTGCAGGGCTTCCTTTTTGTCCCTGTTCGGGCGCCATTTGTCGCATTTGTCACAGCGAGGGAAGACGCAAACACTTAATATAAGTATCAGCAAACTTCAACTTTATTACAGAGCAGTTCACTTTTATACATGTTCCAATAATTATGCCTACTAGTCATAACCTGATTGGCTAAAATCTAGGGATTACATTAACCTAATTCGTCTAGCAACAGATATTCAGTATAATCAGTAACTGGCTTATGCATATTACAAAGCGCAAGCTCATTATTGGTTACAACTTAACTGCCAGCTCCACCCTTAGATCCGCATTCTTCTCGTTACTACATCTGCTTTTCCCAACGAACTTCTAACAGCAAGGCTTTTGTTTGTTACACACTAAATGTCAAGGTTCTTATAACTTTGTCAAGTCAGCGTCTTGCTTGCAGTTCACATGAGCTGAGTTCGCTGCTTATCTAACTCTTGTTCTGCTAACTGTATTAGATTTACATGACCCCTACTATCTTACCATCCCTCCACAATTCCCCCTTTTTTGTTTTTGCGCAAACCAAGTGCACAATTAACAATACAGTAACAATCACAGACAGTATTATTAATCCATGTAAAAGTAGATTTCTCAGCTATCTTAATTCCCACAAAAATCCATATGTGCAGATTGAGGCCTGAAAACTAAGTTTTTGGGTCTAATCATTTTATACTATTAGATAATGTTAACCATTATATCTTACAGTGCTAATTCCTAAATTATGCACTTGTTTTTCAGGGCACTGGCTAAATCCTAAATCAGGCCTTGTACATTATCTGAGACCGTTCTTTTGGAAGTGTTGTTTTACTTGATTTTGCTCATAAGCATTATAATTCCGTTTCAATGGTATTACATATATTTAGCACTCTGATAACATAAAATACAGGTTCAGATATCAGTTAAGGAGATTATTTGAATACAATAACATAAGAATAATGAGGATCCACAACGTGCATGTAGTCACTCACAAGAAACAAAACTAGAGGCCTCTCACTTCAGGGTACTCACAATAAACAATTACCTGCCTAAATTAGGCAAGGGCTCATTCAAGGCAAGGACTCTAGTTCACAGACCCGCAGCTCCGAGAAGATCACTCAAGGGGCATCTTCGGCGGGAACCCCGTTTTCTAGTCTAGTCAGATGTGGCTGTGGGCATTACAACATAGCTCTGGGCACGTCTTGTTGAGGACCCTGTCAATTGACCGAGGGTCCCACCCGTTCTGTCCCACCAGCTGGTAGAGGTGAAGTCACCCTGCCCCGAGACCAGGGAGGATGTGACTGATAACACCTGGGTACCACTCTAAGTGTGTACCTGGGGACAGGTAATAAAGAGCCATCAACGGCCCCATTGAAGGCTCTAAATCTTAGGGGAATGTGCAACTGCCACACAATCCACCTTGCGACCACAGTCATGATCTGACAGGCTACTTTGGAGTGGTGGTGCAGTCACCTCTTGCCTCCAAAGTCAAAAGGGGGCATTCTGTTGGTGAGTTTAAATGTCCATTGTGGATCATCATACCCTATGTGCCATTTTCCTGTTATAAATTATCATTACAAAGCAACTTACAATGAAATAGAATAATACAAATTACAACAATTAAGGAAAACAAATGCACTGAAAGTTTTTTCACCAGTTCATTCCTAATCCAAATAATTTAAAACTGTATCATTCTCATATGATAGTGCCTCTAATTTACAGGGGGTCCAGTACAAATTCGAAACATCTTCTGTGGTTATTTTAGATACCTTGCATATTAAGACCCAGAATGGAAACAAAATCTAAATTACTCTGAACCACTCCTCCATTCCTCATCACTGATAAAACAGGTGAAACTTCCCTGACAAACAATTGTCAATTAAATTTCTTATAAATACATACAGGAGGGATCTCAACAAAATACTGCTGCATTTGATTAAGTTTAATCCAATCCTTGTTTTCCAGCAATTGACCTTCTGGTGGTATCCATGCACCATCTACCCAATGCATGTCATTGTTACTGCACTGTTGCAAGAGATAATACCCGAATAGGCTAAGAAAGTGTTAACTGGAGTGAGGGGCCTGCTGCTGTCATAGCAGTACTTGCATTTTGTTGTAACTTCTTTAGCTGCCCCAAGGTAACATCATTGGCCTCTTGCCTTGGTCTCTTCTGTTTCTTCGTTGCCGTCTGCTGCAGGGACAGACATTGCATCTCTGGCATTGGGTTCTTGCACTGGTTTTCCAGCTCATAGTGAGGTTTAACGTATTTCACAGGAAGTCAGTTTGGTCCTGTCGGAATAAGAACACACACGTGTCCCCTTCCCCCTTTTTGTATTAATAACGTTTGTTTCAGTGTGGAATGCACTTGTTCAATAATAGCTTATTCGGTGGCAGAATGTGGAATACCTGTGACATGCGAAACATCCCATTGCTATAAAAAATATTACGCGGATCTAGCAGTTTAGCCAGGACCGTTGCCAGTTTTAATTTGTTATGGCACACCCAGCATAGCAAAACAGTGGGTCCAGTGGCACTAGACATCCATGTTTTTCTCACTAGTACAAGCAGATGCACAAAGCATACCTGAAAAAGTATCTATAGAAATCTGTACATATTTCGAACGACCAAAGGATGAGACATATGTAACATCAGTCTGCTAAATGGCATTAGCTATGAGCCTGTGAGGGTTAACTCCAAGGGAGCGTAAATTTGTAATTAGGCCTTGACATTTTAGCCAAGAGCAAACTATGTCTTTTATTCGTCCGAGTGTCGGATAAAACATTTATTTTAAAGTAGCAGTATTCTAATGGAAGAAAATATGTGAAGCCCTGGCAGACTGGAAACGGACTGTAGCTACAGTATGAGTCCGCAACTTCCTTCTGTTATGGGATCTGGTAAAGTCGTACGGGAGCATATATGAGTAACAGATAGTGGGTGTCTGCAATGCTGTAATGCAGTTTGCAATGATACAAACAATTCAAAGAGCTACTGTTGCGAGATTTTTTCAAAAAAGGTGAAGGGGATGGTCCCGACTACTTACTCAGAATCACAAATCAAATTTAGAGGTTCCTCCTTAAAAAGCTCTAAGGCATGTAAGGCTGCATTAAGTTCTATTAATTGGGTTGAACCTTCAATAATTTTAACAGAATGATGCTAATTGTTATCTTCACATCAGACTACTACAGCTTTGTGAGACTTTCTTAAACTATCTACAAAAACTGTGCAAGCGTGTAGGATGAGACCAAATACAAGTATGTCCTGTAGCTTGACATCAAAGACATGCAGATTCTACATCAATTTACATCCAGGCATGCCAAAAGCTATGCTATTAAGAAAATCACCTAATGTAATTTAAAAGGACATAGATTGCAAATAATAAAAAAAAGATCAAAATTAGATTTCACAAAGGGTACATATATGACAAAAGGATCATGACTCATTAAGACTTAAATTAATTCCCTGCATTTTTTGATCAGTAACAATCAGTATATCAGTCTGTTAGCATTGTCAACATACTGTCCCACAATAGCCACAGGTTGGTTTTGTGTTGTAACTATAAGTAGACAAATATGCAAGTCCAATCGAATGCAGTTAGCTTGTAAGGTTGTCATAAATTTGTTCATCAAAATCTCTAACTCCATTTTGGCTTTCATATTTATTGGATATTGTTTTTCCTTACCAGACTGAAGTCCTATTTAAGTATTATCAGTGTAGTGTTGGCTTTACCGATACTTCGGCTGCGGGTACTAGTGGAAATACAGCATCTAAAATTTCCTTGGAGATTTCTCACTTGCAGCAAGCAGATCTGCACCATCCAAACATCTTCTTATGGGACATGCAACTGAATGGAATTCTCAGAAAACATGAATTGAGTTTACAATTTACTTAACAAATCTTGACCCAAGAAAGGTATAGGACTTTCTGGCAAATACGAGAATTCATCTGTTAAAACTTTGTTCCAAATTTGGCATTCCATTGGTTTCAAAAAATGGCCTTCTTTTTCCACAATTTCAAAAACTATCACGGTGAATTTAATAAGAAGTTTCTTACAATTAGTTACCACAGAAAAAGTCTATATAAAAAAGGTTTTGGTTTAATTTCCCAGCTTCATTAGAACTACGGATCTGCTGGAGATGCCTTTAAATTTCACCCTCAGACTGCTTCATTCAGAATTACACCACCGCTGCAGTGTCGGGGTGGGGAGAACCCCCCCTTTCGTCGCTTTAGAATCTTCTCGCTGAAGTTTAGATACAAGCAAGGCCACACAAGTGGCACAATCGCTGGTGCTAAGTGGGAGCTGCCTGGCCTTGGCAAAACTTCTCAGTTACAATGAGCTGAGTTTATCTTGAAGCTTGACACAGGCTTTAAATTTATGTTCAAGCTGTACAGCGCAGACCCGGGATATTTTGCTTATTTATTTATTTATTTATTTTAAATATTCCCATTTAATTCCAAACATAATACACTTTATATGCAATTCCAGTTAGCTCAGCAGTAGCTACATTCTTTAGCCCTATTTACTTTTTGTAATTTCTTAAAGATGTTAATAAACAGCATATTAACTATTAATTTATTAATTTATTTCTCTTAGATCTAAATCAGTTCATATTTTAGCAACTTTTAAATACAACTTTTTATTTCTTATTCTTCTAACTAGCACATAAATTTCATACGAATCAAAGTTTAACAAGCCTTTTTTTTTTTTTTTTGACTTACAGTACTATACTTCATCTCATTTTTTTCCAAAGTTCTGTAGAACAACGTTAATTGCAATATAGCGCTAAACCCCAGAATTCCACATTCAAACTACATTTTTCTTTTATCAGAGTATTTCCCAAAAAGTTATTCTAATAAGTAAGGATGCATCCTAAAGGGGATCAAGGTTGTATTTTAGTAGCGGAACCGGTTCCCATTTTGTAATTATCTCCGCAAACAAAATTATTTTGGTACCAAATATATATATATATATATACAAACTAAAATACTGAGCTCAGACATGAAAACCAAACACTGAGTTCAAATATGCAGATGGATCACAGTTACACTTATTCAAGACAATATCTCAATTTTAGCATTGCACCTTTGGACTGCTTGCAGCTCAGCAAGGAGGAGATTGTCGCTGGATCTCCCTGACAAAACAGGTCAGTGCGCGCTGGAGCCCAAGCGGCACCTGCCCCCGCCCCGCTGCCCTAGCAAGCTGAACTGGGCAAGGCTTTTATATGCGTCTCATCTGAAGTGCTACAACTGTTATCCCAAAACAGGATTCTTTACCCGGTGTGCATACAAAAGAGCCAAATTTAGTACACCGAGATGAGACACAGCCTATCACAGAGTTGCGCAAGTCCGGATGTTGGAATAAACTAGCATGGTAGAAAGAAAAGTAACAACTGTTACACACAAAATCTTATCATCACATTCACACAGTAAAAAACTGAATTACTCACCTTCTTCTGTATAATCACAAAATGCATATTTTGAGTCAACAGATTCTCATGATTCTGTGAACTTGCTATATTATACAACAGGCAAAGACTTATTAAACTGTAATATGCTTAAACAGATACCTACAAAGAAAACAGGTTAATAAGGAAAGCATCTTGCAGACCCGAGTAAACCCCCTATGACTCGTGTGCCATCAGCCAATTCTTCCCCAGCCTGTTGCAAAACTGCCCAAAACAATCTAACGATCTTCTGTAGAGTTTTACCCCTGTCCTGCTCTTCTCGCCTTAAAAACAACACTACTTGCAACAAAATGTTATACTTCAAGGTTCTATTCTCCGGCCACTTTTCCCATACATCTAACTTACACAGCAACCACCACTGATTATAATAATTCACAAGATCTTCCTTCCTCGTATTTCCAAGTGCTTTCTTGTGTTCTAAAACACCTCCCCAAATGTAATTTAGCATTTGACGGGTGGGCTCACCATGGAGACCCGAGTCACTAACTGTGGCCCGTAATTGCGACAGCAGCTTCCAATCTAGGGCAGTGATGGTGGCGTTCAGGCCACCAGCAGTGGGAGAATATATTACTGGAAAGGCAATGGCCAGGGCCTCAGCCGCCTCTTTGTCCCCTGACATCCAGGCTTGATTAGAAACCTCTTGCCACAACTTCTGCTGCTCGTTCGCCACCCGCTCTGCACCTCCCCTCGTATCAGTGTCTTTAGAGTCTATAGGCGCACGAGCCTTCCCCTCCCCTTCGGGGGGAGATGACCAGTGCTCCTCGTTCGGTTGACCGGGAGACAGCATAGGAGGCGCAGAAGGAATTGAACTGGCATATGAACCCAACGGCAGGAAAACAACATTAGTGGCAGGGGGCAACGGGCATGACGAGGCAAAAGCCGAACCCTCTCCAGTGGCTGCATTAGTGGCCGATGGGGAAGCTAGGGCTGCCGAGGCGGCATGGGTGGCCTTCTGCTCTGCATGATATTGTTTTAAGGCATTTGTTACCACCCGCCAGGGCCGTCCCAACTTCCTAGCTGCCTTTTCCTCCTTGATAGCTGTATTCCACAATTTTTCTCCAAAGCGACACCACTCCTCTACATCAAAAACCTCATTAGGATCCTTAAAACAACCCTTGGCTACTCCATACGTGAGCAACCCTGCTAACTCCTTGTCTAAATCAATATCCTTAAGCTGACGCTTCTGTAAGAAGCACTTAAATAAATCATAAGCCGCTTGTCTATCCATACCTTGTTTCTTCAGCGCGCTGTTGCAGCCCTTGCAAGACGTCGGCGGCCTTTAGCGGCGGAACCCTTCTTTAAGGTCGTTCCGGGCACGGAGTCCAGCTCTTTTGCCTTCTCGTGCTGCTTCGAGACCGCTATCCCCTACTCGCTGGACCGTGCTAGACCGTGGCTGCAGGGCTTCCTTTTTGTCCCTGTTCGGGCGCCATTTGTCGCATTTGTCACAGCGAGGGAAGACGCAAACACTTAATATAAGTATCAGCAAACTTCAACTTTATTACAGAGCAGTTCACTTTTATACATGTTCCAATAATTATGCCTACTAGTCATAACCTGATTGGCTAAAATCTAGGGATTACATTAACCTAATTCGTCTAGCAACAGATATTCAGTATAATCAGTAACTGGCTTATGCATATTACAAAGCGCAAGCTCATTATTGGTTACAACTTAACTGCCAGCTCCACCCTTAGATCCGCATTCTTCTCGTTACTACATCTGCTTTTCCCAACGAACTTCTAACAGCAAGGCTTTTGTTTGTTACACACTAAATGTCAAGGTTCTTATAACTTTGTCAAGTCAGCGTCTTGCTTGCAGTTCACATGAGCTGAGTTCGCTGCTTATCTAACTCTTGTTCTGCTAACTGTATTAGATTTACATGACCCCTACTATCTTACCATCCCTCCACAATTCCCCCTTTTTTGTTTTTGCGCAAACCAAGTGCACAATTAACAATACAGTAACAATCACAGAC